>NC_057794.1:215996075-216356784 GCF_018294505.1 Triticum aestivum | reverse complement strand
TGTTGCAGCTCCCTCCGTCTATTATGACGCGCACAGAACGTTCCTTCACAACTCCCTTGGTATGGAACAAATTGTGCCTCTGATTTTGCTCAGCTTGTGTGACCTGCACACTCAAAACACGTTGAGCAACTAAACATTCATACCTGTCAGCGTCTTCAGGAGCCATGTATTGTGTCTCATGATCAGAATCATCTCCACCATGTTCTTCACGTGTAATAAGAGCCAATGTCTCCTCATCATAGTCACTAGCGGACTCATATCCACCATCCGCGGTAGCAATCATCACACGCGGAGATTTGCATTCTCTCGCATAATGACCTCCTCCCTTACAACGACGACAAATAATATCACTTGTGTGCCCTGTTGATGCCATGGAAGAAGAAGAACGCTGTGCAGGCCCCGCAGGTGCGCTCTTGGCAGATAATGGTGGTTGTTCCTGTTTTCTTGTATCACGACTGTAGGAGGCACCTGATTGAGGTGCTGGTGCAGTTGAAGTAGAAGATGCACGCGGCATCCATGAGGAAGGTCGGCCTGCAGAAAAGTTAGTTCGCGCCAATGCTTGTCGATCCTGCACTTCACGTTCAGCTTTACAAGCAAGATGGAATAAACGAGTGATATTAGTATACTCCTTATAGTCTAGAATGGTCTGAATCTCTCTATTTAATCTACCCAGAAAACGTGCAAGCATAGCTTCATTCTCCTCAACAATACCACATCGAATCATGCCAGTTTGTAATTCCTGATAATATTCTTCTACAAAAATTTTTCCTTGTCTTAAGCGCTGTAATTTTTGAAGCAATTCACGTTGATAATATGGTGGAACCCAACGAGTACGCATAGCAGTTTTCAAAGCAGCCCAAGTAGTTGGAATAGGATATAATCTACAATGTTCAGACCACCATAGTGATGAGGACATCAATACAATTGTTACACCCACAGCCCCTGCTGCTATACATACTGGACCAATTACTAGAGCTCGTGCACGCCAACTAAATTACCAGGTACTTTCGTTTCTTGGTAATGATTCTAATGTTCATGAGAATATGATGCTGCCTAAATTGGATACATTTGTTTTGCTTACAAATGAAGGGCCTAGCTTGGAGAAGGATGAACATTGGAGCAAGAACAAGCATGGAGATGATGGCATGCGCAAGGGGAACAAGAACGGAGTTACAAGTGATGATTTCAGGACTTTGAAGCCACCATAATGGGTGCATGAAGCCTTGGACGAAATATACAAGATGCCACTTCATAAATTTCGTCCCGAGGCTATTTTAGGTGCTGCGTCACCTTATTATTGGGCCAGGCCCATGTAATTTCGAAATACATAAGTATAGGCTATTTTTAGAGTCCGTATGTGTGGGGAAACAAGAGATAGGGTTGATTTCGGACCCCTCCACCAAGGGCCATGAAATTCCCCCCTCTTCCTCCATATATACAGCCCTTAGGGCATCGTTTAGACTTTGGGTTTTGTTTAGATTAAAAGTTCGCCATAGCTGCAACTTCGCGTACTTCATTTGTGTTCAACGACCAGACAAAGGCGTCACAGAACCCCACCTTGATCAATAAAGCTTTCATCTTATATTCGCAATATCCAGATTGCAATCTATTCTTGCTTGTTCTTCGTTTGCTCGCAGGAAACAGACCCTCGTGGTCAGGTTGATCGTGCTCCGGCGTGGTCAATAACCTCTCGGAGTTGGTTTAGCGATTGCTAAGGCGCGACATCCTCGCACGTTCGTAGTCGGATCGTCAAAGTCGACTTCCACCAAAGCGAAATCCACCATCTCATCGAAAGACGGGACACCTTTGCCTCTATCAAGTGGTATCAGATTTCCAGGTTGCTCGGTGAGATTTTATAGTTTTTCGTAGTTTAGATCGAGTCTGTTCTTCATACCTACAGTCCACAAAAAAGCCACAAAAAAAAATTAGGGTTAGTTCATCATATCCGAACCAATCTGAGCCTTTGCATAATCTTTTTAGGGTTTTGCTTTGTTGAATTTGCGGTTGCATCGTCGTGTCTAGTTGCTGGTCTTAGAGTCTAGTCTTTTAGAGTTTCGAGTTCTGGTCATAAGTTGTCACGCCGCCGCCGCACCATCATCATCGCCCCTGCCATCTACCACCACCGCTTATCCGCCACCGCTCCGAATCCGTATCCATATACCACCACCGATTCATATACCACCACCGATTCATATACCACCACCGATTCATATCCATATCCATATACTACCACCGCTACCACCACCGCTGCCATATACCACCACCATATATCCACCACCAATCCGAGTTCCTTGCATATTAGGTTTGTTTTCGAGATCCATCTAGATTCCGATTCGTGTTTCCTTGCCGGAGTATGTTTCGGAAAAAAAAAAGAGTCGGGTAGCCACGCTCCGTTTAGGCCCAAAATTTTTCGAAAACGCATTTTTCGAAAAATTTTCTGGCTATCCTATTTTTAGGTGTTTCTGAGTGTTTTGAGACAGGTGCCATTATAGGAAGTTTTTTTTGACCCGTTTCCAGTTTTTGGGTCCGGGCAGTCAAAAAAAAAATTTGTCGAAAAAAAAAATTCGTGCCCATCCTGTCAGTTTGACCTAGGAAGAGTTTTGAGACACTCGCCATTATAGTGATTTTTCGCAAAAAAAAGAGCGAAAAAGAAAATTTCAGAGTGTGCTTTTCCCTTGTTTACGTGCCGCGCCGTGATTTTGTTGGTGTTCTAGGCTCGCGTCTCTAGCACAGTCTAGCCTAGGACCAGCACAGTACCGTCGTTGAGCGTTTATTCAACTTTGCATCTCTGAATTGATTATTGCTGACCCTTTTTGCTACCATACTATAAGCCTTCCCAGCTCCACATACATCTACGTCGTGTGTTTGACTCTCCCTGGTAATCGCTCTATCCAAGCTTTGAGAGTTTTCGACTACAACGGTTGCCGATCACCGCCTGCTGCTGGGTAAGAACTGGTAAGAATTTGAGATTTGCTTGACGGATTTGTGATACACCACCACCACTTCTTAGTAGTCTGTAGGATCATATTCTTGTGTGTTTCTATTGCTGCTAACCATGCCAGGATCACAAGCCGACGAGATTGACTGGGAGAACTTATCGAACAAGGAGCTTCATGATAAGTTTCAGCAAATGATGACTGAACAGGTACAAGATGTGCTGAACAATTTTGAAGAGGCCATGGAGAAGATCACTGGCCTTGAGAAGACGTTCGAAACAAAGCTCGATAACAGATTTAATGAACTGCTTGCGCGTCTTCCACCACCGGCTGCACCTGTCGCACCTCTGCAACAACAACAACTACGCCCCCTTCCGAATCAGTATGGACGAGCACAGCGTGTTCCTATTGTGTCAGGACAAAATTCTGGTGCCGCTGTTACTGCTGTTGGTGTTTCTTTGGCTCCTGCTACTGCTCCTGCTGGTACCCAGGAGGATGATGAGTATGCGGGCGATTATGAGGATGAGGTTGATCAAAATCAGATCTACGAGCAGCCACCAGCACCACCACCAGCAGGTCGACCTCAGGTATATATTCGTAATGGTAGGCCTGCACCACCACCTCAGGTACGAGATGATGTCCATATTCCTAAACTGAAATTGAATATTCCACCATTTGAGGGTAGATATGTTCCTGATATATATCTTACTTGGGAGTTAGAAACTGAACAACGATTTACATGTTTACAATATCCTGAGGAGAGACGAGTTGCTGCTGCTGTTTGTGCTTTCACTAGTTTTGCATGTGTATGGTGGTCTGAACATTGTAGATTATATCCTATTCCAACTACTTGGGCTGCTTTGAAAACTGCTATGCGTACGCGTTGGGTTCCACCATATTATCAACGTGAATTGCTTCAAAAATTGCAGCGTTTAAGACAAGGAAAAAATTCTGTAGAAGAATATTAACAGGAATTACAAACTGGCATGATTCGATGTGGTATTGTTGAGGAGAATGAAGCTATGCTTGCACGTTTTCTGGGTGGATTAAATAGAGAGATTCAGACCATTCTAGACTATAAGGAGTATACTAATATCACTCGTTTATTCCATCTTGCTTGTAAAGCTGAACGTGAAGTGCAGGATCGACAAGCATTGGCGCGAACTAACTTTTCTGCAGGCCGACCTTCCTCATGGACGCCTCGTGCATCTTCTACTTCAACTGCACCAGCACCTCAATCAGGTGCCTCCTACAGTCGTGATACAAGAAAACAGGAACAACCACCATTATCTGCCAAGAGCGCACCTGCGGGGCCTGCACAGCGTTCTTCTTCTTCCATGGCATCAACAGGGCACACAAGTGATATTATTTGTCGTCATTGTAAGGGAGGAGGTCATTATGCGAGGGAATGCAAATCTCCGCGTGTGATGATTGCTACCGCGGATGGTGGATATGAGTCTGCTAGTGACTATGATGAGGAGACATTGGCTCTTATTACACGTGAAGAACATGGTGGAGATGATTCTGATCATGAGACGCAATACATGGCTCCTGAAGATGCTGACAGGTATGAATGTTTAGTTGCTCAACGTGTTTTGAGTGTGCAGGTCACACAAGCTGAGCAAAATCAGAGGCACAATTTGTTCCATACCAAGGGAGTTGTGAAGGAACGTTCTGTGCGCGTCATAATAGACGGAGGGAGCTGCAACAACTTGGCTAGCATGGAGATGGTGGAGAAGCTTTCTCTCACCACAAGACCACATCCACATCCTTACTACATCCAATGGTTCAACAACAGCGGCAAGGTTAAGGTAACACGTACTGTTCGTGTGCATTTTAGTATCTCTACATATGCTGATTATGTTGATTGTGATGTGGTACCTATGCAAGCATGTTCCTTATTACTTGGTAGACCATGGCAATTTGATAAAAACTCTATACACCATGGTAGAAACAATCACTATACTCTTGTTCATAAGGATAAAAATATTACTTTGCTTCCTATGACTCCTGATTCCATTTTGAAAGATGATATTCATAGAGCTAATAAAGCAAAACAGGAGAAGAATATGAGTGAAAATCAGATTGTGGCAAAAGAATTTGAGCAACAAATGAAGCCTAATAATAAACCATCTAGTGTTGCTTCTGAAATTAAATTGAAAAGTGCATGTTTATTTGCCACCAAATCTGATATTGATGAGCTAGATTTCAGCAAATCTGTTTGCTATGCTTTTGTGTGCAAAGAGGCATTATTTTCATTCGAGGACGTGGCTTCCTCTTTGCCTCCTGCTGTCACTAACATTTTGCAGGAGTTCGCTGACGTTTTTCCACAAGACGTGCCACCGGGATTACCGCCTATTCGAGGGATTGAGCATCAGATTGACTTAATTACCGGTGCTTCACTGCCAAACCGTGCACCATACCGTACCAATCCAGAGGAGACGAAGGAGATTATGCGTCAAGTACAAGAGCTTCTCGACAAAGGTTATATACGCGAATCCCTTAGTCCTTGTGCTGTTCCTATTATTCTAGTGCCGAAAAAAGAATTTAGTAAATGGCACACTTTATACCATGTCATAAAAGCGATGATGCTGTTAATGTTGCTGATTTGTTCTTTCGTGAAATTATTCGCTTGCATGGTGTGCCAAATACTATTGTTTCAGATCGTGATACTAAATTTCTTAGCCACTTTTGGAGATGTTTATGGGCTAAGTTGGGGACTAAACTGCTTTTTAGTACTACTTGTCACCCCCAAACTGATGGACAAACTGAAGTAGTCAATAGAACGTTGTCTACTATGCTTAGGGCTGTTTTGAAGAATAATAAGAAAATGTGGGAGGAATGCTTGCCTCATATTGAATTTGCTTATAATCGTTCATTGCATTCTACTACTAAGATGTGCCCTTTTGAAGTTGTGTATGGTTTCCTACCTCGTGCACCTATTGATTTGTTGCCTCTTCCATCTTCGGAGAAGGTTAATTTTGATGCTAAACAACGTGATGAATTGATTTTAAAAATGCATGAGTTAACTAAGGAAAACATTGAGCATATGAATGCTAAATATAAACTTGCTGGAGATAAGGGTAGAAAACATGTTGTGTTTGCACCTGGAGATCTTGTTTGGTTACATTTGCGTAAGGATAGATTTCCTGATTTGCGCAAATCAAAGCTAATGCCACGTGCTGATGGTCCCTTTAAGGTGTTAGAGAAAATAAATGATAATGCATATAAACTTGAGCTGCCTGCAGATTTTGGGGTTAGTCCCACTTTTAACATTGCAGATTTGAAGCCTTATTTGGGTGAGGAAGATGAACTTCCGTCGAGGACGACTTCATTTCAAGAAGGGGAGGATGATGAGGACATCAATACAATTGTTACACCCACAACCCCTGCTGCTATACATACTGGACCAATTACTAGAGCTCGTGCACGCCAACTAAATTACCAGGTACTTTCGTTTCTTGGTAATGATTCTAATGTTCATGAGAATATGATGCTGCCTAAATTGGATACATTTGTTTTGCTTACAAATGAAGGGCCTAGCTTGGAGAAGGATGAACATTGGAGCAAGAACAAGCATGGAGATGATGTCATGCGCAAGGGGAACAAGAACGGAGTTACAAGTGATGATTTCAGGACTTTGAAGCTACCATAATGGGTGCATGAAGCCTTGGACGAAATATACAAGATGCCACTTCATAAATTTCGTCCCGAGGCTATTTTAGGTGCTGCGTCACCTTATTATTGGGCCAGGCCCATGTAATTTCGAAATACATAAGTATAGGCTATTTTTAGAGTCCGTATGTGTGGGGAAACAAGAGATAGGGTTGATTTCGGAGCCCTCCACCAAGGGCCACGAAATTCCCCCCTCTTCCTCCATATATACAGCCCTTAGGGCATCGTTTAGACTTTGGGTTTTGTTTAGATTAAAAGTTCGCCATAGCTGCAACTTCGCGTACTTCGTTTGTGTTCAACGACCAGACAAAGGCGTCACAGAACCCCACCTTGATCAATAAAGCTTTCATCTTATATTCGCAATATCCAGATTGCAATCTTAGTTTCTTGCTTGTTCTTCGTTTGCTCGCAGGAAACAGACCCTCGTGGTCAGGTTGATCGTGCTCCGGCGTGGTCAATAACCTCTCGGAGTTGGTTTAGCGATTGCTAAGGCGCGACGTCCTCGCACGTTCGTAGTCGGATCGTCAAAGTCGACTTCCACCAAAGCGAAATCCACCATCTCATCGAAAGACGGGACACCTTTGCCTCTATCAAGTGGTATCAGATTTCCAGGTTGCTATGAGTCCGCTAGTGACTATGATGAGGAGACTTTGGCTCTTATTACACGTGAAGAACATGGTGGAGATGATTCTGATCATGAGACGCAATACATGGCTCCTGAAGACGCTGACAGGTATGAATGTTTAGTTGCTCAACGTGTTTTGAGTGTGCAGGTCACACAAGCTGAGCAAAATCAGAGGCACAATTTGTTCCATACCAAGGGAGTTGTGAAGGAACGTTCTGTGCGCGTCATCATAGACGGAGGGAGCTGCAACAACTTGGCTAGCATGGAGATGGTCGAGAAGCTTTCTCTCACCACAAGACCACATCCACATCCTTACTACATCCAATGGTTCAACAACAGCGGCAAGGTTAAGGTAACATGTACTGTTCGTGTGCATTTTAGTATATCTACATATGCTGATTATGTTGATTGTGATGTGGTACCTATGCAAGCATGTTCCTTATTACTTGGTAGACCATGGCAATTTGATAAAAATTCTGTACACCATGGTAGAAACAATCACTATACTCTTGTTCATAAGGATAAAAATATTACTTTGCTTCCTATGACTCCTGATTCCATTTTGAAAGATGATATTAATAGAGCTAATAAAGCAAAACAGGAGACGAATAAGAGTGAAAATCAGATTGTGGCAAAAGAATTTGAGCAACAAATGAAGCCTAACAATAAACCATCTAGTGTTGCTTCTGAAATTAAATTGAAAAGTGCATGTTTATTTGCCACCAAATCTGATATTGATGAGCTAGATTTCAGCAAATCTGTTTGCTATGCTTTTGTGTGCAAAGAGGCATTATTTTCATTCGAGGATGTGCCTTCCTCTTTGCCTCCTGCTGTCACTAACATTTTGCAGGAGTTCGCTGACGTTTTTCCACAAGACGTGCCACCGGGATTACCGCCTATTCGAGGGATTGAGCATCAGATTGACTTAATTCCCGGTGCTTCACTGCCAAACCGTGCACCATACCGTACCAATCCAGAGGAGACGAAGGAGATTATGCGTCAAGTACAAGAGCTTCTCGACAAAGGTTATATACGCGAATCCCTTAGTCCTTGTGCTGTTCCTATTATTCTAGTGCCGAAAAAGGATGGTACTGATAGAGGCAAAGGTGTCCCGTCTTTCGATGAGATGATGGATATCGCTTTGGTGGAAGTCGACTTTGACGATCCGACTACGAACGTGCGAGGACGTCGCGCCTTAGCAATCGCTAAACCAACTCCGAGAGGTTATTGACCACGCCGGAGCACGATCAACCTAACCACGAGGGTCTGTTTCCTGCGAGCAAACGAAGAACAAGCAAGAAACTAAGATTGCAATCTGGATATTGCGAATATAAGATGAAAGCTTTATTGATCAAGGTGGGGTTCTGTGACGCCTTTGTCTGGTCGTTGAACACAAACAAAGTACGCGAAGTTGCAGCTATGGCGAACTTTTAATCTAAACAAAACCCACAGTCTAAACGATGCCCTAAGGGCTGTATATATGGAGGAAGAGGGGGGAATTTCGTGGCCCTTGGTGGAGGGGTCCGAAATCAACCCTATCTCTTGTTTCCCCACACATACGGACTCTAAAAATAGCCTATACTTATGTATTTCGAAATTACATGGGCCTGGCCCAATAATAAGGTGACGCAGCACCTAAAATAGCCTCGGTACAAAATTTATGAAGTGGCATCTTGTATATTTCGTCCAAGGCTTCATGCACCCATTATGGTGGCTTCAAAGTCCTGAAATCATCACTTGTAACTCCGTTCTTGTTCCCCTTGCGCATGCCATCATCTCCATGCTTGTTCTTGCTCCAATGTTCATCCTTCTCCAAGCTAGGACCTTCATTTGTAAGCAAAACAAATGTATCCAATTTAGGCAGCATCATATTCTCATGAACATTAGAATCATTACCAAGAAACGAAAGTACCTGGTAATTTAGTTGGCGTGCACGAGCTCTAGTAATTGGTCCAGTATGTATAGCAGCAGGGGCTGTGGGTGTAACAATTGTATTGATGTCCTCATCATCCTCCCCTTCTTGAAATGAAGTCGTCCTCGACGGAAGTTCATCTTCCTCACCCAAATAAGGCTTCAAATCTGCAATGTTAAAAGTGGGACTAACCCCAAAATCTGCAGGCAGCTCAAGTTTATATGCATTATCATTTATTTTCTCTAACACCTTAAAGGGACCATCAGCACGTGGCATTAACTTTGATTTGCGCAAATCAGGAAATCTATCCTTACGCAAATGTAAGCAAACAAGATCTCCAGGTGCAAACACAACATGTTTTCTACCCTTATCTCCAGCAAGTTTATATTTAGCATTCATACGCTCAATGTTTTCCTTAGTTAACTCATGCATTTTTAAAATCAATTCAGCACGTTGTTTAGCATCAAAATTAACCTTCTCCGAAGATGGAAGAGGCAACAAATCAATAGGTGCACGAGGTAGGAAACCATACACAACTTCAAAAGGGCACATCTTAGTAGTAGAATGCAATGAACGATTATAAGCAAATTCAATATGAGGCAAGCATTCCTCCCACATTTTCTTATTATTCTTCAAAACAGCCCTAAGCATAGTAGACAACGTTCTATTGACTACTTCAGTTTGTCCATCAGTTTGGGGGTGACAAGAAGTACTAAAAAGCAGTTTAGTCCCCAACTTAGCCCATAAACATCTCCAAAAGTGGCTAAGAAATTTAGTATCACGATCTGAAACAATAGTATTTGGCACACCATGCAAGCGAATAATTTCACGAAAGAACAAATCAGCAACATTAACAGCATCATCGCTTTTATGACATGGTATAAAGTGTGCCATTTTCGAGAATCTATCCACGACAACAAATATGCTATCCCTCCCCTTCTTTGTTCGAGGTAAACCTAAAACAAAGTGATAGAGGCAAAGGTGTCCCGTCTTTCGATGAGATGATGGATATCGCTTTGGTGGAAGTCGACTTTGACGATCCGACTACGAACGTGCGAGGACGTCGCGCCTTAGCAATCGCTAAACCAACTCCGAGAGGTTATTGACCACGCCGGAGCACGATCAACCTGACCACGAGGGTCTGTTTCCTGCGAGCAAACGAAGAACAAGCAAGAAACTGAGATTGCAATCTGAATATTGCGAATATAAGATGAAAGCTTTATTGATCAAGGTGGGGTTCTGTGACGCCTTTGTCTGGTCGTTGAACACAAACGAAGTACGCGAAGTTGCAGCTATGGCGAACTTTTAATCTAAACAAAACCCAAAGTCTAAACGATGCCCTAAGGGCTGTATATATGGAGGAAGAGGGGGGAATTTCGTGGCCCTTGGTGGAGGGGTCCGAAATCAACCCTATCTCTTGTTTCCCCACACATACGGACTCTAAAAATAGCCTATACTTATGTATTTCGAAATTACATGGGCCTGGCCCAATAATAAGGTGACGCAGCACCTAAAATAGCCTCGGGACGAAATTTATGAAGTGGCATCTTGTATATTTCGTCCAAGGCTTCATGCACCCATTATGGTGGCTTCATAGTCCTGAAATCATCACTTGTAACTCCGTTCTTGTTCCCCTTGCGCATGCCATCATCTCCTTGCTTGTTCTTGCTCCAATGTTCATCCTTCTCCAAGCTAGGCTCTTAATTTGTAAGCAAAACAAATGTATCCAATTTAGGCAGCATCATATTCTCATGAACATTAGAATCATTACCAAGAAACGAAAGTACCTGGTAATTTAGTTGGCGTGCACGAGCTCTAGTAATTGGTCCAGTATGTATAGCAGCAGGGGCTGTGGGTGTAACAATTGTATTGATGTCCTCATCATCCTCCCCTTCTTGAAATGAAGTCGTCCTCGACGGAAGTTCATCTTCCTCACCCAAATAAGGCTTCAAATCTGCAATGTTAAAAGTGGGACTAACCCCAAAATCTGCAGGCAGCTCAAGTTTATATGCATTATCATTTATTTTCTCTAACACCTTAAAGGGACCATCAGCACGTGGCATTAACTTTGATTTGCGCAAATCAGGAAATCTATCCTTACGCAAATGTAACCAAACAAGATCTCCAGGTGCAAACACAACATGTTTTCTACCCTTATCTCCAGCAAGTTTATATTCAGCATTCATGCGCTCAATGTTTTCCTTAGTTAACTCATGCATTTTTAAAATCAATTCAGCACGTTGTTTAGCATCAAAATTAACCTTCTCCGAAGATGGAAGAGGCAACAAATCAATAGGTGCATGAGGTAGGAAACCATACACAACTTCAAAAGGGCACATCTTAGTAGTAGAATGCAATGAACGATTATAAGCAAATTCAATATGAGGCAAGCATTCCTCCCACATTTTCTTATTATTCTTCAAAACAGCCCTAAGCATAGTAGACAACGTTCTATTGACTACTTCAGTTTGTCCATCAGTTTGGGGGTGACAAGAAGTACTAAAAAGCAGTTTAGTCCCCAACTTAGCCCATAAACATCTCCAAAAGTGGCTAAGAAATTTAGTATCACGATCTGAAACAATAGTATTTGGCACACCATGCAAGCGAATAATTTCACGAAAAAACAAATCAGCAACATTAACAGCATCATCGCTTTTATGACATGGTATAAAGTGTGCCATTTTCGAGAATCTATCCACGACAACAAATATGCTATCCCTCCCCTTCTTTGTTCGAGGTAAACCTAAAACAAAGTCCATAGATATATCCTCCCAAGGAACACTAGGTACAGGCAAAGGCATATATAAACCATGAGGATTGAGTCGTGACTTAGCTTTTTGACATGTAGTGCAGCGAGCAATAAAACGCTCAACATCCCGTCTCATCTTTGGCCAAAAGAAATGTGTAGCAAGTACGTCCTCCGTCTTCTTCACGCCAAAGTGTCCCATTAATCCTCCTCCATGCGCCTCCTGCAACAACAAAAGAGGAACGGAGCTAGCTGGAATGCATAGCTTGTTAGCACGAAAGACAAATCCATCGTTAACAACAAACTTGTTCCACATTCTTCCTTCTTTACAATTCTGCATTACATCTTTAAAATCAGCATCATGCACATATTGATCTTTGATGGTCTCCAAACCAAATATTTTGAAGTCAAGTTGTGAAAGCATAGTATAGCGACGAGACAATGCATCAGCAATAACATTTTCTTTTCCCTTCTTGTGTTTAATGACATAAGGGAAAGTCTCAATGAATTCAACCCATTTAGCATGTCTACGATTCAGTTTAGCTTGACTTTTAATATGTTTCAAAGATTCATGATCAAAATGTATAACAAATTCTTTGGGCCATAAATAATGTTGCCATGTTTCTAAAGTCCGAACAAGAGCATATAATTCTTTATCATAAGTAGAATAATTCAGACTAGGCCCACTCAATTTTTCAGAAAAGTATGCAACAGGTTTGCCATCTTGTAATAACACACCTCCTAATCCAATTCCACTAGCATCACATTCAAGCTCAAAAGTCTTATTAAAATCAGGAAGTTGGAGTAAAGGAGCATGTGTCAACTTATCTTTCAAGACCGTGAAGGCTTCTTCCTGTGCAGTACCCCAAAGAAAAGGCACATCTTTCTTTGTAAGCTCATTGAGAGGTGCAGCAATGGTGCTGAAATCTCTCACAAAACGCCTATAGAATCCAGCGAGGCCATGAAAACTCCTCACTTGTGTGACCGTTTTGGGCTGCGGCCAACTCTCAATAGCTTCAATCTTGGCTTTATAAACTTCAATTCCCTGTGGAGTAACAACATAGCCAAGAAAAGATACTCGGTCGGTGCAAAAGGTGCACTTCCCAAGGTTACCAAACAAACGTGCATCACGTAGAGCAATAAAAACAGCACGTAAATGTTCCAAATGTTCTTCCAAAGATCTGCTATAAATCAATATGTCATCAAAGTAAACTACCACAAATCGTCCAATGAAAGCACGTAAAACTTCGTTCATTAATCTCATGAAAGTACTAGGTGCATTAGTTAACCCAAAAGGCATGACTAACCACTCATATAATCCAAACTTAGTTTTAAATGCTGTTTTCCATTCATCTCCCAATTTCATACGAATTTGATGGTAGCCACTACGCAAATCAACTTTGGAGAATATTGTAGAGCTACTCAATTCATCAAGCATATCATCTAGCCTAGGAATAGGATGACGATAACGAATAGTAATATTATTAATGCCTCTACAATCAACACACATACGTGATGTACCTGATGAGGACATCAATACAATTGTTACACCCACAGCCCCTGCTGCTATACATACTGGACCAATTACTAGAGCTCGTGCACGCCAACTAAATTACCAGGTACTTTCGTTTCTTGGTAATGATTCTAATGTTCATGAGAATATGATGCTGCCTAAATTGGATACATTTGTTTTGCTTACAAATGAAGGTCCTAGCTTGGAGAAGGATGAACATTGGAGCAAGAACAAGCATGGAGATGATGGCATGCGCAAGGGGAACAAGAACGGAGATGATAGCATGCGCAAGGGGAACAAGCATGGAGATGATAGCATGCGCAAGGGGAACACACATACTTTTTTTTTTCCGAAACCTACTCCGGCAAGGAAACACGGATCGGAAACTAGATGGATCTCGAAAACAACCCTAATAATCAAGGAACTCGGATTGGTGGTGGATATATGGTGGTGGTATATGGCAGCGGTGGTGGTAGTATATGGATATGGATCGGTGGTGGTATATGGACACGGATTGGTGGTGGTATATGAATACGGATTCGGAGCGGTGGTGGTAGATGGCAGGGGCGATGATGATGGTGTGGCGGCGGCGTGACAACTTATGACCAGAACTCGAAACTCTAAAAGACTAGACTCTAAGACCAGCAACTAGACACGACGATGCAACCGCAAATTGAACAAAGCAAAACCCTAAAAAGATTATGCAAAGGCTTAGATTGGTTCGGATATGATGAACTAACCCTAAATATTTTTTGTGGCTTTTTCGTGGACTGTAGGTATGAAGAACAGACTCGATCTAAACTACGAAATACTGTAAAATCTCACCGAGCAACCTGGAAATCTGATACCACTTGATAGAGGCAAAGGTGTCCCGTCTTTCGATGAGATGATGGATATCGCTTTGGTGGAAGTCGACTTTGATGATCCGACTACGAACGTGCGAGGACGTCGCACCTTAGCAATCGCTAAACCAACTCCGAGAGGTTATTGACCACGCCGGAGCACGATCAACCTGACCACGAGGGTCTGTTTCCTGCGAGCAAACGAAGAACAAGCAAGAAACTAAGATTGCAATCTGGATATTGCGAATATAAGATGAAAGCTTTATTGATCAAGGTGGGGTTCTGTGACGCCTTTGTCTGGTCGTTGAACACAAACGAAGTACGCGAAGTTGCAGCTATGGCGAACTTTTAATCTAAACAAAACCCAAAGTCTAACGATGCCCTAAGGGCTGTATATATGGAGGAAGAGGGGGGAATTTCGTGGCCCTTGGTGGAGGGGTCCGAAATCAACCCTATCTCTTGTTTCCCCACACATACGGACTCTAAAAATAGCCTATACTTATGTATTTCGAAATTACATGGGCCTGGCCCAATAATAAGGTGACGCAGCACCTAAAATAGCCTCGGTACGAAATTTATGAAGTGGCATCTTGTATATTTCGTCCAAGGCTTCATGCACCCATTATGGTGGCTTCAAAGTCCTGAAATCATCACTTGTAACTCCGTTCTTGTTCCCCTTGCGCATGCCATCATCTCCATGCTTGTTCTTGCTCCAATGTTCATCCTTCTCCAAGCTAGGACCTTCATTTGTAAGCAAAACAAATGTATCCAATTTAGGCAGCATCATATTCTCATGAACATTAGAATCATTACCAAGAAACGAAAGTACCTGGTAATTTAGTTGGCGTGCACGAGCTCTAGTAATTGGTCCAGTATGTATAGCAGCAGGGGCTGTGGGTGTAACAATTGTATTGATGTCCTCATCAGGTACATCACGTATGTGTGTTGATTGTAGAGGCATTAATAATATTACTATTCGTTATCGTCATCCTATTCCTAGGCTAGATGATATGCTTGATGAATTGAGTGGCTCTACAATATTCTCCAAAGTTGATTTGCATAGTGGCTACCATCAAATTCGTATGAAATTGGGAGATGAATGGAAAACAGCATTTAAAACTAAGTTTGGATTATATGAGTGGTTAGTCATGCCTTTTGGGTTAACTAATGCACCTAGTACTTTCATGAGATTAATGAACGAAGTTTTACGTGCTTTCATTGGACGATTTGTGGTAGTTTACTTTGATGACATATTGATTTATAGCAGATCTTTGGAAGAACATTTGGAACATTTACGTGCTGTTTCTATTGCTCTACGTGATGCACGTTTGTTTGGTAACCTTGGGAAGTGCACCTTTTGCACCGACCGAGTATCTTTTCTTGGCTATGTTGTTACTCCACAGGGAATTGAAGTTGATAAAGCCAAGATTGAAGCTATTGAGAGTTGGCCGCAGCCCAAAACGGTCACACAAGTGAGGAGTTTTGTTGGCCTCGCTGGATTCTATAGGCGTTTTGTGAGAGATTTCAGCACCATTGCTGCACCTCTCAATGAGCTTACAAAGAAAGATGTGCCTTTTCTTTGGGGTACTGCACAGGAAGAAGCCTTCACGGTATTGAAAGATAAGTTGACACATGCTCCTTTACTCCAACTTCCTGATTTTAATAAGACTTTTGAGCTTGAATGTGATGCTAGTGGAATTGGATTAGGAGGTGTGTTATTACAAGATGGCAAACCTGTTGCATACTTTTCTGAAAAATTGAGTGGGCCTAGTCTGAATTATTCTACTTATGATAAAGAATTATATGCTCTTGTTCGGACTTTAGAAACATGGCAACATTATTTATGGCCCAAAGAATTTGTTATACATTCTGATCATGAATCTTTGAAACATATTAAAAGTCAAGCTAAACTGAATCGTAGACATGCTAAATGGGTTGAATTCATTGAGACTTTCCCTTATGTCATTAAACACAAGAAGGGAAAAGAAAATGTTATTGCTGATGCATTGTCTCGTCGCTATACATTGTAAAGAAGGAAGAATGTGGAACAAGTTTGTCGTTAACGATGGATTTGTGTTTCGTGCTAACAAGCTATGCATTCCAGCTAGCTCCGTTCGTCTTTTGTTGTTGCAGGAGGCGCATGGAGGAGGATTAATGGGACACTTTGGCGTGAAGAAGACGGAGGACGTACTTGCTACACATTTCTTTTGGCCAAAGATGAGACGGGATGTTGAGCGTTTTATTGCTCGATGCACTACATGTCAAAAAGCTAAGTCACGACTCAATCCTCATGGTTTATATATGCCTTTGCCTGTACCTAGTGTTCCTTGGGAGGATATATCTATGGACTTTGTTTTAGGTTTACCTCGAACAAAGAAGGGGAGGGATAGCATATTTGTTGTCGTGGATAGATTCTCGAAAATGGCACACTTTATACCATGTCATAAAAGCGATGATGCTGTTAACGTTGCTGATTTGTTCTTTCGTGAAATTATTCGCTTGCATGGTGTGCCAAATACTATTGTTTCAGATCGTGATACTAAATTTCTTAGCCACTTTTGGAGATGTTTATGGGCTAAGTTGGGGACTAAACTGCTTTTTAGTACTACTTGTCACCCCCAAACTGATGGACAAACTGAAGTAGTCAATAGAACGTTGTCTACTATGCTTAGGGCTGTTTTGAAGAATAATAAGAAAATGTGGGAGGAATGCTTGCCTCATATTGAATTTGCTTATAATCGTTCATTGCATTCTACTACTAAGATGTGCCCTTTTGAAGTTGTGTATGGTTTCCTACCTCGTGCACCTATTGATTTGTTGCCTCTTCCATCTTCGGAGAAGGTTAATTTTGATACTAAACAACGTGCTGAATTGATTTTAAAAATGCATGAGTTAACTAAGGAAAACATTGAGCATATGAATGCTAAATATAAACTTGCTGGAGATAAGGGTAGAAAACATGTTGTGTTTGCACCTGGAGATCTTGTTTGGTTACATTTGCGTAAGGATAGATTTCCTAATTTGCGCAAATCAAAGCTAATGCCACGTGCTGATGGTCCCTTGAAGGTGTTAGAGAAAATAAATGATAATGCATATAAACTTGAGCTGCCTGCAGATTTTGGGGTTAGTCCCACTTTTAACATTGCAGATTTGAAGCCTTATTTGGGTGAGGAAGATGAACTTCCGTCGAGGACGACTTCATTTCAAGAAGGGGAGGATGATGAGGACATCAATACAATTGTTACACCCACAACCCCTGCTGCTATACATACTGGACCAATTACTAGAGCTCGTGCACGCCAACTAAATTACCAGGTACTTTCGTTTCTTGGTAATGATTCTAATGTTCATGAGAATATGATGCTGCCTAAATTGGATACATTTGTTTTGCTTACAAATGAAGGGCCTAGCTTGGAGAAGGATGAACATTGGAGCAAGAACAAGCATGGAGATGATGTCATGCGCAAGGGGAACAAGAACGGAGTTACAAGTGATGATTTCAGGACTTTGAAGCTACCATAATGGGTGCATGAAGCCTTGGACGAAATATACAAGATGCCACTTCATAAATTTCGTCCCGAGGCTATTTTAGGTGCTGCGTCACCTTATTATTGGGCCAGGCCCATGTAATTTCGAAATACATAAGTATAGGCTATTTTTAGAGTCCGTATGTGTGGGGAAACAAGAGATAGGGTTGATTTCGGAGCCCTCCACCAAGGGCCACGAAATTCCCCCCTCTTCCTCCATATATACAGCCCTTAGGGCATCGTTTAGACTTTGGGTTTTGTTTAGATTAAAAGTTCGCCATAGCTGCAACTTCGCGTACTTCGTTTGTGTTCAACGACCAGACAAAGGCGTCACAGAACCCCACCTTGATCAATAAAGCTTTCATCTTATATTCGCAATATCCAGATTGCAATCTTAGTTTCTTGCTTGTTCTTCGTTTGCTCGCAGGAAACAGACCCTCGTGGTCAGGTTGATCGTGCTCCGGCGTGGTCAATAACCTCTCGGAGTTGGTTTAGCGATTGCTAAGGCGCGACGTCCTTGCACGTTCGTAGTCGGATCGTCAAAGTCGACTTCCACCAAAGCGATATCCATCATCTCATCGAAAGACGGGACACCTCCGCCTCTATCACCTTTACTCCAACTTCCTGATTTTAACAAGACTTTTGAGCTTGAATGTGATGCTAGTGGAATTGGATTAGGAGGTGTGTTATTACAAGATGGCAAACCTGTTGCATACTTTTCTGAAAAATTGAGTGGGCCTAGTCTGAATTATTCTACTTATGATAAAGAATTATATGCTCTTGTTCGGACTTTAGAAACATGGCAACATTATTTATGGCCCAAAGAATTTGTTATACATTCTGATCATGAATCTTTGAAACATATTAAAAGTCAAGCTAAACTGAATCGTAGACATGCTAAATGGGTTGAATTCATTGAGACTTTCCCTTATGTCATTAAACACAAGAAGGGAAAAGAAAATGTTATTGCTGATGCATTGTCTCGTCGCTATACTATGCTTTCACAACTTGACTTCAAAATATTTGGTTTGGAGACCATCAAAGATCAATATGTGCATGATGCTGATTTTAAAGATGTAATTCAGAATTGTAAAGAAGGAAGAATGTGGAACAAGTTTGTTGTTAACGATGGATTTGTGTTTCGTGCTAACAAGCTATGCATTCCAGCTAGCTCCGTTCGTCTTTTGTTGTTGCAGGAGGCGCATGGAGGAGGATTAATGGGACACTTTGGCGTGAAGAAGACGGAGGACGTACTTGCTACACATTTCTTTTGGCCAAAGATGAGACGGGATGTTGAGCGTTTTATTGCTCGCTGCACTACATGTCAAAAAGCTAAGTCACGACTCAATCCTCATGGTTTATATATGCCTTTGCCTGTACCTAGTGTTCCTTGGGAGGATATATCTATGGACTTTGTTTTAGGTTTACCTCGAACAAAGAAGGGGAGGGATAGCATATTTGTTGTCGTGGATAGATTCTCGAAAATGGCACACTTTATACCATGTCATAAAAGCGATGATGCTGTTAATGTTGCTGATTTGTTCTTTCGTGAAATTATTCGCTTGCATGGTGTGCCAAATACTATTGTTTCAGATCGTGATACTAAATTTCTTAGCCACTTTTGGAGATGTTTATGGGCTAAGTTGGGGACTGATAGAGGCAAAGGTGTCCCGTCTTTCGATGAGATGATGGATATCGCTTTGGTGGAAGTCGACTTTGACGATCCGACTACGAACGTGCGAGGACGTCGCGCCTTAGCAATCGCTAAACCAACTCCGAGAGGTTATTGACCACGCCGGAGCACGATCAACCTGACCACGAGGGTCTGTTTCCTGCGAGCAAATGAAGAACAAGCAAGAAACTAAGATTGCAATCTGGATATTGCGAATATAAGATGAAAGCTTTATTGATCAAGGTGGGGTTCTGTGACGCCTTTGTCTGGTCGTTGAACACAAACGAAGTACGCGAAGTTGCAGCTATGGCGAACTTTTAATCTAAACAAAACCCCAAAGTCTAAACGATGCCCTAAGGGCTGTATATATGGAGGAAGAGGGGGGAATTTCGTGGCCCTTGGTGGAGGGGTCCGAAATCAACCCTATCTCTTGTTTCCCCACACATACGGACTCTAAAAATAGCCTATACTTATGTATTTCGAAATTACATGGGCCTGGCCCAAAAATAAGGTGACGCAGCACCTAAAATAGCCTCGGGACGAAATTTATGAAGTGGCATCTTGTATATTTCGTCCAAGGCTTCATGCACCCATTATGGTGGCTTCAAAGTCCTGAAATCATCACTTGTAACTCCGTTCTTGTTCCCCTTGCGCATGCCATCATCTCCATGCTTGTTCTTGCTCCAATGTTCATCCTTCTCCAAGCTAGGACCTTCATTTGTAAGCAAAACAAATGTATCCAATTTAGGCAGCATCATATTCTCATGAACATTAGAATCATTACCAAGAAACGAAAGTACCTGGTAATTTAGTTGGCGTGCACGAGCTCTAGTAATTGGTCCAGTATGTATAGCAGCAGGGGCTGTGGGTGTAACAATTGTATTGATGTCCTCATCAGGTACATCACGTATGTGTGTTGATTGTAGAGGCATTAATAATATTACTATTCGTTATCGTCATCCTATTCCTAGGCTAGATGATATGCTTGATGAATTGAGTGGCTCTACAATATTCTCCAAAGTTGATTTGCATAGTGGCTACCATCAAATTCGTATGAAATTGGGAGATGAATGGAAAACAGCATTTAAAACTAAGTTTGGATTATATGAGTGGTTAGTCATGCCTTTTGGGTTAACTAATGCACCTAGTACTTTCATGAGATTAATGAACGAAGTTTTACGTGCTTTCATTGGACGATTTGTGGTAGTTTACTTTGATGACATATTGATTTATAGCAGATCTTTGGAAGAACATTTGGAACATTTACGTGCTGTTTCTATTGCTCTACGTGATGCACGTTTGTTTGGTAACCTTGGGAAGTGCACCTTTTGCACCGACCGAGTATCTTTTCTTGGCTATGTTGTTACTCCACAGGGAATTGAAGTTGATAAAGCCAAGATTGAAGCTATTGAGAGTTGGCCGCAGCCCAAAACGGTCACACAAGTGAGGAGTTTTGTTGGCCTCGCTGGATTCTATAGGCGTTTTGTGAGAGATTTCAGCACCATTGCTGCACCTCTCAATGAGCTTACAAAGAAAGATGTGCCTTTTCTTTGGGGTACTGCACAGGAAGAAGCCTTCACGGTATTGAAAGATAAGTTGACACATGCTCCTTTACTCCAACTTCCTGATTTTAATAAGACTTTTGAGCTTGAATGTGATGCTAGTGGAATTGGATTAGGAGGTGTGTTATTACAAGATGGCAAACCTGTTGCATACTTTTCTGAAAAATTGAGTGGGCCTAGTCTGAATTATTCTACTTATGATAAAGAATTATATGCTCTTGTTCGGACTTTAGAAACATGGCAACATTATTTATGGCCCAAAGAATTTGTTATACATTCTGATCATGAATCTTTGAAACATATTAAAAGTCAAGCTAAACTGAATCATAGTCATGCTAAATGGGTTGAATTCATTGAGACTTTCCCTTATGTCATTAAACACAAGAAGGGAAAAGAAAATGTTATTGCTGATGCATTGTCTCGTCGCTATACTATGCTTTCACAACTTGACTTCAAAATATTTGGTTTGGAGACCATCAAAGATCAATATGTGCATGATGCTGATTTTAAAGATGTAATGCAGAATTGTAAAGAAGGAAGAATGTGGAACAAGTTTGTTGTTAACGATGGATTTGTGTTTCGTGCTAACAAGCTATGCATTCCAGCTAGCTCCGTTCGTCTTTTGTTGTTGCAGGAGGCGCATGGAGGAGGATTAATGGGACACTTTGGCGTGAAGAAGACGGAGAACGTACTTGCTACACATTTCTTTTGGCCAAAGATGAGACGGGATGTTGAGCGTTTTATTGCTCGCTGCACTACATGTCAAAAAGCTAAGTCACGACTCAATCCTCATGGTTTATATATGCCTTTGCCTGTACCTAGTGTTCCTTGGGAGGATATATCTATGGACTTTGTTTTAGGTTTACCTCGAACAAAGAAGGGGAGGGATAGCATATTTGTTGTCGTGGATAGATTCTCGAAAATGGCACACTTTATACCATGTCATAAAAGTGATGATGCTGTTAATGTTGCTGATTTGTTCTTTCGTGAAATTATTCGCTTGCATGGTGTGCCAAATACTATTGTTTCAGATCGTGATACTAAATTTCTTAGTCACTTTTGGAGATGTTTATGGGCTAAGTTGGGGACTAAACTGCTTTTTAGTACTACTTGTCACCCCCAAACTGATGGACAAACTGAAGTAGTCAATAGAACGTTGTCTACTATGCTTAGGGCTGTTTTGAAGAATAATAAGAAAATGTGGGAGGAATGCTTGCCTCATATTGAATTTGCTTATAATCGTTCATTGCATTCTACTACTAAGATGTGCCCTTTTGAAGTTGTGTATGGTTTCCTACCTCGTGCACCTATTGATTTGTTGCCTCTTCCATCTTCGGAGAAGGTTAATTTTGATGCTAAACAACGTGCTGAATTGATTTTAAAAATGCATGAGTTAACTAAGGAAAACATTGAGCATATGAATGCTAAATATAAACTTGCTGGAGATAAGGGTAGAAAACATGTTGTGTTTGCACCTGGAGATCTTGTTTGGTTACATTTGCGTAAGGATAGATTTCCTGATTTGCGCAAATCAAAGCTAATGCCATGTGCTGATGGTCCCTTTAAGGTGTTAGAGAAAATAAATGATAATGCATATAAACTTGAGCTGCCTGCAGATTTTGGGGTTAGTCCCACTTTTAACATTGCAGATTTGAAGCCTTATTTGGGTGAGGAAGATGAACTTCCGTCGAGGACGACTTCATTTCAAGAAGGGGAGGATGATGAGGACATCAATACAATTGTTACACCCACAACCCCTGCTGCTATACATACTGGACCAATTACTAGAGCTCGTGCACGCCAACTAAATTACCAGGTACTTTCGTTTCTTGGTAATGATTCTAATGTTCATGAGAATATGATGCTGCCTAAATTGGATACATTTGTTTTGCTTACAAATGAAGGGCCTAGCTTGGAGAAGGATGAACATTGGAGCAAGAACAAGCATGGAGATGATGTCATGCGCAAGGGGAACAAGAACGGAGTTACAAGTGATGATTTCAGGACTTTGAAGCTACCATAATGGGTGCATGAAGCCTTGGACGAAATATACAAGATGCCACTTCATAAATTTCGTCCCGAGGCTATTTTAGGTGCTGCGTCACCTTATTATTGGGCCAGGCCCATGTAATTTCGAAATACATAAGTATAGGCTATTTTTAGAGTCCGTATGTGTGGGGAAACAAGAGATAGGGTTGATTTCGGAGCCCTCCACCAAGGGCCACGAAATTCCCCCCTCTTCCTCCATATATACAGCCCTTAGGGCATCGTTTAGACTTTGGGTTTTGTTTAGATTAAAAGTTCGCCATAGCTGCAACTTCGCGTACTTCGTTTGTGTTCAACGACCAGACAAAGGCGTCACAGAACCCCACCTTGATCAATAAAGCTTTCATCTTATATTCGCAATATCCAGATTGCAATCTTAGTTTCTTGCTTGTTCTTCGTTTGCTCGCAGGAAACAGACCCTCGTGGTCAGGTTGATCGTGCTCCGGCGTGGGCAATAACCTCTCGGAGTTGGTTTAGCGATTGCTAAGGCGCGACGTCCTCGCACGTTCGTAGTCGGATCGTCAAAGTCGACTTCCACCAAAGCGAAATCCACCATCTCATCGAAAGACGGGACACCTTTGCCTCTATCACATACACATGCAAAACTAGTGAAAGCACAAACAACAGCAGCAACTCGTCTCTCCTCAGGATATTGTAAACATGTAAATCGTTGTTCAGTTTCTAACTCCCAAGTAAGATATATATCAAGAACATATCTACCCTCAAATGGTGGAATATTCAATTTCAGTTTAGGAATATGGACATCATCTCGTACCTGAGGTGGTGGTGCAGGCCTACCATTACGAATATATACCTGAGGTCGACCTGCTGGTGGTGGTGCAGGTGGCTGCACGTAGTGCTGATTTTGATCAACCTCATCCTCATAATCTCCCACATAATCATCCTTCTCCGCATCAGCAGCAGGAGCCACAGAAGTATCAACAGCAGCACCAACAGTTTGGCCAAACGCAAGAGGAACACGGCTCGCTCGGCGAAGGTCTGTTTCGCGACGTGGAGGTAGTCGTTGTTGTTGTTGTTGGAGAGGTGCGTTAGGTGCAGCGGGTGGTGGTGGTGGAAGACGCGCGAGCAATTCATTAAACTTGTTATCGAGCTTTGTTTCGAACGTCTTCTCCATGCCATCTATCTTCTCCATGGCCTCTTCAAATCTGTTTAGCACATCTTGCACCTGTTCACTCATCATTTGCTGAAATTTATCATGCAAATCCTTATTCGTCATGTTCTCCCAGTCAATCTCGTCGGCTTGTGATCCTGGCATGGTTAGCAGCAATAGAAACACACAAGAATATGATCCTACAGACTACTAACAAGAGGTGGTGGTGGGTGTCACAAATCCGTCAAGCAAATCTCAAATTCTTACCAGTTCTTACCCAGCAGCAGGCGGTGATCGGCAACCGTTGTAGTCAAAAACTCTCAAAGCTTGGATAGAGCGATTACCAGGGAGAGTCAAACGCACGACGTAGATGTATGTGGAGCTGGGAAGGCTTATAATATGGTAGCAAAAAGGGTTAGCAATAATCAATTCAGAGATGCAAAGTTGAATAAACGCTCAACGAGGTACTGTGCTGGTCCTAGGCTAGACTGTGCTAGAGACGCGAGCCTAGAACACCAACAAAATCACGGCGCGGCACGTAAACAAGGGAAAAGCACACTCTGGAATTTTTTTTCGCTCTTTTTTTTTGCGAAAAATCACTATAATGGCGAGTGTCTCAAAACTCTTCCTAGCTCAAACTGACAGAATGGCACGAAATTTTTCGACCAATTTTTTTTTTCGACTGCCCGGACCCAAAAACTGGAAACGGGTCAAAAAAAACTTCCTATAATGGCACCTGTCACAAAACACTCAGAAACACCTAAAAATAGGATAGCCAGAATTTTTTTCGAAAAATGCGTTTTCGAAAAATTTTGGGCCTAAACGGAGCGTGGTTTCCGGACTCTTTTTTTTTTCGAAACCTACTCCGGCAAGGAAACACGAATTGGAATCTAGATGGATCTCGAAAACAAACCTAATATGACAAGAACTCGGATTGGTGGTGGATATATGTTGGTAGATGGCAGCGGTGGTGGTATATGACAGCGGTGGTCGTATATGGATACGGATTCAAAGCGTTGGCGGATAAGCGGCGGTGGTAGATGGCAGGGGCGATGATGATGGTGCGGCGGTGGCGTGACAACTTATGACCAGAACTCGAAACTCTAAAAGACTAGACTCTAAGACCAGCAACTAGACACGACGATGCAACCGCAAATTCAACAAAGCAAAACCCTAAAAAGATTATGCAAAGGCTCAGATTGGTTCGGATATGATGAACTAACCCTAATTTTTTTGTGGCTTTTTCGTGGACTGTAGGTATGAATAACAGACTCGATCTAAACTACGAAAAACTGTAAAATCTCACCGAACAACCTGGAAATCTGATACCACTTGATAGAGGCAAAGGTGTCCCGTCTTTCGATGAGATGATGGATATCGCTTTGGTGGAAGTCGACTTTGACGATCCGACTACGTACGTGCGAGGACGTCGCGCCTTAGCAATCGCTAAACCAACTCCGAGAGGTTATTGACCACGCCGGAGCACGATCAACCTGACCACGAGGGTCTGTTTCCTGCGAGCAAACGAAGAACAAGCAAGAAACTAAGATTGCAATCTGGATATTGCGAATATAAGATGAAAGCTTTATTGACCAAGGTGGGGTTCTGTGACACCTTTGTATGGTCGTTGAACACAAACGAAGTACGCGAAGTTGCAGCTATGGCGAACTTTTAATCTAAACAAAACCCAAATTCTAAACGGTGCCCTAAGGGCTGTATATATGGAGGAAGAGAGGGGAAATTTCGTGGCCCTTGGTGGAGGGGTCCGAAATCAACCCTATCTCTTGTTTCCCCACACATACGAACTCTAAAAATAGCCTATATATATGTATTTCGAAATTACATGGGCCTGGCCCAATAAAAAGGTGACGCAGCACCTATAATAGCCTCGGGACGAAATTTATGAAGTGGCATCTTGTATATTTCGTCCATGGCTTCATGCACCCATTATGGTGGCTTCAAAGTCCTGAAATCATCACTTGTTACTCCGTTCTTGTTCTTGCTCCAATGTTCATCCTTCTCCAAGCTAGGCCCTTCATTTGTAAGCAAAACAAATGTATCCAATTTAGGCAGCATCATATTCTCATGAACATTAGAAACATTACCAAGAAATGAAAGTACCTGATAATTTAATTGGCGTGCGCGAGCTCTAGTAATTGGTCCCGTATATGTAGCAGCAGGGGCTGTGGGTGTAACAATGGTATTGATGTCCTCATCACGAAGCCAAAGAGCCGGTCAACAGCTTCAGAGCTCAAGAAGACAAGAACTGCTGAGGCTGAAGCCAGGAAGAGGAAAAGCTCTGAAGCCTCTCCTACTGCCCCCAGCAAGAAGAAGCGAAAGATCAAGAAATCTCGGGCTGCTCCCACAGAGCCCTTGATAGTTAAACCTATCTCTATGGTTCACCCCAACGCAGAACGACAACTGACAGTTCATGAGCCTGCTTCCACAGAGGCTCCTGAAGCTGAAGACATAGCAGCAGCCGACCCCATTGCTGCTGAAGACATTGGTCATCAGGACAATGTACAAGATGATGCAGCCCTTCCTCAGTATGGACAAAGTGAACTCACCAGCATTGGTCGTCCTCTGACGCCAATTGCACAAGATGCATCATGGGCGGATCGCCCTCAAGAGGAAGAAGACAATGAGGCCCAGCCCACTCCAACCCCACAGGCGTCGTCTGCATTCCGCAGGCTTAGCAAAGGTCCAAGGCCTCAAGTCTATGCTGAAGACATTCCGGCTACATCAGCCGCAGAAGAAGCACCACAAGAGCCCAATCCAATGCTCCACCAAGAAGCAGTTCTCTAGGACAACGTGCTTGTGACTGACCCTCCAGCTAGTCAAGCGGAGGCTGAAAATATTGAGGCTGCCACAACCAACACTGAAGCCAATGTGGAGCCATCCCCACCAAAAGCTTCAGCAGACAGCGAAGCTACTGATCCAAACACTTCTGTTCCTGAGTCTGCTGCTGGTCCTCAATTTGATTACCATGTTGAGCACAGGCCTCATGTCCAGAAGCCAGTCCCAAGGCTGCCAAGGTTCCCAGGTCCTGCATCAGCACCTGGCTCCTTTAACATCAATAGCTTCAAGGCAGATAATACGTTCTTCAACAGCTCCAAGAACCCCTATTCAAGGGAAAGGATTTCATTAGATAGGTTCTGGAGCTATCCTCAGCGCAGCTACTATTCATGCATCCTATACAACCAAGGTCGCATCTTCCCGCACAAGCGCCTTGATATTGAAGCCATTGCTGGTCTGCCCTGTTTAGAGGAAGCGTTGGATTGCTTCAAGCAAGTGGGTCTGCTGCAGTTTGTAACTAATGAAGAGCACTGGAATGAAGAGTTTCTGCTGCAATTCTATGCCACCCTCCACATCAAAGGATACAACAGAGATCCGAAGACTTGGGCCCTGGAGTGGATGACCGGAAATGTCCATCATGAAGCCAATGCATTCGATATCATTGAGCTCACCGGCCTGCCCACTCCTGGCGAACTCTTCGAGGAAGGCTGTCCACTACACACTGAAGCTCTTGAGAGCATATTCCAGAGGCCTGAACCAAATATGAGTCAGATGCTCTCCATGATGAAGCCATTGCCCCACGATGCTCCTTATCCAACAGAGTTCTTCGTTGAAGACTTTGAGTACCTGCCCAGAACCATCTATCACATTATCCGGCGAACTCTCTGGCCTATTAAAGGGCACTCTCCAAATGCCAAGATCGAGGGTGCAATGAAGACTATGATATTCTGTATCCTTCATGGCAAATGCACAGGATTTCTTCATACGCCAACTAGCTGCATCAGGCTCAGATCTGTTTGGTTTAAAGTACTATGCTCCTTGGGTAATGAGACTGATCAAGCTTCACTCTGCGATCTCATATCAGCCCTCAGCCCGCAACCATCGGATCTTCTTGCCAGATGTGGATACCTCTGCTGAAGCTATATATCCTGAGCCTGCCAAGCAACCTTTGAGCCTTCAAAATGCAGAACACCAGAGCTTCACTCAGAACGATGAAGGTGTTGAAGCCATCTCCAGGGTGTATCCTTTGGCTGGCACTACACGTGCGCCGCACCCTGCTTCAACTGAAGCCACTGATAGTGCAACTGCTTCAAGACCCAAGAAGCGTGCTCGTGTTCTCAATAACCGAGAGCTTCTTGTGGCCCTTCATCAAAAACAAGATAGGCATCATGACTGGCTAAAGCGTCAGATGAAAAGCCTCTTGGTGGATGTTAATCGTCTTTGAAATCTTGCCACCAAGAATGCTTTCGTCACTCATGAAACATGTCGTCGTACATGGAAAGGGCTATCAATGATGTGTACTGAAGCTGAACTTGAAGAGGATGGCTTCATTGAGCGATTCAAGTTTGACACCACACCTCCTAGACGGGCTGTGATGCTGATGAGGACATCAATACCATTGTTACACCCACAGCCCCTACTATTACATATACTGGACCAATTACTAGAGCTCGCGCACGCCAATTAAATTACCAGGTACTTTCGTTTCTTGGTAATGATTCTAATGTTCATGAGATTATGATGCTGCCTAAATTGGATACATTTGTTTTGCTTACAAATGAAGGGCCTAGCTTGGAGAAGGATGAACATTGGAGCAAGAACATGCATGGAGTTGATGGCATGCGCAAGGGGATCAAGAACGGAGTTACAAGTGATGATTTCAGGACTTTGAAGCCGCCATAAGGAGTGCATGAAGCCTTGGACGAAATATACAAGATGCCACTTCATAATATTCGTCCATAGGCTATTCTAGGTGCTGCGTCACCTTATTAATGGGCCAGGCCCATGTAATTTCGAAATACTTAAGTATAGGCTATTTTTAGAGTCCGTATGTGTGGGGAAACAAGAGTTAGGGTTGGTTTCGGACCCCACCCTCAAGGGCCACGAAATTCCCCCCTCTTCCTCCATATATACAGCCCTTAGGGCGTCGTTTAGACTTTGGGTTTTGTTTAGATTAAAAGTTCGCCATAGCTGCAACTTCGCGTACTTCGTTTGTGTCCAACGACCAGACCAAGACGTCACAGACCCCCACCTTGATCAATAAAGCTTTCATCTTATATTCACAATATCCCAATTGCAATCTCAGTTTCTTGCTTGTTCTTCGTTTGCTCGCAGGAAACAGACCCTCGTGGTCAGGTTGATCGTGCTCCGGCGTGGTCAATAACCCTCGGAAGTTGGTTTAGCGATTGCTAAGGCGCGACGTCTCGCACGTTCATAGTCGGATCGTCAAGGTGGACTCCCACAGAAAACGATAGCCACCATCTCATCGAAACATTGGGACACCTTAGCCTCTATCAAGTGGTATCAGATTTCCAGGTTGCTCGGTGAGATTTTACAGTTTTTCGTAGATTAGATCGAGTCTGTTCTTCATACATACAGTCCACGAAAAAGCCAGAAAAAAAATTAGGGTTAGTTCATCATATCCGAACCAATCTAAGCCTTTGCATAATCTTTTTAGGATTTTTACTTTGTTGAATTTGCGGTTGCATCATCGTGTCAAGTTGCTGGTCTTAGAGTCTAGTCTTTTAGAGTTTCGAGTTCTGGTCATAAGTTGTCACGCCGCCGCCGCACCATCATCATTGCCCATCTACCACTTTTGCTTATCCGCCACCGCTCTGAATCCATATCCATATACCACCACCAATCCGTATCCATATACCACCACCAATCTGTATCCATATACCACCACCGCTGCCATATACCACAACCATATATCCACCACCAATCCGGGTTCTTCTCATATTGGGTGTGTTCTTGAGATCAATCTAAATTCCGATTCGTGTTTCCTTGCCTGTGTAGGTCTCGGAAAAAAAAAGTCTGGAGACCCCCGGGCAGTTTTTAGGCCAAAATTTTCACGGGCAAATTTTTTTCCCTATCCTATTTTAAGGCTTTTTTGAGTCTTTTGAGCCACGTGCCATCATAGTGATTTTTTGTCGCACTTTTTCGTCGTCGCTGCCCTGATTTCCGAAAAAAAGTGAAAAAAAATTGCGTGCCCATCTTATCAGTTTGACGAGGGAAGAGTTTTGAGACACTCGCCATTATAGTGATTTTTCGCAAAAAAAAGAGGAGCGCAAAAAATAAAGGAGCGCAAAAAAGAAAAAAAAGAGCAAAAAAAAAGAGTTCCAGAGTGTGCTTTTCCCTTATTTACGTGCAGCGCCGTGATTTTGTTAGTGTTCTAGGCTCGCGTCTCTAGCACGGTCTAGCCTAGGACCAGCACAGTACCGTCGTTGAGCGTTTATTCAACTTTGCATCTCTAAATTGATTATTGCTGACCCTTTTTGCTACCATACTATAAGCCTTCCCAGCTCCACATACATCTACGTCGTGCATTTGACTCTCCCTGGCAATCGCTCTATCCAAGCTTTTGAGAGTTTTGACTACAACGGTTGCCGATCACCGCCTGCTGCTGGGTAAGAACTGGTAAGAATTTGAGATTTGCTTGACGGATTTGTGACACCCGCCACCACCACCACTTGTTAGTAGTCTGTAGGATCATATTCTTGTGTGTTTCTATTGCTGCTAACCATGCCAGGATCACAAGCCGACGAGACTGACTGGGAGAACTTGACGAACAAGGAGCTTCATGGTATGTTTCAGCAAATGATGAGTGGACAGGTGCACGATGTGATAAACAGATTTGAAGAGGCCATGGAGAAGATAGATGGCATGGAGAAGACATTTGAAACAAAGCTCGATAACAAGTTTGCTGAATTGCTTTCGCGTTTTCCACCACCACCACCACCGGCTGCTCCTGCCGCACCTCTGCAACAACAGCAACAACATCGACTACCTCCATGTCGGGAAACAGCCCTCCGCCGAGCGAGCCGTGTCCCTCTTCAGTCGGGCCAAACTGCTGGTGCTGCTGTTGATACTTCTGTGGCTCCTACTGCTGATGTGGAGAGGATGATTATGTGGGAGATTATGAGGATGAGGCTGATCAAAATCAGAACTACGTGCCACCACTAGCACAACAACTACCAGGTCGTCCACATGCAAATAATGGCAATGGTAGGGCTCACCCTCAGGTACGAGATCATGACCATCTCCCTAAACTAAAATTGAATATTCCACCATTTGAGGGTAGATATGTTCCTGATATATATCTTACTTGGGAGTTAGAAACTGAACAACGATTTACATGTTTACAATATCCCGAGGAGAGACGTTTTCCTGCTGCTGTTTGTGCATTCACTAGTTTTGCATGTGTTTGGTGGTCTGAGCATTGTAGATTATATCCTATTCCAGCTACTTGGGCTGCTTTGAAAACTGCTATGCGTACTCGTTGGGTTCCACCATATTATCAACGCGAATTACTTCAAAAATTGCAGCGCTTAAGACAGGGGAAAAAGTATGTAGAAGAATATTATCAGGAATTACAAACTGGCATGATTAGATGTGGTATTGTTGAGGAGAATGAAGCTATGCTTGCACGTTTTATGGGTGGATTAAATAAAGAGATTCAGACGATTCTAGAGTATAAGGAGTATACTAATATCACTCGTTTATTCCATCTTGCTTGTAAAGCTGAACGTGAAGTGCAGCATCGACAGGCATTGGCGCGGACTAACTTTTCTGCAGGTCGACCTTCATCATGGACACCACGTGCATCATCTACTTCCACACGTTCTGCTACACCGGCGCCTCCGTCGGCTGCCACCTCCAACCGTGATACAATAAAGCAGGCACAATCACCACTATCTGCCAAGAGCACACCTTCTGGGCCTGCAAAGAGCTCTTCTTCATCCATGGCATCAACAGGGCAAACACATGATATTATTTGTCGACGTTGCAAGTGATAGAGGCAAAGGTGTCCCGTCTTTCGATGAGATGATGGATATCGCTTTGGTGGAAGTCGACTTTGACGATCCGACTACGAACGTGCGAGGACGTCGCGCCTTAGCAATCGCTAAACCAACTCCGAGAGGTTATTGACCACGCCGGAGCACGATCAACCTGACCACAAGGGTCTGTTTCCTGCGAGCAAACGAAGAACAAGCAAGAAACTAAGATTGCAATCTGGATATTGCGAATATAAGATGAAAGCTTTATTGATCAAGGTGGGGTTCTGTGACGCCTTTGTCTGGTCGTTGAACACAAACGAAGTACGCGAAGTTGCAGCTATGGCGAACTTTTAATCTAAACAAAACCCAAAGTCTAAATGGTGCCCTAAGGGCTGTATTTATGGAGGAAGAGAGGGGGAATTTCGTGGCCCTTGGTGGAGGGGTCCGAAATCAACCCTATCTCTTGTTTCCCCACACATACGGACTCTAAAAATAGCCTATACCTATGTATTTCGAAATTACATGGGCCTGGCCAAATAAAAAGGTGACGCAACACCTATAATAGCCTCGGGACGAAATTTATGAAGTGGCATCTTGTATATTTCGTCCAAGGCTTCATGCACCCATTATGGTGGCTTCAAAGTCCTGAAATCATCACTTGTAACTCCGTTCTTGTTCCCCTTGCGCATGGCATCATCTCCATGCTTGTTCTTCCTCCAATGTTCATCCTTCTCCAAGCTAGGCCCTTCATTTGTAAGCAAAACAAATGTATCCAATTTAGGCAGCATCATATTCTCATGAACATTAGAATCATTACCAAGAAACGAAAGTACCTGATAATTTAATTGGCGTGCGCGAGCTCTAGTAATTGGTCCCGTATATGTAGCAGTAGGGGCTGTGGGTGTAACAATGGTATTGATGTCCTCATCATCCTCCCCTTCTTGAAATGAAGTCGTCCTCGACGGAAACTCATCTTCCTCACCCAAATAAGGCTTCAAATCTGCAATGTTAAAAGTGGGACTAACCCCAAAATCTGCAGGCAGCTCAAGTTTATATGCTTTATCATTTATTTTCTCTAACACCTTAAAGGGACCATCAGCACGTGGCATTAGCTTTGATTTGCGCAAATCAGGAAATCTATCCTTACGCAAATGTAACCAAACAAGATCTCCAGGTGCAAACACAACATGTTTTCTACCCTTATCTCCAGCAAGTTTATATTTAGCATTCATGCGCTCAATGTTTTCCTTAGTTAACTCATGCATTTTTAAAATCAATTCAGCACGTTGTTTAGCATCAAAATTAACCTTCTCCGAAGATGGAAGAGGCAACAAATCAATAGGTGCACGAGGTAGGAAACCATACACAACTTCAAAAGGGCACATCTTAGTAGTAGAATGCAATGAATGATTATAAGCAAATTCAATATGAGGCAAGCATTCCTCCCACATTTTCTTATTATTCTTCAAAACAGCCCTAAGCATAGTAGACAACGTTCTATTGACTACTTCAGTTTGTCCATCAGTTTGGGGGTGACAAGTAGTACTAAAAAGCAGTTTAGTCCCCAACTTAGCCCATAAACATCTCCAAAAGTGGCTAAGAAATTTAGTATCACGATCTGAAACAATAGTATTTGGCACACCATGCGAGCGAATAATTTCACGAAAGAACAAATCAGCAACATTAACAGCATCATCGCTCTTATGACATGGTATAAAGTGTGCCATTTTCGAGAATCTATCCACGACAACAAATATGCTATCCCTCCCCTTCTTTGTTCGAGGTAAACCTAAAACAAAGTCCATAGATATATCCTCCCAAGGAACACTAGGTACAGGCAAAGGCATATATAAACCATGAGGATTGAGTCGTGACTTAGCTTTTTGACATGTAGTGCATCGAGCAATAAAATGCTCAACATCCCGTCTCATCTTTGGCCAAAAGAAATGTGTAGCAAGTACGTCCTCCGTCTTCTTCACGCCAAAGTGTCCCATTAATCCTCCTCCATGCGCCTCTTGCAACAACAAAAGACGAACGGAGCTAGCTGGAATGCATAGCTTGTTAGCACGAAACACAAATCCATCGTTAACGACGAACTTGTTCCACATTCTTCCTTCTTTACAATTCTGCATTACATCTTTAAAATCAGCATCATGCACATATTGATCTTTGATGGTCTCCAAACCAAATATTCTGAAGTCAAGTTGTTAAAGCATAGTATAGCGGCGAGACAATGCATCAGCAATAACATTTTCTTTTCCCTTCTTGTGTTTAATGACATAAGGAAAAGTCTCAATGAATTCAACCCATTTAGCATGTCTACGATTCAGTTTAGCTTGACTTTTAATATGTTTCAAAGATTCATGATCAGAATGTATAACAAATTCTTTGGGCCATAAATAATGTTGCCATGTTTCTAAAGTCCGAACAAGAGCATATAATTCTTTATCATAAGTAGAATAATTCAGACTAGGCCCACTCAATTTTTCAGAAAAGTATGCAACAGGTTTGCCATCTTGTAATAACACACCGCCTAATCCAATTCTACTAGCATCACATTCAAGCTCAAAAGTCTTATTAAAATCAGGAAGTTGGAGTAAAGGAGCATGTGTCAACTTATCTTTCAATACCGAGAAGGCTTCTTCCTGTGCGGTACCCCAAAGAAAAGGCACATCTTTCTTTGTAAGCTCGTTGAGAGGTGCAGCAATGGTGCTGAAATCTCTCACAAAATGCCTATAGAATCCAGCGAGGCCAAGAAAACTCCTCACTTGTGTGACCGTTTTGGGTTGCGGCCAACTCTCAATAGCTTCAATCTTGGCTTTATCAACTTCAATTCCCTGTGGAGTAACAACATAGCCAAGAAAAGATACTCGGTCGGTGCAAAAGGTGCATTTCCCAAGGTTACCAAACAAACGTGCATCACGTAGACCAATAAAAACAACACGTAAATGTTCCAAATGTTCTTCCAAAGATCTGCTATAAATCAATATGTCATCAAAGTAAACTACCACAAATCATCCAATGAAAGCACGTAAAACTTCGTTCATTAATCTCATGAAAGTACTAGGTGCATTAGTTAACCCAAAAGGCATGACTAACCACTCATATAATCCAAACTTAGTTTTGCATGCTGTTTTCCATTCATCTCCCAATTTCATACGAATTTGATGGTATCCACTACGCAAATCAACTTTGGAGAATATTGTAGAGCCACTCAATTCATCAAGCATATCATCTAGCCTAGGAATAGGATGACGATAACGAATAGTAATATTATTAATGCCTCTACAATCAACACACATACGTGATGTACCATCCTTTTTCGGCACTAGAATAATAGGAACAGCACAAGGACTAAGGGATTCGCGTATATAACCTTTGTCGAGAAGCTCTTGTACTTGACGCATAATCTCCTTCGTCTCCTCTGGATTGGTACGGTATGGTGCACGGTTTGGCAGTGAAGCACCGGGAATTAAGTCAATCTGATGCTCAATCCCTCGAATAGGCGGTAATCCCGGTGGCACGTCTTGTGGAAAGACGTCAGCGAACTCCTGCAAAATGTTAGTGACAGCAGGAGGCAAAGAGGAAGGCACGTCCTCGAATGAAAATAATGCCTCTTTGCACACAAAAGCATAGCAAACAGATTTGCTGAAATCTAGCTCATCAATATCAGATTTGGTGGCAAATAAACATGCACTTTTCAATTTAATTTCAGAAGCAACACTAGATGGTTTATTATTAGGCTTCATTTGTTGCTCAAATTATTTGCCACAATCTGATTTTCACTCTTATTCGTCTCCTGTTTTGCTTTATTAGCTCTATTAATATCATCTTTCAAAATGGAATCAGGAGTCATAGGAAGCAAAGTAATATTTTTATCCTTATGAACAAGAGTATAGTGATTGTTTCTACCATGGAGTACAGAATTTTTATCAAATTGCCATGGTCTACCAAGTAATAAGGAACATGCTTGCATAGGTACCACATCACAATTAACATAATCAGCATATGTAGAGATACTAAAATGCACACGAACAGTACGTGTTACCTTAACCTTGCCACTGTTGTTGAACCATTGGATGTAGTAAGGATGTGGATGTGGTCTTGTGGTGAGAGAAAGCTTCTCCACCATCTCCATGCTAGCCAAGTTGTTGCAGCTCCCTCCGGTTATGATGACGCGCACAGAACGTTCCTTCACAACTCCCTTGGTATGGAACAAATTGTGCCTCTGATTTTGCTCAGCTTGTGTGATCTGCACACTCAAAACACGTTGAGCAACTAAACATTCATACCTGTCAGCGTCTTCAGGAGCCATGTATTGCGTCTCATGATCAGAATCATCTCCACCATGTTCTTCACGTGTAATAAGAGCCAAAGTCTCCTCATCATAGTCACTAGCAGACTCATATCCCCCATCCGCGGTAGCAATCATCACACGCGGAGATTTGCATTCTCTCGCATAATGACCTCCTCCCTTACAACGACGACAAATAATATCACTTGTGTGCCCTGTTGATGCCATGGAAGAAGAAGAACACTGTGCAGGCCCCGCAGGTGCGCTCTTGGCAGATAATGGTGGTTGTGCCTGTTTTCTTGTATCACGGCTGGAGGTGGCACCGGATGGAGGTGCTGGTGCAGTTGAAGTAGAAGATGCACGTGGTGTCCATGATGAAGGTCGGCCTGCAGAAAAGTTTGTTCGCCCCAATGCTTGTCGATCCTGCACTTCACGTTCAGCTTTACAAGCAAGATGGAATAAACGAGTGATATTAGTATACTCCTTATAGTCTAGAATGGTCTGAATCTCTCTATTTAATCCACCCAAAAAACGTGCAAGCATAGCTTCATTCTCCTCAACAATACCACATCTAATCATGCCAGTTTGTAATTCCTGATAATATTCTTCTACAGAATTTTTCCCTTGTCTTAAATGCTGCAATTTTTGAAGCAATTCACGTTGATAATATGGTGGAACCCAACGCGTACGCATAGCAGTTTTCAAAGCATCCCAAGTAGTTGGAATAGGATATAATCTACAATGTTCAGACCACCATACACATGCAAAACTAGATGATGAGGACATCAATACAATTGTTACACCCACAGCCCCTACTGCTATACATACTGGACCAATTACTAGAGCTCGTGCACGCCAACTAAATTACCAGGTACTTTCGTTTCTTGGTAATGATTCTAGTGTTCATGAGAATATGATGCTGCCTAAATTGGATACATTTGTTTTGCTTACAAATGAAGGGCCTAGCTTGGAGAAGGATGAACATTGGAGCAAGAACAAGCATGGAGATGATGGCATGCGCAAGGGGAACAAGAACGGAGTTACAAGTGATGATTTCAGGACTTTGAAGCCATCATAATGGGTGCATGAAGCCTTGGACGAAATATACAAGATGCCACTTCATAAATTTTGTCTCGAGGCTATTTTAGGTGCTGCGTCACCTTATTATTGGGCCAGGCCCATGTAATTTCGAAATACATAAGTATAGGCTATTTTTAGAGTCCGTATGTGTGGGGAAACAAGAGATAGGGTTGATTTCGGACCCCTCCACCAAGGGCCACGAAATTCCCCCCTCTTCCTCCATATATACAGCCCTTAGGGCATCGTTTAGACTTTGGGTTTTGTTTAGATTAAAAGTTCGCCATAGCTGCAACTTCGTGTACTTCGTTTGTGTTCAACGACCAGACAAAGGCGTCATAGAACCCCACCTTGATCAATAAAGCTTTCATCTTATATTCGCAATATCCAGATTGCAATCTTAGTTTCTTGCTTGTTCTTCGTTTGCTCGCAGGAAACAGACCCTCGTGGTTAGGTTGATCGTGCTCCGGCGTGGTCAATAACCTCTCGGAGTTGGTTTAGCGATTGCTAAGGCGCGACGTCCTCGCACGTTCGTAGTCGGATCGTCAAAGTCGACTTCCACCAAAGCGAAATCCACCATCTCATCGAAAGACGGGACACCTTTGCCTCTATCAAATGGTATCAAATTTCCAGGTTGCTCGGTGAGATTTTATAGTTTTTCGTTGTTTAGATCAAGTCTGTTCTTCATACCTACAGTCCACGAAAAAGCCAAAAAAAATAGGGTTAGTTCATCATATCCGAACCAATCTGAGCCTTTGCATAATCTTTTTAGGGTTTTGCTTTGTTGAATTTGCAGTTGCATCGTCGTGTCTAGTTGCTGGTCTTAGAGTCTAGTCTTTTAGAGTTTCGAGTTCTGGTCATAAGTTGTCACGCCGCCGCCGCACCATCATCATCGCCCCTGCCATCTACCACCGCCGCTTATCCGCCACCGCTTTGAATCCGTATCCATATACCACCACCGCTGTCATATACCACCACCGCTGCCATCTACTACCATATATCCACGACCAATCCGAGTTCTTGTCATATTAGGTTTGTTTTCGAGATCCATCTAGATTCCGATTCGTGTTTCCTTGCCGGAGTAGGTTTCGAAAAAAAAGAGTCCGGAAACCACCCTCCGTTTAGGCCCAAAATTTTTCGAAAACGCATTTTTCGAAAAATTTTCTGGCTATCCTATTTTTAGGTGTTTCTGAGTGTTTTGAGACAGGTGCCATTATAGGAAGTTTTTTTTGACCCGTTTCCAGTTTTTGGGTCCGGGCAGTCGAAAAAAAAATTGGTCGAAAAAATTTCGTGCCCATCCTGTCAGTTTGACCTAGGAAGAGTTTTGAGACACTCGCCATTATAGTGATTTTTCGCAAAAAAAAGCAGCGCAAAAAAAAACAGCTAAAAAAAAGAGCGAAAAAAAATCCAGAGTGTGCTTTCCCCTTGTTTACGTGCCACGCCGTGATTTTGTTGGTGTTCTAGGCTCGCGTCTCTAGCACAGTCTAGCCTAGGACCAGCACAGTACCGTCGTTGAGCGTTTATTCAACTTTGCATCTCTGAATTGATTATTGCTGACCCTTTATGCTACCATATTATAAGCCTTCCCAGCTCCACATACATCTACGTCGTGCATTTGACTCTCCCTGGTAATCGCTCTATCCAAGCTTTGAGAGTTTTTGACTACAACGGTTGCCGATCACCGCCTGCTGCTGGGTAAGAACTGGTAAGAATTTGAGATTTGCTTGACGGATTTGTGACACCCACCACCACCTCTTGTTAGTAGTCTGTAGGATCATATTCTTGTGTGTTTCTATTGCTGCTAACCATGCCAAGATCACAAGCCGACGAGACTGACTGGGAGAACATGACGAATAAGGATTTGCATGATAAATTTCAGCAAATGATGAGTGGACAGGTGCAAGATGTGCTAAACAGATTTGAAGAGGCCATGGAGAAGATAGATGGCATGGAGAAGACGTTCGAAACAAATCTCGATAACAAGTTTAATGAATTGCTCGCGCGTCTTCCACCACCACCACCCGCTGCACCTAACGCACCTCTCCAACAACAACAACAACGACTACCTCCACATCGCGAAACAGATCTCCGCCGAGCGAGCCGTGTTCCTCTTGCGTTTGGCCAAACTGTTGGTGCTGCTGTTGATACTTCTGTGGCTCCGGCTGCTGATGCGGAGGAGGATGATTATGTGGGAGATTACGAGGATGAGGTTGCTCAAAATCAGAACTACGTGCAACCACCTGCACCACAACCACCAGGTCGTCCACATGCAAATAATCACAATGGTGGGGCTTTCCGTCAGGTACGAGATGATGTCCATCTTCCTAAACTGAAATTGAATATTCCACCTTTCGAGGGTAGATATGTTCCTGATATATATCTTACTTGGGAGTTAGAAACTGAACAACGATTTACATGTTTACAATATCCCGAGGAGAGACGGGTTGCTGCTGCTGTTTGTGCTTTCACTAGTTTTGCATGTGTATGGTGGTCTGAACATTGTAGATTATATCCTATTCCAACTACTTGGGCTGCTTTGAAAACTGCTATGCGTACGCGTTGGGTTCCACCATATTATCAACGTGAATTGCTTCAAAAATTGCAGCGTTTAAGACAAGGAAAAAATTCTGTAGAAGAATATTATCAGGAATTACAAAATAGCAGGATTAGATGTGGTATTGTTGAGGAGAATGAAGCTATGCTTGCACGTTTTCTGGGTGGATTAAATAGAGAGATTCAGACCATTCTAGACTATAAGGAGTATACTAATATCACTCGTTTATTCCATCTTGCTTGTAAAGCTGAACGTGAAGTGCAGGATCGACAAGCATTGGCGCGAACTAACTTTTCTGCAGGCCGACCTTCATCATGGACACCGCATGCATCTTCTACTTCAACTGCACCAGCACCTCAATCAGGTGTCTCCTCCAGTCGTGATACAAGAAAACAGGCACAACCACCATTATCTGCCAAGAGCGCACCTGCTGGGCCTGCACAGAGTTCTGCTTCTTCCATGGGATCAACAATGCACACAAGTGATATTATTTGTCGTCGTTGTAAGGGAGGAGGTCATTATGCGAGAGAATGCAAATCTCCGTGTGTGATGATTGCTACCGCGGATGGTGGATATGAGTCCGCTAGTGACTATGATGAGGAGACTTTGGCTCTTATTACACGTGAAGAACATGGTGGAGATGATTCTGATCATGAGACGCAATACATGGCTCCTGAAGACGCTGACAGGTATGAATGTTTAGTTGCTCAACGTGTTTTGAGTGTGCAGGTCACACAAGGTGAGCAAAATCAGAGGCACAATTTGTTCCATACCAAGGGAGTTGTGAAAGAACGTTCTGTGCGCATCATCATAGATGGAGGGAGCTGCAACAACTTGGCTAGCATGGAGATGGTGGAGAAGCTTTCTCTCACCACAAGACCACATCCACATCCTTACTACATCCAATCGTTCAACAACAGCGGCAAGGTTAAGGTAACACGTACTGTTCGTGTGCATTTTAGTATCTCTACATATGCTGATTATGTTGATTGTGATGTGGTACCTATGCAAGCATGTTCCTTATTACTTGGTAGACCATGGCAATTTGATAAAAATTCTGTACACCATGGTAGAAACAATCACTATACTCTTGTTCATAAGGATAAAAATATTACTTTGCTTCCTATGACTCCTGATTCCATTTTGAAAGATGATATTAATAGAGCTAATAAAGCAAAACAGGAGACGAATAAGAGTGAAAATCAGATTGTGGCAAAAGAATTTGAGCAACAAATGAAGCCTAGTAATAAACCATCTAGTGTTGCTTCTGAAATTAAATTGAAAAGTGCATGTTTATTTGCCACCAAATCTGATGTTGATGAGCTAGATTTCAACAAATCTGTTTGCTATGCTTTTGTGTGCAAAGAGGCATTATTTTCATTCGAGGACGTGCCTTCCTCTTTGCCTCCTGCTGTCACTAACATTTTGCAGGAGTTCGCTGACGTCTTTCCACAAGACGTGCCACCGGGATTACCGCCTATTCGAGGAATTGAGCATCAGATTGACTTAATTCCCGGTGCTTCACTGCCAAACCGTGCACCATACCGTACCAATCCAGAGGAGACGAAGGAGATTATGCGTCAAGTACAAGAGCTTCTCGACAAAGGTTATATACGCGAATCCCTTAGTCCTTGTGCTGTTCCTATTATTCTAGTGCCGAAAAAGGATGGTACATCACGTATGTGTGTTGATTGTAGAGGCATTAATAATATTACTATTCGTTATCGTCATCCTATTCCTAGGCTAGATGATATGCTTGATGAATTGAGTGGCTCTACAATATTCTCCAAAGTTGATTTGCGTAGTGGATACCATCAAATTCGTATGAAATTGGGAGATGAATGGAAAACAACATTCAAAACTAAGTTTGGATTATATGAGTGGTTAGTCATGCCTTTTGGGTTAACTAATGCACCTAGTACTTTCATGAGATTAATGAACGAAGTTTTACGTGCTTTCATTAGACGATTTGTGGTAGTTTACTTTGATGACATATTGATTTATAGCAGATATTTGGAAGAACATTTGGAACATTTACGTGCTATTTTTATTGCTCTACGTGATGCACGTTTGTTTGGTAACCTTGGGAAGTGCACCTTTTGCACCGACCGAGTATCTTTTCTTGGCTATGTTGTTACTCCACAGGGAATTGAAGTTGATAATGCCAAGATTGAAGCTATTGAGAGTTGGCCGCAACCCAAAACGGTCACACAAGTGAGGAGTTTTCTTGGCCTCGCTGGATTCTATAGGCGTTTTGTGAGAGATTTCAGCACCATTGCTGCACCTCTCAATGAGCTTACAAAGAAAGATGTGCCTTTTCTTTGGGGTACCGCACAGGAAGAAGCCTTCTCGGTATTGAAAGATACACATGCTCCTTTACTCCAACTTCCTGATTTTAATAAGACTTTTGAGCTTGAATGTGATGCTAGTGGAATTGGATTAGGCGGTGTGTTATTACAAGATGGCAAACCTGTTGCATACTTTTCTGAAAAATTGAGTGGGCCTAGTCTGAATTATTCTACTTATGATAAAGAATTATATGCTCTTGTTCGGACTTTAGAAACATGGCAACATTATTTATGGCCCAAAGAATTTGTTATACATTCTGATCATGAATCTTTGAAACATATTAAAAGTCAAGCTAAACTGAATCGTAGACATGCTAAATGGGTTGAATTCATTGAGACTTTTCCTTATGTCATTAAACACAAGAAGGGAAAAGAAAATGTTATTGCTGATGCATTGTCTCGCCGCTAAACTATGCTTTCACAACTTGACTTCAAAATATTTGGTTTGGAGACCATCAAAGATCAATATGTGCATGATGCTGATTTTAAAGATGTAATGCAGAATTGTAAAGAAGGAAGAATGTGGAACAAGTTCGTCGTTAACGATGGATTTGTGTTTCGTGCTAACAAGCTATGCATTCCAGCTAGCTCCGTTCGTCTTTTGTTGTTGCAGGAGGCGCATGGAGGAGGATTAATGGGACACTTTAGCGTGAAGAAGACGGAGGACGTACTTGCTACACATTTCTTTTGCCCAAAGATGAGACGGGATGTTGAGCGTTTTATTGCTCGCTGCACTACATGTCAAAAAGCTAAGTCACGACTCAATCCTCATGGTTTATATATGCCTTTGCCTGTACCTAGTGTTCCTTGGGAGGATATATCTATGGACTTTGTTTTAGGTTTACCTCGAACAAAGAAGGGGAGGGATAGCATATTTGTTGTCGTGGATAGATTCTCGAAAATGGCACACTTTATACCATGTCATAAAAGCGATGATGCCGTTAATGTTGCTGATTTGTTCTTTCGTGAAATTATTCGCTTGCATGGTGTGCCAAATACTATTGTTTCAGATCGTGATACTAAATTTCTTGGCCACTTTTGGAGATGTTTATGGGCTAAGTTGGGGACTAAACTGCTTTTTAGTACTACTTGTCACCCCCAAACTGATGGACAAACTGAAGTAGTCAATAGAACGTTGTCTACTATGCTTAGGGCTGTTTTGAAGAATAATAAGAAAATGTGGGAGGAATGCTTGCCTCATATTGAATTTGCTTATAATCGTTCATTGCATTCAACTACTAAGATGTGCCCTTTTGAAGTTGTGTATGGTTTCCTACCTCTTGCACCTATTGATTTGTTGCCTCTTCCATCTTCGGAGAAGGTTAATTTTGATGCTAAACAACGTGCTGAATTGATTTTAAAAATGCATGAGTTAACTAAGGAAAACATTGAGCGTATGAATGCTAAATATAAACTTGCTGGAGATAAGGGTAGAAAACATGTTGTGTTTGCACCTGGAGATCTTGTTTGATTACATTTGCGTAAGGATAGATTTCCGGATTTGCGCAAAACAAAGTTAATGCCACGTGCTGATGGTCCCTTTAAGGTGTTAGAGAAAATAAATGATAATGCATATATACTTGAGCTGCCTGCAGATTTTGGGGTTAGTCCCACTTTTAACATTGCAGATTTGAAGCCTTATTTGGGTGAGGAAGATGAACTTCCGTCGAGGACGACTTTATTTCAAGAAGGGGAGGATGATGAGGACATCAATACAATTGTTACACCCACAGCCCCTGCTGCTATAAATACTGGACCAATTACTAGAGCTCGTGCACGCCAACTAAATTACCAGGTACTTTCATTTCTTGGTAATTATTCTAATGTTCATGAGAATATGATGCTGCCTAAATTGGATACATTTGTTTTGCTTACAAATGAAGGGCCTAGTTTGGAGAAGGATGAACATTGGAGCAAGAACAAGCATGGAGATGATGGCATGCGCAAGGGGAACAAGAACGGAGTTACAAGTGATGATTTCAGGACTTTGAAGCCACCATAATGGGTGCATGAAGCCTTGGACGAAATATACAAGATGCCACTTCATAAATTTCGTCCCGAGGCTATTTTAGGTGCTGCGTCACCTTATTATTGGGCCAGGCCCATGTAATTTCGAAATACATAAGTATAGGCTATTTTTAGAGTCCGTATGTGTGGGGAAACAAGAGATAGGGTTGATCTCGGACCCCTCCACCAAGGGCCACGAAATTCCCCCCTCTTCCTCCATATATACAGCCCTTAGGGCATCGTTTAGACTTTGAGTTTTGTTTAGATTAAAAGTTCGCCATAGCTGCAACTTCGCGTACTTCGTTTGTGTTCAACGACCAGACAAAGGCGTCACAGAACCCCACCTTGATCAATAAAGCTTTCATCTTATATTCGCAATATCCAGATTGCAATCTTAGTTTCTTGCTTGTTCTTCGTTTGCTCGCAGGAAACAGACCCTCGTGGTCAGGTTGATCGTGCTCCGGCGTGGTCAATAACCTCTCGGAGTTGGTTTAGCGATTGCTAAGGCGCGACGTCCTCGCACGTTCGTAGTCGGATCGTCAAAGTCGACTTCCACCAAAGCGAAATCCACCATCTCATTGAAAGACGGGACACCTTTGCCTCTATCAAGTGGTATCAGATTTCCAGGTTGCTCGGTGAGATTTTACAGTTTTTCGTAGTTTAGATCAAGTCTGTTCTTCATACCTATAGTCCACGAAAAAGCCAAAAAAAAATTAGGGTTAGTTCATCATATCCGAACCAATCTGAGCCTTTGCATAATCTTTTTAGGGTTTTGCTTTGTTGAATTTGCGGTTGCATCGTCGTGTCTAGTTGCTGGTCTTAGAGTCTAGTCTTTTAGAGTTTCGAGTTCTGGTCATAAGTTGTCACGCCGCTGCCGCACCATCATCATCGCCCCTGCCATCTACCACCGCCGCTTATCCGCCACCGCTTTGAATCCGTATCCATATACCACCACCGCTCTCATATACCACCACCGCTGCCATCTACTACCATATATCCACCACCAATCCGAGTTCTTGTCATATTAGGTTTGTTTTCGAGATCCATCTAGATTCCGATTCGTGTTTCCTTGCCGGAGTAGGTTTCGAAAAAAAAAGAGTCCGGAAACCACCCTCCGTTTAGGCCAAATTTTTTTCGAAAACGCATTTTTCGAAAAATTTTCTGGCTATCCTATTTTTAGGTGTTTCTGAGTGTTTTGAGACAGCTGCCATTATAGGAAGTTTTTTTTGACCCGTTTCCAGTTTTTGGGTCCGGGCAGTCGAAAAAAAATTGGTCGAAAAAATTTCGTGCCCATCCTGTCAGTTTGACCTAGGAAGAGTTTTGAGACACTCGCCATTATAGTGATTTTTCGCAAAAAAAAGCAGCGCAAAAAAAAACAGCTCAAAAAAAAGAGCGAAAAAAAATCCAGAGTGTGCTTTTCCCTTGTTTACGTGCCGCGTCGTGATTTTGTTGGTGTTCTAGGCTCGCGTCTCTAGCACAGTCTAGCCTAGGACCAGCACAGTACCGTCGTTGAGCGTTTATTCAACTTTGCATCTCTGAATTGATTATTGCTGACCCTTTATGCTACCATATTATAAGCCTTCCCAGCTCCACATACATCTACGTCGTGCATTTGACTCTCCCTGGTAATCGCTCTATCCAAGCTTTGAGAGTTTTTGACTACAACGGTTGCCGATCACCGCCTGCTGCTGGGTAAGAACTGGTAAGAATTTGAGATTTGCTTGACGGATTTGTGACACCCACCACCACCTCTTGTTAGTAGTCTGTAGGATCATATTCTTGTGTGTTTCTATTGCTGCTAACCATGCCAGGATCACAAGCCGACGAGACTGACTGGGAGAACATGACGAATAAGGATTTGCATGATAAATTTCAGCAAATGATGAGTGGACAGGTGCAAGATGTGCTAAACAGATTTGAAGAGGCCATGGAGAAGATAGATGGCATGGAGAAGACGTTCGAAACAAATCTCGATAACAAGTTTAATGAATTGCTCGCGCGTCTTCCACCACCACCACCCGCTGCACCTAACGCACCTCTCCAACAACAACAACAACGACTACCTCCACATCGCGAAACAGATCTCCGCCGAGCGAGCCGTGTTCCTCTTGCGTTTGGCCAAACTGTTGGTGCTGCTGTTGATACTTCTGTGGCTCCGGCTGCTGATGCGGAGGAGGATGATTATGTGGGAGATTACGAGGATGAGGTTGCTCAAAATCAGAACTATGTGCAACCACCTGCACCACAACCACCAGGTCGTCCACATGCAAATAATCACAATGGTGGGGCTTTCCGTCAGGTACGAGATGATGTCCATCTTCCTAAACTGAAATTGAATATTCCACCTTTCGAGGGTAGATATGTTCCTGATATATATCTTACTTGGGAGTTAGAAACTGAACAACGATTTACATGTTTACAATATCCCGAGGAGAGACGGGTTGCTGCTGCTGTTTGTGCTTTCACTAGTTTTGCATGTGTATGGTGGTCTGAACATTGTAGATTATATCCTATTCCAACTACTTGGGCTGCTTTGAAAACTGCTATGCGTACGCGTTGGGTTCCACCATATTATCAACGTGAATTGCTTTGGTGGAAGTCGACTTTGACGATCCGACTACGAACGTGCGAGGACGTCGCGCCTTAGCAATCGCTAAACCAACTCCGAGAGGTTATTGACCACGCCGGAGCACGATCAACCTGACCACGAGGGTCTGTTTCCTGCGAGCAAACAAAGAACAAGCAAGAAACTGAGATTGCAATCTGGATATTGCGAATATAAGATGAAAGCTTTATTGATCAAGGTGGGGTTCTGTGACGCCTTTGTCTGGTCGTTGAACACAAACGAAGTACGCGAAGTTGCAGCTATGGTGAACTTTTAATCTAAACAAAACCCAAAGTCTAAACGATGCCCTAAGGGCTGTATATATGGAGGAAGAGGGGGGAATTTCGTGGCCCTTGGTGGAGGGGTCCGAAATCAACCCTATCTCTTGTTTCCCCACACATACGGACTCTAAAAATAGCCTATACTTATGTATTTCGAAATTACATGGGCCTGGCCCAATAATAAGGTGACGCAGCACCTAAAATAGCCTCGGGACGAAATTTATGAAGTGGCATCTTGTATATTTCGTCCAAGGCTTCATGCACCCATTATGGTGGCTTCAAAGTCCTGAAATCGTCACTTGTAACTCCGTTATTGTTCCCCTTGCGCATGCCATCATCTCCATGCTTGTTCTTGCTCCAATGTTCATCCTTCTCCAAGCTAGGCCCTTCATTTGTAAGCAAAACAAATGTATCCAATTTAGGCAGCATCATATTCTCATGAACATTAGAATCATTACCAAGAAACGAAAGTACCTGGTAATTTAGTTGGCGTGCACGAGCTCTAGTAATTGGTCCAGTATGTATAGCAGCAGGGGCTGTGGGTGTAACAATTGTATTGATGTCCTCATCAGAATATAAGATGAAAGCTTTATTGATCAAGGTGGGGTTCTGTGACGCCTTTGTCTGGTCGTTGAACACAAACGAAGTACGCGAAGTTGCAGCTATGGCGAACTTTTAATCTAAACAAAAACCCAAAGTCTAAACGATGCCCTAAGGGCTGTATATATGGAGGAAGAGGGGGGGAATTTCGTGGCCCTTGGTGGAGGAGTCCGAAATCAACCCTATCTCTTGTTTCCCCACACATACGGACTCTAAAAATAGCCTATACTTATGTATTTCGAAATTACATGGGCCTGGCCCAATAATAAGGTGACGCAGCACCTAAAATAGCCTCGGGACGAAATTTATGAAGTGGCGTCTTGTATATTTCGTCCAAGGCTTCATGCACCCATTATGGTGGCTTCAAAGTCCTGAAATCATCACTTGTAACTCCGTTCTTGTTTCCCTTGCGCATGCCATCATCTCCATGCTTGTTCTTGCTCCAATGTTCATCCTTCTCCAAGCTAGGCCCTTCATTTGTAAGCAAAACAAATGTATCCAATTTAGGCAGCATCATATTCTCATGAACATTAGAATCATTACCAAGAAACGAAAGTACCTGGTAATTTAGTTGGCGTGCACGAGCTCTAGTAATTGGTCCAGTATGTATAGCAGCAGGGGCTGTGGGTGTAACAATTGTATTGATGTCCTCATCAGTGGCCCTTGGTGGAGGGGTCCGAAATCAACCCTATCTCTTGTTTCCCCACACATACGGACTCTAAAAATAGCCTATACTTATGTATTTCGAAATTACATGGGCCTGGCCCAATAATAAGGTGACGCAGCACCTAAAATAGCCTCGGGACGAAATTTATGAAGTGGCATCTTGTATATTTCGTCCAAGGCTTCATGCACCCATTATGGTGGCTTCAAAGTCCTGAAATCATCACTTGTAACTCCGTTCTTGTTCCCCTTGCGCATGCCATCATCTCCATGCTTGTTCTTGCTCCAATGTTCATTCTTCTCCAAGCTAGGCCCTTCATTTGTAAGCAAAACAAATGTATCCAATTTAGGCAGCATCATATTCTCATGAACATTAGAATCATTACCAAGAAACGAAAGTACCTGGTAATTTAGTTGGCGTGCACGAGCTCTAGTAATTGGTCTAGTATGTATAGCAGCAGGGGCTGTGGGTGTAACAATTGTATTGATTCCTCATCATCCTCCCCTTCTTGAAATGAAGTCGTCCTCGACGGAAGTTCATCTTCCTCACCCAAATAAGGCTTCAAATCTGCAATGTTAAAAGTGGGACTAACCCCAAAATCTGCAGGCAGCTCAAGTTTATATGCATTATCATTTATTTTCTCTAACACCTTAAAGGGACCATCAGCACGTGGCATTAGCTTTGATTTGCGCAAATCAGGAAATCTATCCTTACGCAAATGTAACCAAACAAGATCTCCAGGTGCAAACACAACATGTTTTCTACCCTTATCTCCAGCAAGTTTATATTTAGCATTCATACGCTCAATGTTTTCCTTAGTTAACTCATGCATTTTGAAAATCAATTCAGCACGTTGTTTAGCATCAAAATTAACCTTCTCCGAAGATGGAAAAGGCAACAAATCAATAGGTGCACGAGGTAGGAAACCATACACAACTTCAAAAGGGCACATCTTAGTAGTAGAATGCAATGAACGATTATAAGCAAATTCAATATGAGGCAAGCATTCCTCCCACATTTTCTTATTATTCTTCAAAACAGCCCTAAGCATAGTAGACAACGTTCTATTGACTACTTCAGTTTGTCCATCAGTTTGGGGGTGACAAGTAGTACTAAAAAGCAGTTTAGTCCCCAACTTAGCCCATAAACATCTCCAAAAATGGCTAAGAAATTTAGTATCACGATCTGAAACAATAGTATTTGGCACACCATGCAAGCGAATAATTTCACGAAAAAACAAATCAGCAACATTAACAGCATCATCGCTTTTATGACATGGTATAAAGTGTGCCATTTTCGAGAATCTATCCACGACAACAAATATGCTATCCCTCCCCTTCTTTGTTCGAGGTAAACCTAAAACAAAGTCCATAGATATATCCTCCCAAGGAACACTAGGTACAGGCAAAGGCATATATAAACCATGAGGATTGAGTCGTGACTTAGCTTTTTGACATGTAGTGCATCGAGCAATAAAACGCTCAACATCCCGTCTCATCTTTGGCCAAAAGAAATGTGTAGCAAGTACGTCCTCCGTCTTCTTCACGCCAAAGTGTCCCATTAATCCTCCTCCATGCGCCTCCTGCAACAACAAAAGACGAACGGAGCTAGCTGGAATGCATAGCTTGTTAGCACGAAACACAAATCCATCGTTAACGACAAACTTCTTCCACATTCTTCCTTCTTTACAATTCTGCATTACATCTTTAAAATCAGCATCATGCACATATTGATCTTTGATGGTCTCCAAACCAAATATTTTGAAGTCAAGTTGTGAAAGCATAGTATAGCGACGAGACAATGCATCAGCAATAACATTTTCTTTTCCCTTCTTGTGTTTAATGACATAAGGGAAAGTCTCAATGAATTCAACCCATTTAGCATGTCTACGATTCAGTTTAGCTTGACTTTTAATATGTTTCAAAGATTCATGATCAGAATGTATAACAAATTCTTTGGGCCATAAATAATGTTGCCATGTTTCTAAAGTCCGAACAAGAGCATATAATTCTTTATCATAAGTAGAATAATTCAGACTAGGCCCACTCAATTTTTCAGAAAAGTATGCAACAGGTTTGCCATCTTGTAATAACACACCTCTTAAGCCAATTCCACTAGCATCACATTCAAGCTCAAAAGTCTTATTAAAATCAGGAAGTTGGAGTAAAGGAGCATGTGTCAACTTATCTTTCAATACCGTGAAGGCTTTTTCCTGTGCGGTACCCCAAACAAAAGGCACATCCTTCTTTGTAAGCTCGTTGAGAGGTGCAGCAATGGTGCTGAAATCTCTCACAAAACGCCTATAGAATCCAGCGAGGCCAAGAAAACTCCTCACCTGTGTGACCGTTTTGGGCTGCGGCCAACTCTCAATAGCTTCAATCTTGGCTTTGTCAACTTCAATTCCCTGTGGAGTAACAACATAGCCAAGAAAAGATACTCGGTCGGTGCAAAAGGTGCACTTCCCAAGGTTACCAAACAAACGTGCATCACGTAGAGCAATAAAAACAGCACGTAAATGTTCCAAATGTTCTTCCAAAGATCTGCTATAAATCAGTTGTCATCAAAATAGACTACCACAAATCGTCCAATGAAAGCACGTAAAACTTCGTTCATTAATCTCATGAAAGTACTAGGTGCATTAGTTAACCCAAAAGGCATGACTAACCACTCATATAATCCAAACTTAGTTTTAAATGCTGTTTTCCATTCATCTCCCAATTTCATACGAATTTGATGGTAGCCACTACGCAAATCAACTTTGGAGAATATTGTAGAGCCACTCAATTCATCAAGCATATCATCTAGCCTAGGAATAGGATGACGATAACGAATAGTAATATTATTAATGCCTCTACAATCAACACACATACGTGATGTACCATCCTTTTTCGGCACTAGAATAATAGGAACAGCACAAGGACTAAGGGATTCGCGTATATAACCTTTGTCGAGAAGCTCTTGTACTTGATGCATAATCTCCTTCGTCTCCTCTGGATTGGTACGGTATGGTGCACGGTTTGGCAGTGAAGCACCGGGAATTAAGTCAATCTGATGCTCAATCCCTCGAATAGGCGGTAATCCCGGTGGCACGTCTTGTGGAAAAACGTCAGCGAACTCCTGCAAAATGTTAGTGACAGCAGGAGGCAAAGAGGAAGGCACGTCCTCGAATGAAAATAATGCTTCTTTGCACACAAAAGCATAGCAAACAGATTTGCTGAAATCTAGCTCATCAATATCAGATTTGGTGGCAAATAAACATGCACTTTTCAATTTAATTTCAGAAGCAACACTAGATGGTTTATTATTAGGCTTCATTTGTTGCTCAAATTCTTTTGCCACAATCTGATTTTCACTCTTATTCTTCTCCTGTTGTGCTTTATTAGCTCTATTAATATCATCTTTCAAAATGGAATCAGGAGTCATAGGAAGCAAAGTAATATTTTTATCCTTATGAACAAGAGTATAGTGATTGTTTCTACAATGGTGTACAGAATTTTTATCAAATTGCCATGGTCTACCAAGTAATAAGGAACATGCTTGCATAGGTACCACATCACAATCAACATAATCAGCATATGTAGAGATACTAAAATGCACACGAACAGTACGTGTTACCTTAACCTTGCCGCTGTTGTTGAACCATTGGATGTAGTAAGGATGTGGATGTGGTCTTGTGGTGAGAGAAAGCTTCTCCACCATCTCCATGCTAGCCAAGTTGTTGCAGCTCCCTCCGTCTATTATGACGCGCACAAAACGTTCCTTCACAACTCCCTTGGTATGGAACAAATTGTGCCTCTGATTTTGCTCAGCTTGTGTGACCTGCACACTCAAAACACGTTGAGCAACTAAACATTCATACCTGTCAGCGTCTTCAGGAGCCATGTATTGCGTCTCATGATCAGAATCATCTCCACCATGTTCTTCACGTGTAATAAGAGCTAATGTCTCCTCATCATAGTCACTAGCGGACTCATATCCACCATCCGCGGTAGCAATCATCACACGCGGAGATTTGCATTCTCTCGCATAATGACCTCCTCCCTTACAACGACGACAAATAATATCACTTGTGTGCCCTGTTGATGCTATGGAAGAAGAAGAACGCTGTGTAGGCCCCGCAGGTGCGCTCTTGGCAGATAATGGTTGTTGTGCCTGTTTTCTTGTATCACGGCTGGAGGTGGCACCTGATGGAAGTGCTGGTGCAGTTGAAGTAGAAGATGCACGTGGTGTCCATGATGAAGGTCGGCCTGCAGAAAAGTTAGTTCGCCCCAATGCTTGTCGATCCTGCACTTCACGTTCAGCTTTACAAGCAAGATGGAATAAACGAGTGATATTAGTATACTCCTTATAGTCTAGAATGGTCTGAATCTCTCTATTTAATCCACCCAGAAAACGTGCAAGCATAGCTTCATTCTCCTCAACAATACCACATCTAATCATGCAGTTTGTAATTCCTGATAATATTCTTCTACAGAATTTTTTCCTTGTCTTAAACGCTGCAATTTTTGAAGCAATTCACGTTGATAATATGGTGGAACCCAACGCGTACGCATAGCAGTTTTCAAAGCAGCCCAAGTAGTTGGAATAGGATATAATCTACAATGTTCAGACCACCATACACATGCAAAACTAGTGAAAGCACAAACAGCAGCAGCAACTCGTCTCTCCTCAGGATATTGTAAACATGTAAATCGTTGTTCAGTTTCTAACTCCCAAGTAAGATATATATCTGGAACATATCTACCCTCAAATGGTGGAATATTCAATTTCAGTTTAGGAATATGGACATCATCGCGTACCTGAGGTGGTGGTGCAGGCCTACCATGACGAATATATACCTGAGGTCGACCTGCTGGTGGTGGTGCTGGTGGCTGCTCGTAGATCTGATTTTGATCAACCTCATCCTCATAATCACCCGCATACTCATCATCCTCCTGGGTACCAACAGGAGCAGTAGCAGGAGCCAAAGAAGCACCAACAGCAGTAGCAGCGGCACCAGAAGTTTGTCCTGTCTCAATAGGAACACGCTGTGCTCGTCCATACTGATTCGGAAGGGGGCGTAGTTGTTGTTGTTGCAGAGGTGCGACAGGTGCAGCCGGTGGTGGAAGACGCGCAAGCAGTTCATTAAATCTGTTATCGAGCTTTGTTTCGAACGTCTTCTCAAGGCCATTCAAAATTGTTCGCACATCTTGTACCTGTTCAGTCATCATTTGCTGAAACTTATCATGAAGCTCCTTGTTCGATAAGTTCTCCCAGTCAATCTCGTCGGCTTGTGATCCTGGCATGGTTAGCAGCAATAGAAACACACAAGAATATGATCCTACAGACTACTAAGAAGTGGTGGTGGTGTATCACAAATCCGTCAAGCAAATCTCAAATTCTTACCAGTTCTTACCCAGCAGCAGGCGGTGATCGGCAACCGTTGTAGTCAAAAACTCTCAAAGCTTGGATAGAGCGATTACCAGGGAGAGTCGAACACACGACGTAGATGTATGTGGAGCTGGGAAGGCTTATAGTATGGTAGCAAAAAGGGTCAGCAATAATCAATTCAGAGATGCAAAGTTGAATAAACGCTCAACGACGGTACTGTGCTGGTCCTAGGCTAGACTGTGCTAGAGACGCGAGCCTAGAACACCAACAAAATCACGGCGCGGCACGTAAACAAGGGAAAAGCACACTCTGAAATTTTTCTTTTCGCTCTCTTTTTTTTTTTGCGAAAAAGCACTATAGTGGCGAGTGTCTCAAAACTCTTCCTAGGTCAAACTGACAGGATGGGCACGAAATTTTTTTTTGTTCGAATTTTTTTTTTCGACTGCCCGGACCCAAAAACTGGAAACGGGTCAAAAAAAACTTCCTATAATGGCACCTGTCTCAAAACACTCAGAAACACCTAAAAATAGGATAGCCAGAATTTTTTTCGAAAAATGCGTTTTCGAAAAATTTTGGGCCTAAACGGAGCGTGGCTACCCGACTCTTTTTTTTTCCCGAAACCTACTCCGGCAAGGAAACACGAATCGGAATCTAGATGGATCCCGAAAACAAACCTAATAAGCAAGGAACTCGGATTGGTGGTGGATATATGGTGGTGGTATATGGCAGCGGTGGTGGTAGCGGTGGTAGTATATGGATATGGATCGGTGGTGGTATATGGGCACGGATTGGTGGTGGTATATGTATACGAATTCGGAGCGGTGGTGGTAGATGGCAGGGGCGATGATGATGGTGCGGCGGCGGCGTGACAACTTATGACCAGAACTCGAAACTCTAAAAGACTAGACTCTAAGACCAGCAACTAGACCGACGATGCAACCGCAAATTCAACAAAGCAAAACCCTAAAAAGATTATGCAAAGGCTCAGATTGGTTCGGATATGATGAACTAACCCTAATTTTTTTTTGTGTGGCTTTTTCGTGGACTGTAGGTATGAAGAACAGACTCGGTTTAAACTACGAAAAACTGTAAAATCTCACAGAGCAACCTGGAAATCTCATACCACTTGATAGAGGCAAAGGTGTCCCGTCTTTCGATGAGATGGTGGATTTCGCTTTGGTGGAAGTCGACTTTGACGATCCGACTACGAACGTGCGAGGACGTCGCGCCTTAGCAATCGCTAAACCAACTCCGAGAGGTTATTGACCACGCCGGAGCATGATCAACCTGACCACGAGGGTCTGTTTCCTGCGAGCAAACGAAGAACAAGCAAGAAACTGAGATTGCAATCTGGATATTGCGAATATAAGATGAAAGCTTTATTGATCAAGGTGGGGTTCTGTGACGCCTTTGTCTGGTCGTTGAACACAAACGAAGTACGCGAAGTTGCAGCTATGGCGAACTTTTAATCTAAACAAAACCCAAAGTCTAAACGATGCCCTAAGGGCTGTATATATGGAGGAAGAGGGGGGAATTTCGTGGCCCTTGGTGGAGGGGTCCGAAATCAACCCTATCTCTTGTTTCCCCACACATACGGACTCTAAAAATAGCCTATACTTATGTATTTCGAAATTACATGGGCCTGGCCCAATAATAAGGTGACGCAGCACCTAAAATAGCCTCGGGACGAAATTTATGAAGTGGCATCTTGTATATTTCGTTCAAGGCTTCATGCACCCATTATGGTGGCTTCAAAGTCCTGAAATCATCACTTGTAACTCCATTCTTGTTCTTGCTCCAATGTTCATCCTTCTCCAAGCTAGGCCCTTCATTTGTAAGCAAAACAAATGTATCCAATTTAGGCAGCGTCATATTCTCATGAACATTAGAATCATTACCAAGAAACGAAAGTACCTGATAATTTAGTTGGCGTGCACGAGCTCTAGTAATTGGTCCAGTATGTATAGCAGCAGGGGCTGTGGGTGTAACAATTGTATTGATGTCCTCATCAGGAATGCTTGCCTCATATTGAATTTGCTTATAATCGTTCATTGCATTCTACTACTAAGATGTGCCCTTTTGAAGTTGTGTATGGTTTCCTACCTCGTGCACCTATTGATTTGTTGCCTCTTCCATCTTCAGAGAAGGTTAATTTTGATGCTAAACAACGTGCTGAATTGATTTTAAAAATGCATGAGTTAACTAAGGAAAACATTGAGCGCATGAATGCTAAATATAAACTTGCTGGAGATAAGGGTAGAAAACATGTTGTGTTTGCACCTGGAGATCTTGTTTGGTTACATTTGCGTAAGGATAGATTTCCTGATTTGCGCAAATCAAAGTTAATGCCACGTGCTGATGGTCCCTTTAAGGTGTTAGAGAAAATAAATGATAATGCATATAAACTTGAGCTGCCTGCAGATTTTGGGGTTAGTCCCACTTTTAACATTGCAGATTTGAAGCCTTATTTGGGTGAGGAAGATGAACTTCCGTCGAGGACGACTTCATTTCAAGAAGGGGAGGATGATGAGGACATCAATACAATTGTTACACCCATAGCCCCTGCTGCTATACATACTGGAGCAATTACTAGAGCTCGTGCACGCCAACTAAATTACCAGGTACTTTCGTTTCTTGGTAATGATTCTAATGTTCATGAGAATATGATGCTGCCTAAATTGGATACATTTGTTTTGCTTACAAATGAAGGGCCTAGCTTGGAGAAGGATGAACATTGGAGCAAGAACAAGCATGGAGATGATGGCATGCGCAAGGGGAACAAGAACGGAGTTACAAGTGATGATTTCAGGACTTTGAAGCCACCATAATGGGTGCATGAAGCCTTGGACGAAATATACAAGATGCCACTTCATAAATTTCGTCCCGAGGCTATTTTAGGTGCTGCGTCACCTTATTATTGGGCCAGGCCCATGTAATTTCGAAATACATAAGTATAGGCTATTTTTAGAGTCCGTATGTGTGGTGAAACAAGAGATAGGGTTGATTTCGGACCCCTCCACCAAGGGCCACGAAATTCCCCCCCTCTTCCTCCATATATACAGCCCTTAGGGCATCGTTTAGACTTTGGGTTTTGTTTAGATTAAAAGTTCGCCATAGCTGCAACTTCGCGTACTTCGTTTGTGTTCAACGACCAGACAAAGGCGTCACAGAACCCCACCTTGATCAATAAAGCTTTCATCTTATATTCGCAATATCCAGATTGCAATCTTAGTTTCTTGCTTGTTCTTCGTTTGCTCGCAGGAAACAGACCCTCGTGGTCAGGTTGATCGTGCTCCGGCGTGGTCAATAACCTCTCGGAGTTGGTTTAGCGATTGCTAAGGCGCGACGTCCTCGCACGTTCGTAGTCGGATCGTCAAAGTCGACTTCCACCAAAGCGATATCCATCATCTCATCGAAAGATCGGGACCCTCGCCTCTATCAATTATCATTTATTTTCTCTAACACCTTAAAGGGACCATCAGCACGTGGCATTAACTTTGATTTGCGCAAATCAGGAAATCTATCCTTACGCAAATGTAACCAAACAAGATCTCCAGGTGCAAACACAACATGTTTTCTACCCTTATCTCCAGCAAGTTTATATTTAGCATTCATACGCTCAATGTTTTCCTTAGTTAACTCATGCATTTTTAAAATCAATTCAGCACGTTGTTTAGCATCAAAATTAACCTTCTCCGAAGATGGAAGAGGCAACAAATCAATAGGTGCACGAGGTAGGAAACCATACACAACTTCAAAAGGGCACATCTTAGTAGTAGAATGCAATGAACGATTATAAGCAAATTCAATATGAGGCAAGCATTCCTCCCACATTTTCTTATTATTCTTCAAAACAGCCCTAAGCATAGTAGACAACGTTCTATTGACTACTTCAGTTTGTCCATCAGTTTGGGGGTGACAAGTAGTACTAAAAAGCAGTTTAGTCCGCAACTTAGCCCATAAACATCTCCAAAAGTGGCTAAGAAATTTAGTACCACGATCTGAAACAATAGTATTTGGCACACCATGCAAGCGAATAATTTCACGAAAGAACAAATCAGCAACATTAACAGCATCATCGCTTTTATGACATGGTATAATGATAGGGGAAAAGGTGTCCCGTCTTTCGATGAGATGGTGGATTTCGCTTTGGTGGAAGTCGACTTTGACGATCCGACTACGAACGTGCGAGGACGTCGCGCCTTAGCAATCGCTAAACCAACTCCGAGAGGTTATTGACCACGCCGGAGCACGATCAACCTGACCACGAGGGTCTGTTTCCTGCGAGCAAACGAAGAACAAGCAAGAAACTAAGATTGCAATCTGGATATTGCGAATATAAGATGAAAGCTTTATTGATCAAGGTGGGGTTCTGTGACGCCTTTGTCTGGTCGTTGAACACAAACGAAGTACGCGAAGTTGCAGCTATGGCGAACTTTTTAATCTAAACAAAACCCAAAGTCTAAACGATGCCCTAAGGGCTGTATATATGGAGGAAGAGGGGGGAATTTCGTGGCCCTTGGTGGAGGGGTCCGAAATCAACCCTATCTCTTGTTTCCCCACACATACGGACTCTAAAAATAGCCTATACTTATGTATTTCGAAATTACATGGGCCTGGCCCAATAATAAGGTGACGCAGCACCTAAAATAGCCTCGGGACGAAATTTATGAAGTGGCATGTTGTATATTTCGTCCAAGGCTTCATGCACCCATTATGGTGGCTTCAAAGTCCTGAAATCATCACTTGTAACTCCGTTCTTGTTCCCCTTGCGCATGCCATCATCTCCATGCTTGTTCTTGCTCCAATGTTCATCCTTCTCCAAGCTAGGCCCTTCATTTGTAAGCAAAACAAATGTATCCAATTTAGGCAGCATCATATTCTCATGAACATTAGAATCATTACCAAGAAACGAAAGTACCTGGTAATTTAGTTGGCGTGCGCGAGCTCTAGTAATTGGTCCAGTATGTATAGCAGCAGGGGCTGTGGGTGTAACAATTGTATTGATGTCCTCATCAGCGAGGGAAGCATGGAAGAGAAGACGGAAGAAAGGAGAAGAAGACGGAGCGGCTGCAGGAGCCAGGCCGGACATCTGGACCGCCGTCCGGATCATCCGGGCTCAGCCGGATCATCCGGGTACCCCTCCGGATCATCCGGATAATTGCATCCGAAGACACCCGAAGGCCTCATGTGAAGCCGGATCATCCGGGCCCCCTCCCGGATCATCCGGACGATGGCCGGATCATCCGGACCCTCATCCGGATCATCCGGGCCTTGCCTGCGTGCAACGTTTCGGGCCGAGGCCCATGTACCCATTCGCCCCCTTACTTACCCCTTCGCCCACTAGACTATAAATGGACCTCCTCCTCCCCATTTTTAGGGTTAGCAAATATGATAGCTCATTCTTAGGTGAGCTTTGCTCCTACGTCTACTCTTGAGAGAGAGAGAGAGAGAGAGAGAGACTACCACTCCCAAGGAGTTCAAGACCTCCATGTGAGAAGATCCTTCTAGGATTCAAGCCCTCATCTCCTTCATAGGATTTGGGACGAACTCTACTTTGTATCTTTCTCTTTGTTGTTCATGTACCTTGTGATCTTATGTGTTTGATTGTCTAGTGGATGTGTGATTGGACTTGTTCTTGAGTGTTTCCCCTTGTGATTTCTCTCTGTTCTTTCCCGTGTTCATCGTGTTCTTCGAGGGATCCCACTCCAAACGTGAAAGATCGTCGCTATAGGGTTCCACCCTACATCACAAGCTCTTCTGCACCGCCAAACACCTCCAACGACCCTGCTGCTTTTGGGAACGAATAGACACTCTATGTCTTCAAACCTTTTTGGTCCTTGCTGACAAAAGGGGGAGAAGCATATGGGTTGATAGTCTTCAAGCGGGTCCATATGGGCGGGTGCTTTATGTTTTGCTATATTTTGCTTCGTGCTTACAACTCTCGTTTTTGCTTCATTTGGTTCTTTGAGTTGTAACACTAAAACTCGATGGTCGTCTGCTACTTGTTTGCCACCCTGTTTTGTGAAGATAAATTCCGCACTTATCTCATTCTGCAGACGTCCATTTTCCATTATGCATGTCATTATCTTCATATACTTTCACATGCATAGTGGATTGTCATCATAAGCTGAAGTGGATCTCCACAAGTACAACCTGCCATGTGCATTTGCATTCCAAAAGCAAATTAACTTATATGCACATCTTCAGGGGGAGCCCTTGCAACTTATGAAGACAATTCCTTATCCTTTACAATTTCACAGACTATATTCCCCGTTGAAAACTTCAACTAGTTTGTCATCAATCACCAAAAAGGGGGAGATTGTAAGTGCATCTAGTGCCACCCCTAGTTGGTTTTGGAGTATTGACGACAAACCTAGTTGAGGGACTAACGTGTTTGTGAGAATTGCAGGATAACACAAGTAGAAGTCCCTCATTGATTCGGTTTCACTACCAGAGATGACCCCTAAAAATGTATGAAGACATTGAAGCCAAAGGTGGTATATGAAGATATTCACATTGAAGACTATGACAAAAGAAGACACATTATGAAGCCTATGGAGCTCGAAGACTTAGAACTTTCGTAGTTCTTTTTGTTTTTGTGTTGAGTCATAGGAACCACCGTACTGTTAAGTGGGGTCCAGGAGAACCAGTCAGAATGACTGAAGTGATGCCTAAACCAAAAACCTATGTCTTCGAGTGAAGACAATGAGAGTGAATCTTGTCCAGAGCCGGACAAGTCAGCTTTGCTTGTAGCCCAAGTAAAGTTGCCATGAGAGTTTGAAATCTGACCGTTGAGACACGTGTCAGTTCCTTAGTGACCCAGGGTCATTTCGGACAAATCAGGTCGGGTTGCCAAGTGGCTATAAATAGCCCACTCCCTACAACCATAAACGGTTGGCTGCTCAGATTTCAGTGCACGGCTTTTGTCGTTTGAGAGCAACCCACCTCGAAGCCTTTGAGAGAAAATTCCTAGCGAGGAGAAAAGCCCTAACCACCCAGAGCCAGAGAACATTGGGCATCACTTAAGTCTTCTTGTCTGTGTGATCTGAAGACTTATTACACTTGAGGACTGTGCATCCCCAGACGGTTAGGCGTCGCGTTCAGAGCATCCAAGAGACATTGTGGATTGCCAGTGAACGAAGTCTGTGAAGGTTTGGGAGTCTACCTTCAAGACTTATCAGAGTGATTGGGCGAGGACTATGTGACCTTAGCTCAAGGAGAATACGGTGATGACTTGGTGTCCTGAGCTGCGTGTTCAGGACTGGGCGTCCGGGACTGTGTGTCCTAAGGTTTAAATACCTAGCCGCTCCAACCAGACGTACAGTTGTCACAGCAACTGGAACTGGTCCAACACATCATTGTCTTCAACGAGTCACTGGTTTCATCTTCACTTCCTTTTACTTACTGATCACTCATTGTGAAGTCATTGCATGTCTGTTCTATCTTTTGTCTTCACAACGTGAGTGTATGATCTGTTTTGCTTCATAGTATCTTCCTACCTGATCCTAATTACACTACAACTATTTGTCACTGTGCTTTCACTCTGTTGATACTTGACCATGGCTTGCCTAGTGTAGTCTAACTTTCACTGCATAGTAATAGGCATATCTCTACTGTTTGTCTTCATAACTTCCACGTTTTGAAGACTTTCATAAAAATCGCCTATTCACCCCCCCTCTAGTCGATATAACGCACTTTCAGCCGTTAATGGGACAAGATTTACGAAGGGCCTCATCTGGGCAGAAAGACATCATGGGCCAGACATGGGCCGGAAGTTACATCGGGCTGGAATCATACTGGACGTCTCGAATGATGCTACTAGGCCTAATTCAGGTAACCCGTAACGGGCCGTGACTGATAGAGGCAAAGGTGTCCCGTCTTTCGATGAGATGATGGATATCGCTTTGGTGGCAGTCGACTTTGACGATCCGACTACGAACGTGCGAGGACGTCGCGCCTTAGCAATCGCTAAACCAACTCCAAGAGGTTATTGACCACGCCGGAGCACGATCAATGTGACCACGAGGATCTGTTTCCTGCGAGCAAACGAAGAACAAGTAAGAAACTGAGATTGCAATATGGATATTGCGAATATAAGATGAAAGCTTTATTGATCAAGGTGGGGTTCTGTGACGCCTTTGTCTGGTCGTTGAACACAAACGAAGTACGCGAAGTTGCAGCTATGGCGAACTTTTAATCTAAACAAAACCCAAAGTCTAAACGATGCCCTAAGGGCTGTATATATGGAGGAAGAGGGGGGGATTTCGTGGCCCTTGGTGGAGGGGTCCGAAATCAACCCTATCTCTTGTTTCCCCACACATACGGACTCTAAAAATAGCCTATACTTATGTATTTCGAAATTACATGGGCCTGGCCCAATAATAAGGTGATGCAGCACCTAAAATAGCCTCGGGACGAAATTTATGAAGTGGCATCTTGTATATTTCGTCCAAGGCTTCATGCACCCATTATGGTGGCTTCAAAGTCCTGAAATCATCACTTGTAACTCCGTTCTTGTTCCCCTTGCGCATGCCATCATCTCCATGCTTGTTCTTGCTCCAATGTTCATCCTTCTCCAAACTAGGCCCTTCATTTGTAAGCAAAACAAATGTATCAAATTTAGGCAGCATCATATTCTCATGAACATTAGAATCATTACCAAGAAACAAAAGTACCTGGTAATTTAGTTGGCGTGCACGAGCTCTAGTAATTGGTCCAGTATGTATAGCAGCAGGGGCTGTGGGTGTAACAATTGTATTGATGTCCTCATCATCCTCCCCTTCTTGAAATGAAGTCGTCCTCGACGAAAGTTCATCATCCTCACCCAAATAAGGCTTCAAATCTACAATGTTAAAAGTGGGACTAACCCCAAAATCTGCAGGCAGCTCAAGTTTATATGCATTATCATTTATTTTCTCTAACACCTTAAAGGGACCATCAGCACGTGGCATTAACTTTGATTTGCGCAAATCAGGAAATCTATCCTTACGCAAATGTAACCAAACAAGATCTCCAGGTGCAAACACAACATGTTTTCTACCCTTATCTCCAGCAAGTTTATATTTAGCATTCATACGCTCAATGTTTTCCTTAGTTAACTCATATATTTTTAAAATCAATTCGGCACGTTCTTTAGCATCAAAATTAACCTTCTCCGAAGATGGAAGAGGCAACAAATCAATAGGTGCACGAGGTAGGAAACCATACACAATTTCAAAAGGGCACATCTTAGTAGTAGAATGCAATGAACGATTATAAGCAAATTCAATATGAGGCAAACATTCTTCCCACATTTTCTTGTTATTCTTCAAAACAGCCCTAAGCATAGTAGACAACGTTCTATTGACTACTTCAGTTTGTCCATCAGTTTGGGGGTGACAAGTAGTACTAAAAAGCAGTTTAGTCCCCAACTTAGCCCATAAACATCTCCAAAAGTGGCTAAGAAATTTAGTATCACGATTTGAAACAATAGTATTTGGCACACCATGCAAGCGAATAATTTCACGAAAGAACAAATCAGCAACATTAACAGCATCATCGCTTTTATGACATGGTATAAAGTGTGCCATTTTCGAGAATCTATCCACGACAACAAATATGCTATCCCTTCCCTTCTTTGTTTGAGGTAAACCTAAAACAAAGTCCATAGATATATCCTCCCAAGGAACACTAGGTACAGGCAAAGGCATATATAAACCATGAGGATTGAGTCGTGACTTAGCTTTTTGACATGTAGTGCAGCGAGCAATAAAACGCTCAACATCCCGTCTCATCTTTGGCCAAAAGAAATGTGTAGCAAGTACGTCCTCCGTCTTCTTCACGCCAAAGTGTCCCATTAATCCTCCTCCATGCGCCTCCTGCAACAACAAAAGACGAACGGAGCTAGCTGGAATGCATAGCTTGTTAGCACGAAACACAAATCCATCGTTAACAACAAACTTGTTCCACATTCTTCCTTCTTTACAATTCTGCATTACATCTTTAAAATCAGCATCATGCACATATTGATCTTTGATGGTCTCCAAACCAAATATTTTGAAGTCAAGTTGTGAAAGCATAGTATAGCGACGAGACAATGTATCAGCAATAACATTTTCTTTTCCCTTCTTGTGTTTAATGACATAAGGGAAAGTCTCAATGAATTCAACCCATTTAGCATGTCTACGATTCAGTTTAGCTTGACTTTTAATATGTTTCAAAGATTCATGATCAGAATGTATAACAAATTCTTTGGGCCATAAATAATGTTGCCATGTTTCTAAAGTCCGAACAAGAGCATATAATTCTTTATCATAAGTAGAATAATTCAGACTAGGCCCACTCAATTTTTCAGAAAAGTATGCAACAGGTTTGCCATCTTGTAATAACACACCTCCTAATCCAATTCCACTAGCATCACATTCAAGCTCAAAAGTCTTATTAAAATCAGGAAGTTGGAGTAAAGGAGCATGTGTCAACTTATCTTTCAATACCGTGAAGGCTTCTTCCTGTGCAGTACCCCAAAGAAAAGGCACATCTTTCTTTGTAAGCTCATTGAGAGGTGCAACAATGGTGCTGAAATCTCTCACAAAACGCCTATAGAATCTGATAGAGGCAAAGGTGTCCCGTCTTTCGATGAGATGGTGGATATCGCTTTGGTGGCAGTCGACTTTGACGATCCGACTACGAACGTGCGAGGACGTCGCGCCTTAGCAATCGCTAAACCAACTCCGAGAGGTTATTGACCACGCCGGAGCACGATCAACCTGACCACGAGGGTCTGTTTCCTGCGAGCAAACGAAGAACAAGCAAGAAACTAAGATTGCAATCTGGATATTGCGAATATAAGATGAAAGCTTTATTGATCAAGGTGGGGTTCTGTGACGCCTTTGTCTGGTCGTTGAACACAAACGAAGTACGCGAAGTTGCAGCCATGGCGAACTTTTAATCTAAACAAAACCCAAAGTCTAAACGATGCCCTAAGGGCTGTATATATGGAGGAAGAGGGGGGAATTTCGTGGCCCTTGGTGGAGGGGTCCGAAATCAACCCTATCTCTTGTTTCCCCACACATACGGACTCTAAAAATAGCCTATACTTATGTATTTCGAAATTACATGGGCCTGGCCCAATAATAAGGTGACGCAGCACCTAAAATAGCCTCGGGACGAAATTTATGAAGTGGCATGTTGTATATTTCGTCCAAGGCTTCATGCACCCATTATGGTGGCTTCAAAGTCCTGAAATCATCACTTGTAACTCCGTTCTTGTTCCCCTTGCGCATGCCATCATCTCCATGCTTGTTCTTGCTCCAATGTTCATCCTTCTCCAAGCTAGGCCCTTCATTTGTAAGCAAAACAAATGTATCCAATTTAGGCAGCATCATATTCTCATGAACATTAGAATCATTACCAAGAAACGAAAGTACCTGGTAATTTAGTTGGCGTGCACGAGCTCTAGTAATTGGTCCAGTATGTATAGCAGTAGGGGCTGTGGGTGTAACAATTGTATTGATGTCCTCATCATCCTCCCCTTCTTGAAATGAAGTCGTCCTCGACGGAAGTTCATTTTCCTCACCCACATAAGGCTTCAAATCTGCAATGTTAAAAGTGGGACTAACCCCAAAATCTGCAGGCAGCTCAAGTTTATATGCATTATCATTTATTTTCTCTAACACCTTAAAGGGACCATCAGCACGTGGCATTAACTTTGATTTGCGCAAATCAGGAAATCTATCCTTACGCAAATGTAACCAAACAAGATCTCCAGGTGCAAACACAACATGTTTTCTACCCTTATCTCCAGCAAGTTTATATTTAGCATTCATGCGCTCAATGTTTTCCTTAGTTAACTCATGCATTTTTAAAATCAATTCAGCACGTTGTTTAGCATCAAAATTAACCTTCTCCGAAGATGGAAGAGGCAACAAATCAATAGGTGCACGAGGTAGGAAACCATACACAACTTCAAAAGGGCACATCTTAGTAGTAGAATGCAATGAACGATTATAAGCAAATTCAATATGAGGCAAGCATTCCTCCCACATTTTCTTATTATTCTTCAAAACAGCCCTAAGCATAGTAGACAACGTTCTATTGAGTACTTCAGTTTGTCCATCAGTTTGGGGGTGACAAGTAGTACTAAAAAGCAGTTTAGTCCCCAACTTAGCCCATAAACATCTCCAAAAGTGACTAAGAAATTTAGTATCACGATCTGAAACAATAGTATTTGGCACACCATGCAAGCGAATAATTTCACGAAAGAACAAATCAGCAACATTAACAACATCATCACTTTTATGACATGGTATAAAGTGTGCCATTTTCGAGAATCTATCCACGACAACAAATATGCTATCCCTCCCCTTCTTTGTTCGAGGTAAACCTAAAACAAAGTCCATAGATATATCCTCCCAAGGAACACTAGGTACAGGCAAAGGCATATATAAACCATGAGGATTGAGTCGTGACTTAGCTTTTTGACATGTAGTGCAGCGAGCAATAAAACGCTCAACATCCCGTCTCATCTTTGGCCAAAAGAAATGTGTAGCAAGTACGTCCTCCGTCTTCTTCACGCCAAAGTGTCCCATTAATCCTCCTCCATGCGCCTCCTGCAACAACAAAAGACGAACGGAGCTAGCTGGAATGCATAGCTTGTTAGCACGAAACACAAATCCATCGTTAACAACAAACTTGTTCCACATTCTTCCTTCTTTACAATTCTGCATTACATCTTTAAAATCAGCATCATGCACATATTGATCTTTGATGGTCTCCAAACCAAATATTTTGAAGTCAAGTTGTGAAAGCATAGTATAGCGACGAGACAATGAATCAGCAATAACATTTTCTTTTCCCTTCTTGTGTTTAATGACATAAGGGAAAGTCTCAATGAATTCAACCCATTTAGCATGTCTACGATTCAGTTTAGCTTGACTTTTAATATGTTTCAAAGATTCATGATCAGAATGTATAACAAATTCTTTGGGCCATAAATAATGTTGCCATGTTTCTAAAGTCCAAACAAAAGCATATAATTCTTTATCATAAGTAGAATAATTGAGACTAGGCCCACTCATTTTTTCAGAAAAGTATGCAACAGGTTTGCCATCTTGTAATAACACACCTCCTAATCCAATTCTGCTAGCATCACATTCAAGCTCAAAAGTCTTATTAAAATCAGGAAGTTGGAGTAAAGGAGCATGTGTCAACTTATCTTTCAATACCGTGAAGGCTTCTTCCTGTGCGGTACCCCAAAGAAAAGGCACATCTTTCTTTGTAAGCTCATTGAGAGGTGCAGCAATGGTGCTGAAATCTCTCACAAAACGCCTATAGAATCCAGCGAGGCCAAGAAAACTCCTCACTTGTGTGACCGTTTTGGGCTGCGGCCAACTCTCAATAGCTTCAATCTTGGCTTTATCAACTTCAATTCCCTGTGGAGTAACAACATAGCCAAGAAAAGATACTCGGTCGGTGCAAAGGGTGCACTTCCCAAGGTTACCAAACAAACGTGCATCACGTAGAGCAATAAAAACAGCACGTAAATGTTCCAAATGTTCTTCCAAAGATCTGCTATAAATCAATATGTCATCAAAGTAAACTACCACAAATCGTCCAATGAAAGCACGTAAAACTTCGTTCATTAATCTCATGAAAGTACTAGGTGCATTAGTTAACCCAAAAGGCATGACTAACCACTCATATAATCCAAACTTAGTTTTAAATGCTGTTTTCCATTCATCTCCCAATTTCATACGAATTTGATGGTAGCCACTACGCAAATCAACTTTGGAGAATATTGTAGAGCCACTCAATTCATCAAGCATATCATCTAGCCTAGGAATAGGATGACGATAACGAATAGTAATATTATTAATGCCTCTACAATCAACACACATACGCAACGTACCATCCTTTTTCGGCACTAAAATGATAGGAACAGCACAAGGACTAAGGGATGCACGTATATAACCTTTGTCGAGCAGCTCTTGTACTTGACGCATAATCTCCTCGTCTCCTCTGGATTGGTACGGTATGGTGCACGGTTGGGTAATGATACACCGGGAATTAAGTCAATCTGATGCTCAGTCCCTCGAATAGGTGGTAATCCCGGTGGCACGTCTTCTGGAAAGACGTCAGCGAACTCCTGCAAAATGTTAGTGACAACAGGAGGCAAAGAGGAAGGCACGTCCTTGAATGAAAATAATGCCTCTTTGCACACAAAAGCATAGCAAACAGATTTGCTGAAATCTAGATCATCAATATCAGATTTTGTGGCAAGTAAACATGCACTTTTCAATTTAATTTCAGAAGCAACACTAGATGGTTTATTATGATTGCTACTTGGTATGTGACTCCCCCATTGCTCCAATTAGTTTTTGTTCTAGTGGTTTATATTTTGAGTAATTAGCTACTATTGGTGCTACTGTAAATGAGTATGCATGTTGAATTCTATGAGTTCCAAGTAGTTTGAATGCTTGATATAGCCTCTAGACATCCTTTTGAGTATTTGATATCAATCTTGCGAAGTTTTGTTAACAAAATTTTGTGGGTCAATTTTTTCAGAAATTTGTTCATAGGAAAATGGACTTCTTTCGAAGGAGTTCATCTAAGAAGAATGCCAAATGAGTCACCGGTGAATCATCATATGGTGACATCAACACTCCGTGATGGACGTAGGTCCGGCCGTGTGATTGGCCGCACATTGTTGTCGGTGCAACAAACATGAGTGTTTGCCGCCATAACTTATGCACAGGCGCGCTGCGAATTTTGTGTCAAGTGCCAAGTCTCACATGCAGCTAAGCTAGAGAAGCCGCTCTTCGCGAGATCGAGGAGGGAGTTAAGAAGACCAAGCATTGGAACATGGCTCAAGTTTCATAACAGAACCAATCAACTTCGACAGGAACGGGCCGGTAGGTCAACCCCCGGCAAGCCCTTCAGGCATGGGTTTCCCGCCAACACCAGTGCTTTGCCTCTCTGACCAGCTAGCCACTGATTAGTGAGGTGTCGAGCCCACAGGTGCTTAGGTGGACGTATCCCGTGCGTGTCAGCTTGTTGAAAGAGGAGATTACCTTTATTGACACCCGTCTTGATGACGTGTCATGCTATTAGGAGGTAGCTCGATAAGCGACACAACAAGCATGTTGGGTTTCAACCTCCACATGACACCTAGCAGTGCATTTAATGCGTTTTGTCCTAACTACCAGAATTAGGTATGATAGCTCTGTATCAGTCTAATCACCGCCGTAATGACCTTTTTTCCATTGTGGTAACCCCTTGTGCAACATTAAAAGGGGTTTGAACCTCTGCAACCCTCACGCATAGAAATTCTTGTAGCTGCTCTCTTCCCATCTCTTGCTGGGGGAGAGCGCTCTCTGTACTTTTGCACAACACCACCAATACACCCAAAGGCATTGATAGAGGCAAAGGTGTCCCGTCTTTCGATGAGATGATGGATATCGCTTTGGTGGAAGTCGACGTTGACGATCCGACTACGAACGTGCGAGGACGTCGCGCCTTAGCAATCACTAAACCAACTTCGAGAGGTTATTGACCACGCCGGAGCACGATCAACCTGACCCTGAGGGTCTGTTTCCTGCGAGCAAACGAAGAACAAGCAAGAAACTAAGATTGCAATCTGGATATTGCGAATATAAGATGAAAGCTTTATTGATCAAGGTGGGGTTCTGTGACGCCTTTGTCTGGTCGTTGAACACAAACGAAGTACGCGAAGTTGCAGCTATGGCGAACTTTTAATCTAAACAAAACCCAAAGTCTAAACGATGCCCTAAGGGCTGTATATATGGAGGAAGAGGGGGGGAATTTCGTGGCCCTTGGTGGAGGGGTCCGAAATCAACCCTATCTCTTGTTTCCCCACACATACGGACTCTAAAAATAGCCTATACTTATGTATTTCGAAATTACATGGGCCTGGCCCAATAATAAGGTGACGCAGCACCTAAAATAGCCTCGGGAAGAAATTTATGAAGTGGCATGTTGTATATTTCGTCCAAGGCTTCATGCACCCATTATGGTGGCTTCAAAGTCCTGAAATCATCACTTGTAACTCCGTTCTTGTTCCCCTTGCGCATGCCATCATCTCCATGCTTGTTCTTGCTCCAATGTTCATCCTTCTCCAAGCTAGGCCCTTCATTTGTAAGCAAAACAAATGTATCCAATTTAGGCAGCATCATATTCTCATGAACATTAGAATCATTACCAAGAAACGAAAGTACCTGGTAATTTAGTTGGCGTGCGCGAGCTCTAGTAATTGGTCCAGTATGTATAGCAGCAGGGCCTGTGGGTGTAACAATGGTGTTGATGTCCTCATCAGGCATGAGTAGGGTTTTACGCCTCCGGGCGGCCTGAACCTAGGTAAAATCGTGCGCTCCTCGTTGTGTTTGCGCTCTGCATCGATTGCTACCCCTGGCCCAACCAGCAAAGGGGCTGCACTGCCCCATAGATCGCTGACTCCATGCCGACAATTGCCTTCATGGACGAAGCCGGATTCCACCAAGAGTTCGCGCAATTCATTGCAAATGCTGGACTTACCAACTTCCTTGCAAATGAGTGTGACCAACATCACGTCCTTACAAATTCCTTTGTGCAAAATTTCCATTTCTTAAGTAGGAACGGGCCTCCTGAGGTGCGGTTTAATTTATACTCTGAAACTCGCCAAATACTGCTCACTGGATTTTGTGAGATATGTCTAATTCCCTCTGATGGGGAGTTAACAGAACCTAGACGAGTGGAGTTTGAGGGTTTCCTCCACACCCTAACTATGGGTGAGTAAAGGGGTATGCCGAAAGCCACCACCACTAGCTTGCAGTTCCATCGCGCCAGGGCGAGTGCAACCATCGGAGCAACGCCGCCTGGTCCGATGCAATCCCAGATCCTCCCGCTGCACCAACCCAAAACAACCTTAGGGGAGAGGGAGATGACATCGAGACACATACCATGTCCATCGCAAGATGGGCGCGACAAGACGTTGAGCGGTGCTGTTGTACCTCCACAACAGCGCCCGCATGACAAGTCTCTAGTTGATCAAGTTAAAGATCTCCAGGCGCCAATTGCACCGCGCCAGCCCACTACTACCCTCACGATTCAGCAACAGGACTGCAATGCTGCTCTTGCTGGCTGCTGGCTCCGCCAAGAGTCGAGCGACGTCGCGTTCCTCACGCTCTAACATGCCCCGAACCGCAACGGAAGCAATGGCGCGGGCGCAGATGCTGTTGGATTTCCCCTAGTGGCTGACCAGATGGAGGAGTGGAGGCTACTATTCGGAGTTTGATCGAGTTTGGCGATGCGAACAGGTCCCAGTTGGCGGAGCCCTCGCGGCGCCCGCTGATACGTCTGCAATGTATCTATAATTTATGATTGTTCCATGCTGTTATATTATCAATCTTGGATGTTTTATAATCATTTTATATTATTTTGCAGTACTAACCTATTGACATAGTGCCAAGTGCCAGTTGCTGTTTTTGCATGTTTTTTTTACATTGCAGATAATCAATACCAAACGGAGTCCAAATGCAGCGAAACTTTTTGTGGATTTTTTTGGACCAGAAGACAACCAATGGGCCGAAGAAGCACCTGGGGGCTGCTCCGAGGGGAGCACAACCCACCAGGGCGTGCCTGGAGGCACGGGCGCGCCCTGGTGTGTTGTGCCCACCTCGGGTGCCCCCGGACCGCCTCATTACTCTATAAATATCCCAATATTCTAGAAACACTAGGGGAGTCGACGAAAATCAATTCCAGCTGCCACAGAGTCCAGAACCACCAGATCCAATCTAGACACCATCACGGAGGGGTTTACCACTTCCATTGGTGCCTCTCCGATGATGCATGAGTAGTTATTTGTAGACCTTCGGGTCCGTAGTTAGTAGCTAGATGACTTCCTCTCTCTCATTTGATTCTCAATACAATGGTCTCTTGGAGATCCATATGATGTAATTCTTTTGCGGTGTGTTTGTTGGGATCCGATGAACTTTGAGTTTATGATAAGATCTATCTCTTCTGACCCATGAAATTTATTTGAGTTTCTTTGTTCTCTTATATGCATGTTTGCTTATAGCCTCGTATTTCTTCTATGATATTTGGGTTTTATTTGGCCAACTTGATCTATTTATCTTGCAATGGGAAGAGGTGCTTTGTAGTGGGTTAGATCTTACGGTGCTTGATCCCAGTGACAGAAGGGGAACCGACACATATGTATCATTGCTACTAAGGATAAAACGATGGGGTCTATTTCTACATAAATAGATCTTGTCTACATCATGTCATCGTTCTTATTGCATTACTCCATTTCTCCATGAACTTAATACACTAGATGCATGTTGGATAGCGGTCGATGTGTGGAGTAATAGTAGTAGATGCAAGCAGGAGTCGGTCTACTAATCTTGGACGTGATGCCTATATAATGATCATTGCCTGGATATCGTCATGATAGTTCTATCAATTTCCCAACAATAATTTGTTTACCCACCGTTTGCTATTTTTCTCGAGAGAAGCCACTAGTGAAACCTACGACCCCCGGGTCTCTTTCTCATATTATTTGCCTTTGCGATCTATTTTATTTGCCTTTTATTTTCTTATGTACTAAACCAAAAATACAAAAATACCTTGCTGCAATTTATTCATATTTATTTTATTTGGCGTTCGATCTATCAATCTACTACAATTTATTCACGTCTGTTTGCCAATTTTTGGCGCCATTACCCGAAAGGGATTGAGAACCCCTTTAATACGTTGGGTTGTGAGTATTTGTCCGTTTATGTATTGTTGCTTGGTTCTCCTACTGGATAGATAACCTTGGTTTCATCACTAAGGGAAATACCTACCGTCGTTGTGCCGCATCATCCCTTCCTCTTTGGGGAGATACCGACATAGCTTGAAGCCGCATTAGGTACTTGCGGAACTTGTCCTTGAATTTATCCCAAGTGATCTTGTCGGCCGCGGGCCACATGGTTTTAGTATTATCCCGCCATATAGCAGCTGCTCCATGAAGATAATGAGTAGCGAATGGAGCATTGTCAATTTCTTTGGTGCGAGCAATCTCTAGCTTCTTCTCAATTGTCCGCAGCCAATCGTCTGCTTCCATAGGATCAACAACTTGACTGAAACTGGGAGGCTTAGTCCTCTGAAAGTCTGACAGCTTGGAGTGATTACCATTTTGACCCACCATAGCTTGTAGACTCCTTAGTAATTCAAGCAAATCTTGGTTTCTTCTTTTCTTGAACATTCGCATAATCTAATCTATGGTAGGTGGATGCGGTGGAGGAGGTGGTGGTGGTTGATATGCTTCGGGGGAATGTCCTGCCTGTCTGGCGGAGCGGCGAACGGGAGTATCATCACCTGCATGACTGTTGCTACCTCCTCTTGTCATCCTATTTATGTTTCCCAATATGAAGCATCGAGATGAGCAACATCCATAAATGGGGAAGAAAAGCAAGCGACAAAGTCCGAAAAAGAAAGCGACAAAAAACCAAGTCAAATAAAAAGAGTTCCAACATAATTATACATAGACTCATACATGAATGGAAATAGCATGACAAGTACGACTACGCTCATACAACCAAGCATCATGACAACCTCGTCTAGTCCTCAAGATCTAGTGCTCCCCAACTCCTGCTGGGATCTCTCTAACTCGGCCTCAGATCCTGAACTAAGTTGTTAACGAAAACCTCCGGGCTGAAGGAAACATGATGACACTGCCTCGAGGGCTCTCCCTTAGGGGTAGGTCTTGGGTGAGACTGAAGCGTAGGAGCGGCGGGAGTAGCGAGAAGTAAAGTCCAATTGAAAGGAGACTCATGGGGAGTCACTGTCGAGGTGTCCGAGTTACTTCAGGGGTAACCGGAGTAGCTGGCAGAATAGTAGCGGGAGGAACAAATGGGGTAAACCCAATGGAGGGGTGGAGCGAAAGTAGATCTAGCAGCAACCAAGTGGCACAAGTACGAGTCAGCGCTTGGGCTAACTCGAAAAGCAGAAGATAACTAGCAGTGATGTAGCGATAGAGGTGGCTGGATGAACGGTCGCACGCCAGATCAATGAAAGGGAAGCGAATACGTCCATTGCCTAACATGGACATGTAGAAGTGGAAACATGGATGGGTCTACATTCGGACCTCATTGTAGCGTGGGTGATGAGGACATCAATACAATTGTTACACCCACAGCCCCTGCTGCTATACATACTGGACCAATTACTAGAGCTCGTGCACGCCAACTAAATTACCAGGTACTTTCATTTCTTGGTAATGATTCTAATGTTCATGAGAATATGATGCTGCCTAAATTGGATACATTTGTTTTGCTTACAAATGAAGGGCCTAGCTTGGAGAAGGATGAACATTGGAGCAAGAACAAGCATGGAGATGATGGCATGCGCAAGGGGAACAAGAACGGAGTTACAAGTGATGATTTCAGGACTTTGAAGCCACCATAATGGGTGCATGAAGCCTTGGACGAAATATACAAGATGCCACTTCATAAATTTCGTCCCGAGGCTATTTTAGGTGCTGCGTCACCTTATTATTGGGCCAGGCCCATGTAATTTCGAAATACATAAGTATAGGCTATTTTTAGAGTCCGTATGTGTGGGGAAACAAGAGATAGGGTTGATTTCGGACCCCTCCACCAAGGGCCACGAAATTCCCCCCTCTTCCTCCATATATACAGCCCTTAGGGCATCGTTTAGACTTTGGGGTTTTTGTTTAGATTATAAGTTTGCCATAGCTGCAACTTCGCGTACTTCGTTTGTGTTCAACAACCAGACAAAGGCGTCACAGAACCCCACCTTGATCAATAAAGCTTTCATCTTATATTCGCAATATCCAGATTGCAATCTTAGTTTCTTACTTGTTCTTCGTTTGCTCGCAGGAAACAGACCCTCGTGGTCGGGTTGATCGTGCTCCGGCGTGGTCAATAACCTCTCGGAGTTGGTTTAGCGATTGCTAAGGCGCGACGTCCTCGCACGTTCGTAGTCGGATCGTCAAAGTCGACTTCCACCAAAGCGAAATCCACCATCTCATCGAAAGACGGGACACCTTTGCCTCTATCAAGTGGTATCAGATTTCCAGGTTGCTCGGTGAGATTTTACAGTTTTTCATAGTTTAGATCGAGTCTGTTCTTCATACCTACAGTCCACGAAAAAGCCACAAAAAAAATTTAGGGTTAGTTCATCATATCCGAACCAATCTGAGCCTTTGCATAGTCTTTTTAGGGTTTTGCTTTGTTGATTTTGCGGTTGCATCGTCGTGTCTCGTTGCTAGTCATAGAGTCTAGTCTTTTAGAGTTTCGAGTTCTGGTCATAAGTTGTCACGCTGCCGCCGCACCATCATCATCGCCCCTGCCATCTACCACCACCGCTCCGAATCCGTATCCATATACCACCACCAATCTGTGTCCATATACCACCACCGATCCATATCCATATACTACCACCACCGCTGCCATATACCACCACCATATATCCACCACCAATCCGAGTTCCTTGATTATTAGGGTTGTTTTCGGATTCCATCTAGTTTCCGATTCGTGTTTCCTTGCCGGAGTAGGTTTCGGAAAAAAAAAAGAGTCGGGTAGCCACGCTCCGTTTAGGCCCAAAAATTTTCGAAAACGCATTTTTCGAAAAAATTTCTGGCTATCCTATTTTTAGGTGTTTCTGAGTGTTTTGAGACAGGTGCCATTATAGGAAGTTTTTTTTGACCCGTTTCCAGTTTTTGGGTCCGGGCAGTCAAAAAAAAAATTTGGTCGAAATAATTCCGTGCCCATCCTGTCAGTTTGAGCTAAGAAGAGTTTTGAGACACTCGCCATTATAGTGATTTTTCGCAAAAAAAAAAGCAGCGCAAAAAAAAAGAGCGCAAAAAAAAAGAGCGAAAAAAAAATTCAGAGTGTGCTTTTCCCTTGTTTACGTGCCGCGTCGTGATTTTGTTGGTGTTCTAGGCTCGCGTCTCTAGCACAGTCTAGCCTAGGACCAGCACAGTACCGTCGTTGAACGTTTATTCAACTTTGCATCTCTGAATTGATTATTGCTGACCCTTTTTGCTACCATACTATAAGCCTTCCCAGCTCCACATACATCTACGTCGTGTGTTTGACTCTCCCTGGTAATCGCTCTATCCAAGCTTTGAGAGTTTTTGACTACAATGGTTGCCGATCACCGCCTGCTGCTGGGTAAGAACTGGTAAGAATTTGAGATTTGCTTGACGGATTTGTGATACACCACCACCACTTCTTAGTAGTCTGTAGGATCATATTCTTGTGTGTTTCTATTGCTGCTAACCATGCCAGGATCACAAGCCGACGAGATTGACTGGGAGAATTTATCGAACAAGGAGCTTCATGATAAGTTTCAGCAAATGATGACTGAACAGGTGCAAGATGTGCTGAACAATTTTGAAGAGGCCATGGAGAAGATCACTGGCCTTGAGAAGACGTTCGATACAAAGCTCGATAACAAGTTTAATGAATTGCTCGCGCGTCTTCCACCACCACCACCTGCTGCACCTAACGCACCTCTCCAACAACAACAACAACGACTACCTCCACGTCGCGAAGCAGACCTCCGCCGAGCAAGCCGTGTTCCTCTTGCGTTTGGCCAAACTGTTGGTGCTGCTGTTGATACTTCTGTGGCTCCTGCTGCTGATGCGGAGGAGGATGATTATGTGGGAGATTATGAGGATGAGGTTGATCAAAATCAACACTACGTGCAGCCACCTGTACCACCACCAGCAGGTCGACCTCAGGTATATATTCGTAATGGTAGGCCTGCACCACCACCTCAGGTACGAGATGATGTCCATATTCCTAAACTGAAATTGAATATTCCACCATTTGAGGGTAGATATGTTCCTGATATATATCTTACTTGGGAGTTAGAAACTAAACAACGATTTACATGTTTACAATATCCTGAGGAGAGACGAGTTGCTGCTGCCGTTTGTGCTTTCACTAGTTTTGCATGTGTATGGTGGTCTGAACATTGTAGATTATATCCTATTCCAACTACTTGGGCTGCTTTGAAAACTGCTATGCGTACGCGTTGGGTTCCACCATATTATCAACGTGAATTGCTTCAAAAATTGCAGCGTTTAAGACAAGGGAAAAATTCTGTAGAAGAATATTATCAGGAATTACAAACTGGCATGATTAGATGTGGTATTGTTGAGGAGAATGAAGCTATGCTTGCACGTTTTCCGGGTGGATTAAATAGAGAGATTCAGACCATTCTAGACTATAAGGAGTATACTAATATCACTCGTTTATTCCATCTTGCTTGTAAAGCTGAACGTGAAGTGCAGGATCGACAAGCATTGGGGCGAACTAACTTTTCTGCAGGCCGACCTTCATCATGGACACCACATGCATCTTCTACTTCAACTGCACCAGCACCTCCATCCGGTGCCACCTCCAGCCGTGATACAAGAAAACAGGCACAACCACCATTATCTTCCAAGAGCGCACCTGCGGGTCCTGCACAGCGTTCTTCTTCTTCCATGGCATCAACAGGGCACACAAGTGATATTATTTGTCGTCGTTGTAAGGGAGGAGGTCATTATGCGAGGGAATGCAAATCTCCGCGTGTGATGATTGCTACCGCGGATGGTGGATATGAGTCCGCTAGTGACTATGATGAGGAGACTTTGGCTCTTATTACACGTGAAGAACATGGTGGAGATGATTCTGATAATGAGACGCAATACATGGCTCCTGAAGACGCTGACAGGTATGAATGTTTAGTTGCTCAACGTGTTTTGAGTGTGCAGGTCACACAAGCTGAGCAAAATCAGAGGCACAATTTGTTCCATACCAAGGGAGTTGTGAAGGAACGTTCTGTGCGCGTCATCATAGACGGAGGGAGCTGCAACAACTTGGCTAGCATGGAGATGGTGGAGAAGCTTTCTCTCACCACAAGACCACATCCACATCCTTACTACATCCAATGGTTCAACAACAGCGGCAAGGTTAAGGTAACACGTACTGTTCGTGTGCATTTTAGTATCTCTACATATGCTGATTATGTTGATTGTGATGTGGTACCTATGCAAGCATGTTCCTTATTACTTGGTAGACCATGGCAATTTGATAAAAAATCTGTACACTATGGTAGAAACAATCACTATACTCTTGTTCATAAGGATAAAAATATTACTTTGCTTCCTATGACTCCTGATTCCATTTTGAAAGATGATATTAATAGAGCTAATAAAGCACAACAGGAGAAGAATAAGAGTGAACATCAGATTGTGGCAAAAGAATTTGAGCAACAAATGAAGCCTAATAATAAACCATCTAGTGTTGCTTCTGAAATTAAATTGAAAAGTGCATGTTTATTTGCCACCAAATCTGATATTGATGAGCTAGATTTCAGCAAATCTGTTTGCTATGCTTTTGTGTGCAAAGAGGCATTATTTTCATTCGAGGACGTGCCTTCCTCTTTGCCTCCTGCTGTCACTAACATTTTGCAGGAGTTCGCTGACGTTTTTCCACAAGACGTGCCACCGGGATTACCGCCTATTCGAGGGATTGAGCATCAGATTGACTTAATTCCCGGTGCTTCACTGCCAAACCGTGCACCATACCGTACTAATCCAGAGGAGACGAAGGAGATTATGCGTCAAGTACAAGAGCTTCTCGACAAAGGTTATATACGCGAATCCCTTAGTCCTTGTGCCGTTCCTATTATTCTAGTGCCAAAAAAGGATGGTACATCACGTATGTGTGTTGATTGTAGAGGCATTAATAATATTACTATTCGTTATCGTCATCCTATTCCTAGGCTAGATGATATGCTTGATGAATTGAGTGGCTCTACAATATTCTCCAAAGTTGATTTGCGTAGTGGCTACCATCAAATTCGTATGAAATTGGGAGATGAATGGAAAACAGCATTTAAAACTAAGTTTGAATTATATGAGTGGTTAGTCATGCCTTTTGGGTTAACTAATGCACCTAGTACTTTCATGAGATTAATGAACGAAGTTTTACGTGCTTTCATTGGACGATTTGTGGTAGTTTACTTGATGAGGACATCAATACAATTGTTACACCCACAGCCCCTGCTGCTATACATACTGGACCAATTACTAGAGCTCGTGCACGCCAACTAAATTACCAGGTACTTCCGTTTCTTGGTAATGATTCTAATGTTCATGAGAATATGATGCTGCCTAAATTGGATACATTTGTTTTGCTTACAAATGAAGGGCCTAGCTTGGAGAAGGATGAACATTGGAGCAAGAACAAGCATGGAGATGATGGCATGCGCAAGGGGAACAAGAACGGAGTTACAAGTGATGATTTCAGGACTTTGAAGCCACCATAATGGGTGCATGAAACCTTGGACGAAATATACAAGATGCCACTTCATAAATTTCGTCCCGAGGCTATTTTAGGTGCTGCGTCACCTTATTATTGGGCCAGGCCCATGTAATTTCGAAATACATAAGTATAGGCTATTTTTAGAGTCCGTATGTGTGGGGAAACAAGAGATAGGGTTGATTTCGGACTCCTCCACCAAGGGCCACGAAATTCCCCCCTCTTCCTCCATATATACAGCCCTTAGGGCATCGTTTAGACTTTGGGTTTTGTTTAGATTAAAAGTTCGCCATAGCTGCAACTTCGCGTACTTCGTTTGTGTTCAACGACCAGACAAAGGCGTCACAGAACCCCACCTTGATCAATAAAGTTTTCATCTTATATTCGCAATATCCAGATTGCAATCTTAGTTTCTTGCTTGTTCTTCGTTTGCTCGCAGGAAACAGACCTTCGTGGTCAGGTTGATCGTGCTCCGGCGTGGTCAATAACCTCTCGGAGTTGGTTTAGCGATTGCTAAGGCGCGACGTCCTCGCACGTTCGTAGTCGGATCGTCAAAGTCGACTTCCACCAAAGCGAAATCCACCATCTCATCGAAAGACGAGACACCTTTGCCTCTATCACCTATGCAAGCATGTTCCTTATTACTTGGTAGACCATGGCAATTTGATAAAAATTCTGTACACCATGGTAGAAACAATCACTATACTCTTGTTCATAAGGATAAAAATATTACTTTGCTTCCTATGACTCCTGATTCCATTTTGAAAGATGATATTAATAGAGCTAATAAAGCAAAACAGGAGACGAATAAGAGTGAAAATCAGATTGTGGCAAAAGAATTTGAGCAACAAATGAAGCCTAATAATAAACCATCTAGTGTTGCTTCTGAAATTAAATTGAAAAGTGCATGTTTATTTGCCACCAAATCTGATATTGATGAGCTAGATTTCAGCAAATCTGTTTGCTATGCTTTTGTGTGCAAATAGGCATTATTTTCATTCGAGGACGTGCCTTCCTCTTTGCCTCCTGCTGTCACTAACATTTTGCAGGAGTTCGCTGACGTTTTTCCACAAGACGTGCCACCGGGATTACCGCCTATTCGAGGGATTGAGCATCAGATTGACTTAATTCCCGGTGCTTCACTGCCAAACCGTGCACCATACCGTACCAATCCAGAGGAGACGAAGGAGATTATGCGTCAAGTACAAGAGCTTCTCGACAAAGGTTATATACGCGAATCCCTTAGTCCTTGTGCTGTTCCTATTATTCTAGTGCCGAAAAAGGATGGTACATCACGTATGTGTGTTGATTGTAGAGGCATTAATAATATTACTATTCGTTATCGTCATCCTATTCCTAGGCTAGATGATATGCTTGATGAATTGAGTGGCTCTACAATATTCTCCTAAGTTGATTTGCGTAGTGGCTACCATCAAATTCGTATGAAATTGGGAGATGAATGGAAAACAGCATTTAAAACTAAGTTTGGATTATATGAGTGGTTAGTCATGCCTTTTGGGTTAACTAATGCACCTAGTACTTTCATGAGATTAATGAACGAAGTTTTACGTGCTTTCATTGGACGATTTGTGGTAGTTTACTTTGATGACATATTGATTTATAGCAGATCTTTGGAAGAACATTTGGAACATTTACGTGCTGTTTTTATTGCTCTACGTGATGCACGTTTGTTTGGTAACCTTGGGAAGTGCACCTTTTGCACCGACCGAGTATCTTTTCTTGGCTATGTTGTTACTCCACAGGGAATTGAAGTTGATAAAGCCAAGATTGAAGCTATTGAGAGTTGGCCGCAGCCCAAAACGGTCACACAAGTGAGGAGTTTTCTTGGCCTCGCTGGATTCTATAGGCGTTTTGTGAGAGATTTCAGCACCATTTCTGCACCTCTCAATGAGCTTACAAAGAAAGATGTGCCTTTTCTTTGGGGTACCGCACAGGAAGAAGCCTTCACGGTATTGAAAGATAAGTTGACACATGCTCCTTTACTCCAACTTCCTGATTTTAATAAGACTTTTGAGCTTGAATGTGATGCTAGTGGAATTGGATTAGGCGGTGTGTTATTACAAGATGGCAAACCTGTTGCATACTTTTCTGAAAAATTGAGTGGGCCTAGTCTGAATTATTCTACTGATGATAAAGAATTATATGCTCTTGTTCGGACTTTAGAAACATGGCAACATTATTTATGGCCCAAAGAATTTGTTATACATTCTGATCATGAATCTTTGAAACATATTAAAAGTCAAGCTAAACTGAATCGTAGACATGCTAAATGGGTTGAATTCATTGAGACTTTCCCTTATGTCATTAAACACAAGAAGGGAAAAGAAAATGTTATTGCTGATGCATTGTCTCGTCGCTATACTATGCTTTCACAACTTGACTTCAAAATATTTGGTTTGGAGACCATCAAAGATCAATATGTGCATGATGCTGATTTTAAAGATGTAATGCAGAATTGTAAAGAAGGAAGAATGTGGAACAAGTTTGTCGTTAACGATGGATTTGTGTTTCGTGCTAACAAGCTATGCATTCTAGCTAGCTCCGTTCGTCTTTTGTTGTTGCAGGAGGCGCATGGAGGAGGATTAATGGGACACTTTGGCGTGAAGAAGACGGAGGACGTACTTGCTACACATTTCTTTTGGCCAAAGATGAGACGGGATGTTGAGCGTTTTATTGCTCGATGCACTACATGTCAAAAAGCTAAGTCACGACTCAATCCTCATGGTTTATATATACCTTTGCCTGTACCTAGTGTTCCTTGGGAGGATATATCTATGGACTTTGTTTTAGGTTTACCTCGAACAAAGAAGGGGAGGGATAGCATATTTGTTGTCGTGGATAGATTCTCGAAAATGGCACACTTTATACCATGTCATAAAAGCGATGATGCTGTTAATGTTGCTGATTTGTTCTTTCGTGAAATTATTCGCTTGCATGGTGTGCCAAATACTATTGTTTCAGATCGTGATACTAAATTTCTTAGCCACTTTTGGAGATGTTTATGGGCTAAGTTGGGGACTAAACTGCTTTTTAGTACTACTTGTCACCCCCAAACTGATGGACAAACTGAAGTAGTCAATAGAACGTTGTCTACTATGCTTAGGGCTGTTTTGAAGAATAATAAGAAAATGTGGGAGGAATGCTAGCCTCATATTGAATTTGCTTATAATCGTTCATTGCATTCTACTACTAAGATGTGCCCTTTTGAAGTTGTGTATGGTTTCCTACCTCGTGCACCTATTGATTTGTTGCCTCTTCCATCCTCGGAGAAGGTAAATTTTGATGCTAAACAACGTGCTGAATTGATTTTAAAAATGCATGAGTTAACTAAGGAAAACATTGAGCGCATGAATGCTAAATATAAACTTGCTGGAGATAAGGGTAGAAAACATGTTGTGTTTGCACCTGGAGATCTTGTTTGGTTACATTTGCGTAAGGATAGATTTCCTGATTTGCGCAAATCAAAGTTAATGCCACGTGCTGATGGTCCCTTTAAGGTGTTAGAGAAAATAAATGATAATGCATATAAACTTGAGCTGCCTGCAGATTTTGGGGTTAGTCCCACTTTTAACATTGCAGATTTGAAGCCTTATTTGGGTGAGGAAGATGACCTTTCGTCGAGGACGACTTCATTTCAAGAAGGGGAGGATGATGAGGACATCAATACAATTGTTACACCCACAGCCCCTGCTGCTACATATATGGGATCAATTACTAGAGCTCGCGCACGCCAATTAAATTATCAGGTACTTTCGTTTCTTGGTAATGATTCTAATGTTCATGAGAATATGATGCTGCCTAAATTGGATACATTTGTTTTGCTTACAAATGAAGGGCCTAGCTTGGAGAAGGATGAACATTGGAGCAAGAACAAGCATGGAGATGATGGCATGCGCAAGGGGAACAAGAACGGAGTTACAAGTGATGATTTCAGGACTTTGAAGCCACCATAATGGGTGCATGAAGCCTTGGACGAAATATACAAGATGCCACTTCATAAATTTCGTCCCGAGGCTATTTTAGGTGCTGCGTCACCTTTTTATTGGGCCAGGCCCATGTAATTTCGAAATACATAAGTATAGGCTATTTTTAGAGTCCGTATGTGTGGGGAAACAAGAGATAGGGTTGATTTCGGACCCCTCCACCAAGGGCCACGAAATTCCCCCCTCTTCCTCCATATATACAGCCCTTAGGGCATCGTTTAGACTTTGGGTTTTGTTTAGATTAAAAGTTCGCCATAGCTGCAACTTCGCGTACTTCGTTTGTGTTCAACGACCAGACAAAGGCGTCACAGAACCCCGCCTTGATCAATAAAGCTTTCATCTTATATTCGCAATATCCAGATTGCAATCTCAGTTTCTTGCTTGTTCTTCGTTTGCTCGCAGGAAACAGACCCTCGTGGTCAGGTTGATCGTGCTCCGGCGTGGTCAATAACCTCTCGGAGTTGGTTTAGCGATTGCTAAGGCGCGACGTCCTCGCACGTTCGTAGTCGGATCGTCAAAGTCGACTTCCACCAAAGCGAAATCCACCATCTCATCGAAAGACGGGACACCTTTGCCTCTATCACTCTTTGCCTCCTGCTGTCACTAACATTTTGCAGGAGTTCGCTGACGTTTTTCCACAAGACGTGCCACCGGGATTACCGCCTATTCGAGGGATTGAGCATCAGATTGACTTAATTCCCGGTGCTTCACTGCCAAACCGTGCACCATACCATACCAATCCAGAGGAGACGAAGGAGATTATGCGTCAAGTACAAGAGCTTCTCGACAAAGGTTATATACGCGAATCCCTTAGTCCTTGTGCTGTTCCTATTATTCTAGTGCCGAAAAAGGATGGTACATCACGTATGTGTGTTGATTGTAGAGGCATTAATAATATTACTATTCGTTATCGTCATCCTATTCCTAGGCTAGATGATATGCTTGATGAATTGAGTGGCTCTACAATATTCTCCAAAGTTGATTTGCGTAGTGGCTACCATCAAATTCGTATGAAATTGGGAGATGAATGGAAAACAGCATTTCAAACTAAGTTTGGATTATATGAGTGGTTAGTCATGCCTTTTGGGTTAACTAATGCACCTAGTACTTTCATGAGATTAATGAACGAAGTTTTACGTGCTTTCATTGGACGATTTGTGGTAGTTTACTTTGATGACATATTGATTTATAGCAGATCTTTGGAAGAACATTTGGAACATTTACGTGCTGTTTTTATTGCTCTACGTGATGCACGTTTGTTTGGTAACCTTGGGAAGTGCACCTTTTGCACCGACCGAGTATCTTTTCTTGGCTATGTTGTTACTCCACAGGGAATTGAAGTTGATAAAGCCAAGATTGAAGCTATTGAGAGTTGGCCGCAGCCCAGAACGGTCACACAAGTGAGGAGTTTTCTTGGCCTCGCTGGATTCTATAGGCGTTTTGTGAGAGATTTCAGCACCATTGCTGCACCTCTCAATGAGCTTACAAAGAAAGATGTGCCTTTTCTTTGGGGTACTGCACAGGAAGAAGCCTTCACGGTATTGAAAGATAAGTTGACACATGCTCCTTTACTCCAACTTCCTGATTTTAATAAGACTTTTGAGCTTGAATGTGATGCTAGTGGAATTGGATTAGGAGGTGTGTTATTACAAGATGGCAAACCCGTTGCATACTTTTCTGAAAATTTGAGTGGGCCTAGTCTGAATTATTCTACTTATGATAAAGAATTATATGCTCTTGTTCGGACTTTAGAAACATGGCAACATTATTTATGGCCCAAAGAATTTGTTATACATTCTGATCATGAATCTTTGAAACATATTAAAAGTCAAGCTAAACTGAATCGTAGACATGCTAAATGGGTTGAATTCATTGAGACTTTCCCTTATGTCATTAAACACAAGAAGGGAAAAGAAAATGTTATTGCTGATGCATTGTCTCGTCGCTATACTATGCTTTCACAACTTGACTTCAAAATATTTGGTTTGGAGACTATCAAAGATCAATATGTGCATGATGCTGATTTTAAAGATGTAATGCAGAATTGTAAAGAAGGAAGAATATGGAACAAGTTCGTTGTTAACGATGGATTTGTGTTTCGTGCTAACAAGCTATGCATTCCAGCTAGCTCTGTTCGTCTTTTGTTGTTGCAGGAGGCGCATGGAGGAGGATTAATGGGACACTTTGGCGTGAAGAAGACGGAGGACGTACTTGCTACACATTTCTTTTGGCCAAAGATGAGACGGGATGTTGAGTGTTTTATTGCTCGCTGCACTACATGTCAAAAAGCTAAGTCACGACTCAATCCTCATGGTTTATATATGCCTTTGCCTGTACCTAGTGTTCCTTGGGAGGATATATCTATGGACTTTGTTTTAGGTTTACCTCGAACAAAGAAGGGGAGGGATAGCATATTTGTTGTCGTGGATAGATTCTCGAAAATGGCACACTTTATACCATGTCATAAAAGCGATGATGCTGTTAATGTTGCTGATTTGTTCTTTCGTGAAATTATTCGCTTGCATGGTGTGCCAAATAGTATTGTTTCAGATCGTGATACTAAATTTCTTAGCCACTTTTGGAGATGTTTATGGGCTAAGTTGGGGACTAAACTGCTTTTTAGTACTACTTGTCACCCCCAAACTGATGGACAAACTGAAGTAGTCAATAGAACGTTGTCTACTATGCTTAGGGCTGTTTTGAAGAATAATAAGAAAATGTGGGAGGAATGCTTGCCTCATATTGAATTTGCTTATAATCGTTCATTGCATTCTACTACTAAGATGTGCCCTTTTGAAGTTGTGTATGGTTTCCTACCTCGTGCACCTATTGATTTGTTGCCTCTTCCATCTTCGGAGAAGGTTAATTTTGATGCTAAACAACGTGCTGAATTGATTTTAAAAATGCATGAGTTAACTAAGGAAAACTGATAGAGGCAAAGGTGTCCCGTCTTTCGATGAGATGGTGGATTTCGCTTTGGTGGAAGTCGACTTTGACGATCCGACTACGAACGTGCGAGGACGTCGCGCCTTAGCAATCGCTAAACCAACTCCGAGAGGTTATTGACCACGCCGGAGCACGATCAACCTGACCACGAAGGTCTGTTTCCTGCGAGCAAACGAAGAACAAGCAAGAAACTAAGATTGCAATCTGGATATTGCGAATATAAGATGAAAGCTTTATTGATCAAGGTGGGGTTCTGTGACGCCTTTGTCTGGTCGTTGAACACAAACGAAGTACGCGAAGTTGCAGCTATGGCGAACTTTTAATCTAAACAAAACCCAAAGTCTAAACGGTGCCCTAAGGGCTGTATATATGGAGGAAGAGGGGGGGAATTTCGTGGCCCTTGGTGGAGGGGTCCGAAATCAACCCTATCTCTTGTTTCCCCACACATACGGACTCTAAAAATAGCCTATACTTATGTATTTCGAAATTACATGGGCCTGGCCCAATAATAAGGTGACGCAGCACCTAAAATAGCCTCGGGACGAAATTTATGAAGTGGCGTCTTGTATATTTCGTCCAAGGCTTCATGCACCCATTATGGTGGCTTCAAAGTCCTGAAATCATCACTTGTAACTCCGTTCTGGTTTCCCTTGCGCATGCCATCATCTCCATGCTTGTTCTTGCTCCAATGTTCATCCTTCTCCAAGCTAGGCCCTTCATTTGTAAGCAAAACAAATGTATCCAATTTAGGCAGCATCATATTCTCATGAACAATAGAATCATTACCAAGAAACGAAAGTACCTGGTAATTTAGTTGGCGTGCACGAGCTCTAGTAATTGGTCCAGTATGTATAGCAGCAGGGGCTGTGGGTGTAACAATTGTATTGATGTCCTCATCATCCTCCCCTTCTTGAAATGAAGTCGTCCTCGACGGAAGTTCATCTTCCTCACCCAAATAAGGCTTCAAATCTGCAATGTTAAAAGTGGGACTAACCCCAAAATCTGCAGGCAGCTCAAGTTTATATGCATTATCATTTATTTTCTCTAACACCTTAAAGGGACCATCAGCACGTGGCATTAACTTTGATTTGCGCAAATCAGGAAATCTATCCTTACGCAAATGTAACCGAACAAGATCTCCAGGTGCAAACACAACATGTTTTCTACCCTTATCTCCAGCAAGTTTATATTTAGCATTCATGCGCTCAATGTTTTCCTTAGTTAACTCATGCATTTTTAAAATCAATTCAGCACGTTGTTTAGCATCAAAATTAACCTTCTCCGAAGATGGAAGAGGCAACAAATCAATAGGTGCACGAGGTAGGAAACCATACACAACTTCAAAAGGGCACATCTTAGTAGTAGAATGCAATGAACGATTATAAGCAAATTCAATATGAGGCAAGCATTCCTCCCACATTTTCTTATTATTCTTCAAAACAGCCCTAAGCATAGTAGACAACGTTCTATTGACTACTTCAGTTTGTCCATCAGTTTGGGGGTGACAAGTAGTACTAAAAAGCAGTTTAGTCCCCAACTTAGCCCATAAACATCTCCAAAAGTGGCTAAGAAATTTAGTATCACGATCTGAAACAATAGTATTTGGCACACCATGCAAGCGAATAATTTCACGAAAGAACAAATCAGCAACATTAACAGCATCATCGCTTTTATGACATGGTATAAAGTGCGCCATTTTCGAGAATCTATCCACGACAACAAATATGCTATCCCTCCCCTTCTTTGTTCGAGGTAAACCTAAAACAAAGTCCATAGATATATCCTCCCAAGGAACACTAGGTACAGGCAAAGGCATACATAAACCATGAGGATTGAGTCGTGACTTAGCTTTTTGACATGTAGTGCAGCGAGCAATAAAACGCTCAACATCCCGTCTCATCTTTGGCGAAAAGAAATGTGTAGAAAGTGATAGAGGCGAGGGTGTCCCGTCTTTCGATGAGATGATGGATATCGCTTTGGTGGAAGTCGACTTTGACGATCCGACTACGAACGTGCGAGGACGTCGCGCCTTAGCAATCGCTAAACCAACTCCGAGAGGTTATTGACCACGCCGGAGCACGATCAACCTGACCACGAGGGTCTGTTTCCTGCGAGCAAACGAAGAACAAGCAAGAAACTGAGATTGCAATCTGGATATTGCGAATATAAGATGAAAGCTTTATTGATCAAGGTGGGGTTCTGTGACGCCTTTGTCTGGTCGTTGAACACAAACGAAGTACGCGAAGTTGCAGCTATGGCGAACTTTTAATCTAAACAAAACCCAAAGTCTAAACGATGCCCTAAGGGCTGTATATATGGAGGAAGAGGGGGGGAATTTCGTGGCCCGTGGTGGAGGGATCCGAAATCAACCCTATCTCTTGTTTCCCCACACATACGGACTCTAAAAATAGCCTATACTTATGTATTTCGAAATTACATGGGCCTGGCCCAATAATAAGGTGACGCAGCACCTAAAATAGCCTCGGGACGAAATTTATGAAGTGGCATCTTGTATATTTCGTCCAAGGCTTCATGCACCCATTATGGTGGCTTCAAAGTCCTGAAATCATCACTTGTAACTCCGTTCTTGTTCCCCTTGCGCATGCCATCATCTCCATGCTTGTTTGATGAGGACATCAATACAATTGTTACACCCACAGCCCCTGCTGCTATACATACTGGACCAATTACTAGAGCTCGTGCACGCCAACTAAATTACCAGGTACTTTCGTTTCTTGGTAATGATTGTAATGTTCATGAGAATATGATGCTGCCTAAATTGGATACATTTGTTTTGCTTACAAATGAAGGGCCTAGCTTGGAGAAGGATGAACATTGGAGCAAGAACAAGCATGGAGATGATGGCATGCGCAAGGGGAACAAGAACGGAGTTACAAGTGATGATTTCAGGACTTTGAAGCCACCATAATGGGTGCATGAAGCCTTGGACGAAATATACAAGATGCCACTTCATAAATTTCGTCCCGAGGCTATTTTAGGTGCTGCGTCACCTTTTTATTGGGCCAGGCCCATGTAATTTCGAAATACATAAGTATAGGCTATTTTTAGAGTCCGTATGTGTGGGGAAACAAGAGATAGGGTTGATTTCGGACCCCTCCACCAAGGGCCACGAAATTCCCCCCTCTTCCTCCATATATACAGCCCTTAGGGCATCGTTTAGACTTTGGGGTTTTTGTTTAGATTAAAAGTTCGCCATAGCTGCAACTTCGCGTACTTCGTTTGTGTTCAACAACCAGACAAAGGCGTCACAGAACCCCACCTTGATCAATAAAGCTTTCATCTTATATTCGCAATATCCAGATTGCAATCTTAGTTTCTTGCTTGTTCTTCGTTTGCTCGCAGGAAACAGACCCTCGTGGTCAGGTTGATCGTGCTCCGGCGTGGTCAATAACCTCTCGGAGTTGGTTTAGCGATTGCTAAGGCGCGACGTCCTCGCACGTTCGTAGTCGGATCGTCAAAGTCGACTTCCACCAAAGCGAAATCCACCATCTCATCGAAAGACGGGACACCTTTGCCTCTATCAGTGGGTCAACGAGACCCTTGAATGTAGCGAACGGAACTGCCTGACCTAGTGTTGAAGCGAAACCACTCCTAGAAGAACAAGTTTAGGTGCCAGACACAGAGCTGTGGTGTAGGGTGACCTCCGTGTGATACTCGTACACTGAGTCTGCAAGTCTCTCGATACACCTGGTACACCGGGTCATCGCCATTAGGGTAGAGTCGATGCCACACGTTCCGAAGAAGATGCAGGTAAGTGTACAGGGCTGGCTCAGACTGGTACAGGTATGACACTGAAGCCATCTACACTCACAATCATTAGTTGGTTAGTAATAAAAATAAACTATATGCATGCAATGCAACAACAAGATGCAAACACACACTACCGGCAGTCAGGACTACTAACTAACGTTTAACTAGGGCATTAGCTGTCTAGGGTGTCCTATAGCCAGCGTGACTCAGATACCAAGTGTTGTGGCACCCAGGCTCAGAGCAACCGGTTTACCTTGCATTGCCAGCTCAGAGATCAAGTCTTCTGGGAACACAAAACAACTTGGTACAGAAAGATACCGCTTTATTAAGTAGCGAGGCCAAGCGGCACACATGGTGCTGCTGCACATATGTACATTATTTAGTGAACATGAATGGGGACTCGATCATAATGATACAGCTATGCGGCAGCGGCAAGACGACGTAGAAGGACTCCATCTCATAGGGACACTTATGTTGACACGACCTAGACTGCAATTCAACGATGCAACTCCAACTCCGGTATGACTTCTGAAACTGGTGATATGCCAGGTGAGTACTTTGAATGTACTTGCAAGCTCACACAAATAAAGCAACAATGGCAAACAATAACATGATATTTTAGCAGGTTATGTGCAAGAACTTAAGATGCTACTCATGAAGTGACAGTGCTCACAATACGGCCTCTGGGACCCGCTTACCATCTTGGTTACCTCGAAACCACGATCATCATCTTACCATGGCGATCACTTGTGGACCACAAAAGAAACTGTATCGATGGTTCCAACAACTTCACCATCATATAAAGTGCCACAAGTATAACTTTAGTTTGCAGGTTTAATATTTCTGTTGATCCATGGTGTGACCTACTACGAACTGTGTCCATGACCGAGAACGCGCTATCGATAGATTAAACACACTCTGCAGAGGTTAGCACACTATCCCCACACCATAGAACCCATGTCCTCATGCTCCCATTCGGGTGGACCAATGGCATTCCGACAGAACCAATCTATTGTCATGACACTCTCCCGGCCACTCCGACCAACTCCCCTTTGGGCTAAGTCCTGCATGGCCCAGATGTCACCTCATGACACCCAACGACCAACGTTGTGTTAAAACAAAACGATCCCAAATGGGGATAATGGTACCAAAACAACTATGGGAACACAAGGCTATTCCTGCCTACCGGGCCAGGGCAGCGCAAGCGCATAACGTTACCTAGTTTCAGGCACCAGCAAGAGGCATAACAACAAACCGAGAAAGGGCCACCCCATAAAGGCAAATGTGGTTGTACTGGCAAGCTCGATACAGTGGCACCATTACTCGATCAACAACATGTTCAAGTTGGATTATTATCAGGTTTCAACTTGAAAAGGAATATTTCCGAGCCATAGTATGCCATGAAAATGTAATAATATCCATATGCACCAATGCCGGTATTAAGCTTAGCCAAACAACTCAATTATCACTGAAAATATAGTAAGCATAGCATAAATCTGAAACTAACACACGCGAGATTATTCTAAATAAATATATGCATTATATGATGATGAGGACATCAATACCATTGTTACACCCACAGCCCCTACTGCTACATATATGGGACCAATTACTAGAGCTCGCGCACGCCAATTAAATTATCAGGTACTTTCGTTTCTTGGTAATGATTCTAATGTTCATGAGAATATGATGCTGCCTAAATTGGATACATTTGTTTTGCTTACAAATGAAGGGCCTAGCTTGGAGAAGGATGAACATTGGAGCAAGAACAAGCATGGAGATGATGCCATGCGCAAGGGGAACAAGAACGGAGTTACAAGTGATGATTTCAGGACTTTGAAGCCACCATAATGGGTGCATGAAGCCTTGGACGAAATATACAAGATGCCACTTCATAAATTTCGTCCCGATGCTATTATAGGTGCTGCGTCACCTTTTTATTGGGCCAGGCCCATGTAATTTCGAAATACATAAGTATAGGCTATTTTTAGAGTCCGTATGTGTGGGGAAACAAGAGATAGGGTTGATTTCGGACCCCTCCACCAAGGGCCACGAAATTCCCCCTCTCTTCCTCCATATATACAGCCCTTAGGGCACCGTTTAGACTTTGGGTTTTGTTTAGATTAAAAGTTCTCCATAGCTGCAACTTCGCGTACTTCGTTTGTGTTCAACGACCAGACAAAGGCGTCATAGAACCCCACCTTGATCAATAAAGCTTTCATCTTATATTCGCAATATCCAGATTGCAATCTCAGTTTCTTGCTTGTTCTTCGTTTGCTCGCAGGAAACAGACCCTCGTGGTCAGGTTGATCGTGCTCCGGCGTGGTCAATAACCTCTCGGAGTTGGTTTAGCGATTGCTAAGGCGCGACGTCCTCGCACGTTCGTAGTCGGATCGTCAAAGTCGACTGCCACCAAAGCGATATCCATCATCTCATCGAAAGACGGGACACCTTTGCCTCTATCAAGTGGTATCAGATTTCCAGGTTGCTCGGTGAGATTTTACAGTTTTTCGTAGTTTAGATCGAGTCTGTTCTTCATACCTATAGTCCACGAAAAAGCCAAAAAAAATTAGGGTTAGTTCATCCCATCCGAACCAATCTGAGCCTTGCATAATCTTTTCTGTATTTGCTTTGTTGAATTTGCGGTTGCATCGTCGTGTCCAGTTGCTGGTCTTAGCGTCTAGTCTTTTAGAGTTTCGAGTTCTGTTCACAGGTTGTCACGTCGCCGCTGCCATATATCACCACTGCATCATCATCGTCGTTGTTGCCATATACCACCACCACATATTCACCGCCAATCCGAATCCATATACGCCACCACATATCCGCCGCCATCACGCCAATCCGAGTTCACCTGCAACATATATCCGCCACCTGTCCGTGTTCCACCAGATTCATCTCCGCCACCAGTCCGAGTTCCACCAGATTCATCTCCGCCACCAGTTCTAGTCCGAGTCCAGTAATTGTTGCATTGTTCTCAATTTCCAGATGACGCGATACTCCGAGTCGTGACAGAGAAGGACTCCCCAACTTCCGAGCCATCCGCAGAAGAAAAATAGTTCCAATTTCAAAAAAAAAACTAAGTCTGGAAAATTCTGGCTAGGCAGTTTTTAGACCATTTGTAGATTTTTTCGAAAAAATTTTGTTGCGGAGCAAAAAAAAGAGGAAAAAAAAGTGCAAAAAAAAGAGAAAAAAAATTCAGAGTGTGCTCCTCCCTTGTTTACGTGCCGCGCCGTGATTTTGTTGGTGTTTTAGGCTCGCGTCTCTAGCACAGTCTAGCCTAGGACCAGCACAGTACCCGCGTTGAGCGTTTATTCAACTTTGCATCTCTGAATTGATTATCGCTGACCCTTTTTGCTACCATATTATAAGCCTTCCCAGCTCCACATACATCTAAGTCGTGCGTTTGACTCTCCCTGGTAATCGCTCTATCCAAGCTTTGAGAGTTTTTGACTACAACGGTTGCCGATCACCGCCTGCTGCTGGGTAAGAACTGGTAAGAATTTGAGATTTGCTTGACGGATTTGTGACACCCAACACCACCTCTTGTTAGTAGCCTGTAGGATCATATTCTTGTGTGTTTCTATTGCTGCTAACCATGCCAGGATCACAAGCCGACGAGATTGACTGGGAGAATTTATCGAACAAGGAGCTTCATGATAAGTTTCAGCAAATGATGACTGAACAGGTGCAAGATGTGCTGAACAATTTTGAAGAGGCCATGGAGAAGATCACTGGCCTTGAGAAGACATTCGAAACAAAGCTCGATAACAAGTTTAATGAATTGCTCGCGCGTCTTCCACCACCACCACCCGCTGCACCTAACGCACCTCTCCAACAACAACAACAACGACTACCTCCACGTCGCGAAACAGACCTCCGCCGAGCAAGCCGTGTTCCTCTTGCGTTTGGCCAAACTGTTGGTGCTGCTGTTGATACTTCTGTGGCTCCTGCTGCTGATGCGGAGGAGGATGATTATGTGGGAGATTATGAGGATGAGGTTGATCAAAATCAGCACTACGTGCAGCCACATGTACCACCACCAGCAGGTCGACCTCAGGTATATATTCGTAATGGTAGGCCTGCACCACCACCTCAGGTACGAGATGATGTCCATATTCCTAAACTGAAATTGAATATTCCACCATCTGAGGGTAGATATGTTCCTGATATATATCTTACTTGGGAGTTAGAAACTGAACAACGATTTACATGTTTACAATATCCTGAGGAGAGACGAGTTGATGCTGCTGTTTGTGCTTTCACTAGTTTTGCATGTGTATGGTGGTCTGAACATTGTAGATTATATCCTATTCCAACTACGTGGGCTGCTTTGAAAACTGCTATGCGTACTCGTTGGGTTCCACCATATTATCAACGTGAATTGCATCAAAAATTGCAGCGTTAAGACAAGGGAAAAATTCTGTAGAAGAATATTATCAGGAATTACAAACTGGCATGATTAGATGTGGTATTGTTGAGGAGAATGAATCTATGCTTGCACGTTTTCTGGGTGGATTAAATAGAGAGATTCAGACCATTCTAGACTATAAGGAGTATACTAATATCACTCGTTTATTCCATCTTGCTTGTAAAGCTGAACGTGAAGTGCAGGATCGACAAGCATTGGGGCGAACTAACTTTTCTGCAGGCCGACCTTCATCATGGACACCACGTGCATCTTCTACTTCAACTGCACCAGCACCTCAGTCACGTGCCTCCTCCAGTCGTGATACAAGAAAACAGGCACAACCACCATTATCTGCCAAGAGCGCACTTGCTGGGCCTGCACAGAGTTCTTCTTCTTCCATGGCATCAACAGGGCACACAAGTGATATTATTTGTCATCGTTGTAAGGGAGGAGGTCATTATGTGAGAGAATGCAAATCTCCGCGTGTGATGATTGCTACCACGGATGGTGGATATGAGTCCGCTGGTGACTATGATGAGGAGACTTTGGCTCTTATTACACGTGAAGAACATGGTGGAGATGATTCTGATCATGAGACGCAATACATGGCTCCTGAAGACGCTGACAGGTATGAATGTTTAGTTGCTCAACGTGTTTTGAGTGTGCAGATCACACAAGCTGAGCAAAATCAGAGGCACAATTTGTTCCATACCAAGGGAGTTGTGAAGGAACATTCTGTGCGCGTCATCATAGACGGAGGGAGCTGCAAAAACTTGGCTAGCATGGAGATGGTGGAGAAGCTTTCTCTCACCACAAGACCACATCCACATCCTTACTACATCCAATGGTTCAACAACAGCGGCAAGGTTAAGGTAACACGTACTGTTCATGTGCATTTTAGTATCTCTACATATGCTGATTATGTTGATTGTGATGTGGTACCTATGCAAGCATGTTCCTTATTACTTGGTAGACCATGGCAATTTGATAAAAATTCTGTACACCATGGTAGAAACAATCACTATACTCTTGTTCATAAGGATAAAAATATTACTTTGCTTCCTATGACTCCTGATTCCATTTTGAAAGATGATATTAATAGAGCTAATAAAGCAAAACAGGAGACGAATAAGAGTGAAAATCAGATTGTGGCAAAAGAATTTGAGCAACAAATGAAGCCTAATAATAAACCATCTAGTGTTGCTTCTGAAATTAAATTGAAAAGTGCATGTTTATTTGCCACCAAATCTGATATTGATGAGCTAGATTTCAGCAAATCTGTTTGCTATGCTTTTGTGTGCAAAGACGCATTATTTTCATTTGAGGACGTGCCTTCCTCTTTGCCTCCTGCTGTCACTAACATTTTGCAGGAGTTCGCTGACGTCTTTCCACAAGACGTGCCACCGGGATTACCGCCTATTCGAGGGATTGAGCATCAGATTGACTTAATTCCCGGTGCTTCACTGCCAAACCGTGCACCATACCGTACCAATCCAGAGGAGACGAAGGAGATTATGCGTCAAGTACAAGAGCTTCTCGACAAAGGTTATATACGCGAATCCCTTAGTCCTTGTGCTGTTCCTATTATTCTAGTGCCGAAAAAGGATGGTACATCACGTATGTGTGTTGATTGTAGAGGCATTAATAATATTACTATTCGTTATCGTCATCCTATTCCTAGGCTAGATGATATGCTTGATGAATTGAGTGGCTCTACAGTATTCTCCAAAGTTGATTTGCGTAGTGGCTACCATCAAATTCGTATGAAATTGGGAGATGAATGGAAAACAGCATTTAAAACTAAGTTTGGATTATATGAGTGGTTAGTCATGCCTTTTGGGTTAACTAATGCACCTAGTACTTTCATGAGATTAATGAACAAAGTTTTACGTGCTTTCATTGGACGATTTGTGGTAGTTTACTTTGATGACATATTGATTTATAGCAGATCTTTGGAGGAACATTTGGAACATTTACGTGCTGTTTTTATTGCTCTACGTGATGCACGTTTGTTTGGTAACCTTGGGAAGTGCACCTTTTGCACCGACCGAGTATCTTTTCTTGGCTATGTTGTTACTCCACAGGGAATTGAAGTTGATAAAGCCAAGATTGAAGCTATTGAGAGTTGGCTGCAGCCCAAAACGGTCACACAAGTGAGGAGTTTTCTTGGCCTCGCTGGATTCTATAGGCGTTTTGTGAGAGATTTCAGCACCATTGCTGCACCTCTCAATGAGCTTACAAAGAAAGATGTGCCTTCTTTGGGGTACCGCACAGGAAGAAGCCTTCACGGTATTGAAAGATAAGTTGACACATGCTCCTTTACTCCAACTTCCTGATTTTAATAAGACTTTTGAGCTTGAATGTGATGCTAGTGGAATTGGATTAGGAGGTGTGTTATTACAAGATGGCAAACCTGTTGCATACTTTTCTGAAAAATTGAGTGAGCCTAGTCTGAATTATTCTACTTATGATAAAGAATTATATGCTCTTGTTCGGACTTTAGAAACATGGCAACATTATTTATGGCCCAAAGAATTTGTTATACATTCTGATCATGAATCTTTGAAACATATTAAAAGTCAAGCTAAATTGAATCGTAGACATGCTAAATGGGTTGAATTCATTGAGACTTTCCCTTATGTCATTAAACACAAGAAGGGAAAAGAAAATGTTATTGCTGATGCATTGTCTCGTCGCTATACTATGCTTTCACAACTTGACTTCAAAATATTTGGTTTGGAGACCATCAAAGATCAATATGTGCATGATGCTGATTTTAACGATGTAATGCAGAATTGTAAAGAAGGAAGAATGTGGAACAAGTTTGTTGTTAACGATGGATTTGTGTTTCGTGCTAACAAGCTATGCATTCCAGCTAGCTCCGTTCGTCTTTTGTTGTTGCAGGAGGCGCATGGAGGAGGATTAATGGGACACTTTGGCGTGAAGAAGACAGAGGACGTACTTGCTACACATTTCTTTTGGCCAAAGATGAGACGGGATGTTGAGCGTTTTATTGCTCGCTGCACTACATGTCAAAAAGCCAAGTCACGACTCAATCCTCATGGTTTATATATGCCTTTGCCTGTACCTAGTGTTCCTTGGGAGGATATATCCATGGACTTTGTTTTAGGTTTACCTCGAACAAAGAAGGGGAGGGATAGCATATTTGTTGTCGTGGATAGATTCTCGAAAATGGCACACTTTATACCATGTCATAAAAGCGATGATGCTGTTAATGTTGGTGATTTGTTCTTTCGTGAAATTATTCGCTTGCATGGTGTGCCAAATACTATTGTTTCAGATCGTGATACTAAATTTCTTAGCCACTTTTGGAGATGTTTATGGGCTAAGTTGGGGACTAAACTGCTTTTTAGTACTACTTGTCACCCCCAAACTGATGGACAAACTGAAGTAGTCAATAGAACGTTGTCTACTATGCTTAGGGCTGTTTTGAAGAATAATAAGAAAATGTGGGAGGAATGCTTGCCTCATATTGAATTTGCTTATAATCGTTCATTGCATTCTACTACTAAGATGTGCCCTTTTGAAGTTGTGTATGGTTTCCTACCTCGTGCACCTATTGATTTGTTGCCTCTTCCATCTTCGGATTTTGGGGTTAGTCCCACTTTTAACATTGCAGATTTGAAGCCTTATTTGGGTGACGAAGATGAACTTCCGTCGAGGACGACTTCATTTCAAGAAGGGGAGGATGATGAGGACATCAATACAATTGTTACACCCACAGCCCCTGCTGCTATACATACTGGACCAATTACTAGAGCTCGTGCACGCCAACTAAATTACCAGGTACTTTCGTTTCTTGGTAATGATTCTAATGTTCATGAGAATATGATGCTGCCTAAATTGGATACATTTGTTTTGCTTACAAATGAAGGGCCTAGCTTGGAGAAGGATGAACATTGGAGCAAGAACAAGCATGGAGATGATGGCATGCGCAAGGGGAACAAGAACAGAGTTACAAGTGATGATTTCAGGACTTTGAAGCCACCATAATGGGTGCATGAAGCCTTGGACGAAATATACAAGATGCCACTTCATAAATTTCGTCCCGAGGCTATTTTAGGTGCTGCGTCACCTTATTATTGGGCCAGGCCCATGTAATTTCGAAATACATAAGTATAGGCTATTTTTGGAGTCCGTATGTGTGGGGAAACAAGAGATAGGGTTGATTTCGGACCCCTCCACCAAGGGCCACGAAATTCCCCCCCTCTTCCTCCATATATACAGCCCTTAGGGCATCGTTTAGACTTTGGGTTTTGTTTAGATTAAAAGTTCGCCATAGCTGCAACTTCGCGTACTTCGTTTGTGTTCAACGACCAGACAAAGGCGTCACAGAACCCCACCTTGATCAATAAAGCTTTCATCTTATATTCGCAATATCCAGATTGCAATCTCAGTTTCTTGCTTGTTCTTCGTTTGCTCGCAGGAAGCAGACCCTCGTGGTCAGGTTGATCGTGCTCCGGCGTGGTCAATAACCTCTCGGAGTTGGTTTAGCGATTGCTAAGGCGCGACGTCCTCGCACGTTCGTAGTCGGATCGTCAAAGTCGACTTCCACCAAAGCGATATCCATCATCTCATCGAAAGACGGGACACCTTTGCCTCTATCACAACGTAGTCCTCTAAAATAGGTGGTGTGATCAAAGTAGTGGGTAGCTCATCAGATGGTGCATTCAAATTGACAAGGCATTCATCATTCTCATGTAGAGATGGAAGATCAGTACCTTTGTCATTACCTCTTATGATCAACTCAGATGATGTAGCCACTCTCGGGGGCGATGTGTCACATGGTGGAGGTGATGTAGTCCTGACAACAACGGATGTGGTTGTCATAGTATGCCTAGTAGTTGAAGGAACAATCATATCAACTCTTGGAATGTGCACCGTGCGCTTGTTCTCCTCGTGGCCAACACGTCGTTTTATTTCCTGTTCAGCTTTGCAAGCAAGATGAAACAAATGGTCCATAGGATAACACTCTTCATGAATTAGTATCTCTTGAATATCACGGTTTAATCCTCCCCAAAATCTATCCATAAAATCATCTTCACTTTCTTCTAAAGAGGAATGCAACAAGGTAGTTTGTAAATCATCATAATATTTTGTTACAGTTTCACTACCTTGTTTTAAGTGTTGCAACTTCTTAATCATGTCACAAGTATAATAAGCAGGGACGAACGTATGTCGCATGGCAAGTTTCAAATCATCCCAAGTAGTAGGTATATAATCAGGGTGTAACCGACAATATTCACTCCACCAAACCAAAGCATAACCAGTGAAAGAACCAACCGCAACCTTAACCTTTTTATGTTCATCGAAATTATGGGAAGCAAATATATTTTTTATGTCGAACTCCCATTCAATATATAAAGCAGGTTTAAAACGGCCGTTAAATGGTGGTATAGATACATTAACCTGATCATGTGCATTTGGATGTTTGTGCACCTCTCGTGACGGTTGTGGTATTTGCAAAGGTGGTGGCACGTCTCCCGCGATCGACAAAGCCCAGGAATTGACTCTGGATCCTGTCATGATTAGTAGAACAAGAAACAAAACCCAAAAATAATGTTCCTATAACTACTAGGATGTGGTGGTAAAACGCTCACAGTAAAGCAAATATCAATGTCTTACAAGTTCTTACCATGCAACAGGCGGTGATCGGCAACCAGCGGTGTCAAGTAACTCCGAATATTGAGTAAAGCGATTGCCAGGGGAGCGTACGTATACACGGTGTAGAAATATGTGGAGCTGGGTTGGCTATATATGGTAGCAAAAGATTAGCAATAATCAATTCAAAGATGCAATGTTGAACAAACGCTCAACGACGGTACTGTGCTGGTCCTAAGCTAGACCGGACTAGAGACGCGAGCCTAGAACACTAATAAGGTCACGGCGTAGCACAACTAGCATCAATGAAGGATACTAAGTAGCTCTTGACAGCAAGATATAAGTGAAGATCACAACGGCAGTGAAGATAATGATGAAAAACAACTGCTAAGCAGGATATACAACAACTCTCTCCCCAACTTTCCTCTTGAAAAGTTTGAGACAATTTTCTGATAAATTCTTTCCAAGAATGCTACTAACTCAAGCTTTCCAATGCAAAAAGAATCACTCAATTCCGAGTTGATATGAGGAGTCAAAGAATTCTAAAACTGCCTTGAAAAATTGGAACAAGCTGTGTTCACGAACTTCGGAGGGCCAAAAGACCTATTTAGAAGCCGATTTTGAGGTGTCAAATGTTGAACTAGCTTCTGCAACTATTTAGATGCGGCTCGTAGCTATCTTCAATTTGAGTATTCACGGAGCCAAAACGGACTTCGTATGAGGAAGATACACATGTTTTACTGAACAGTGCGCAAAACAGATTCCAATCCGAATTCAGGTACGAGATTGATTCTAGATAGATCCAATTTTTTATCTTCTCTCTTTTTTTTTCTCACGCTTTTTTTTCTTTTCCTTTTTTTTTCTCTCTCCCTCTTTCCAAAACAAACTAGATAAGATGTAGATTGGATCAAGCAAAGATGGGAACGATCTCAACTATGATTATGACAATGAACGGTGGGTAGCACGTGGAGGAAATTGATGGATGGGTGGTGGACAGCGGAAGGGATAACGATGCAGCGGCGACGTGACTAATGTGAACAGAACTCGAAACTCTAAATGACCTAGACACTAAGACCAGCAACTCGACACCACGATGCAACCGATAATTCAACTATGCAAGCAATGAAAAGAAAATTGCAAAGGCTCAGACTGGCTTGGACAAAGGATGAATAGATCTAACTCTTTTTTGTGGATTTTTCTTGGACAATAGTTAAGAAAATAAATCTAATCTAGGAAAACTGGAAATTCTCACCGAGCAACCTGAAAACTGATACCACTTGATAGAGGCGAGGTGTCCCGATCTTTCGATGAGATGATAACTATCGATTTGGTGGAGACGACTTTGACGATCCGACTACAAACGTGCACGACGTTGCGCCTTAGCAATCGCTAAACCAATCTCCTGAGGTTACTGACGATGCCGGAAGCACGGTCAGCCTGACCACGAAGGTCTATTCCTGCAAGCAATCGAAGAACGAGCAAGAATATGATAAAGAAATCTGAATATTGCAAATATATATGAGGTATTGATAATGGTGGGGATCCGGAAGCAGTCTTGGTCTGGTCCTTGGACACAAACGAAGTACACGAAGTTGCAATGGCTAACTTTTAACTAAACAAATCCCAAGGAAAAGCTACTAGATGGATCTACTTATATAGGAGCAAGGGGTGGCGGCCAAGGAGGTGGGAGGACGTCCCAAGGCAGCCTAAAACTAAATCTAGGTCGTACAAGGCTCATGGGCCCAAGTGGAGGTGACGTAACACCTTTGGACTTGTAGTTTGACTCGGATTCTGCTGCAGCATCAGATTGTTTCGTCCACAACTCAACGCTCCGGACGAATTTGAAGGTGATTCCAATTGGGTTGGAAAGTGCACGAAATCTAGTTTCCAACAAAAAAAGAATCACCCAATTCGGAGTCCGTATGAAAAACTTGTGTGCGTTTTGAGTCAGGTATATCTGTGCAGTCCGAATCTGAATCCAGCAAATGATGACTGAACAGGTGCAAGATGTGCTGAACAATTTTGAAGAGGCCATGGAGAAGATCAGTGGCCTTGAGAAGACGTTCGAAACAAAGCTCGATAACAGATTTAATGAACTGCTTGCGCGTCTTCCACCACCGGCTGCACCTGTCGCACCTCTGCAACAACAACAACTACGCCCCCTTCCGAATCAGTATGGACGAGCACAGCGTGTTCCTATTGTGCCAGGACAAAATGCTGGTGCCGCTGTTACTGCTGTTGGTGTTTCTTTGGCTCCTGCTACTGCTCCTGCTGGTACCCAGGAGGATGATGAGTATGCGGGCGATTATGAGGATGAGGTTGATCAAAATCAGATCTACGAGCAGCCACCAGCACCACCACCAGCAGGTCGACCTCAGGTATATATTCGTAATGGTAGGCCTGCACCACCACCTCAGGTACGAGATGATGTCCATATTCCTAAACTGAAATTGAATATTCCACCATTTGAGGGTAGATATGTTCCTGATATATATCTTACTTGGGAGTTAGAAACTGAACAACGATTTACATGTTTACAATATCCTGAGGAGAGACGAGTTGCTGCTGCTGTTTGTGCTTTCACTAGTTTTGCATGTGTATGGTGGTCTGAACATTGTAGATTATATCCTATTCCAACTACTTAGGCTGCTTTGAAAACTGCTATGCGTACGCGTTGGGTTCCACCATATTATCAACGTGAATTGCTTCAAAAATTGCAGCGTTTAAGACAAGGAAAAAATTCGGTAGAAGAATATTATCAGGAATTACAAACTGGCATGATTCGATGTGGTATTGTTGAGGAGAATGAAGCTATGCTTGCACGTTTTCTGGGTGGATTAAATAGAGAGATTCAGACCATTCTAGACTATAAGGAGTATACTAATATCACTGGTTTATTCCATCTTGCTTGTAAAGCTGAACGTGAAGTGCAGGATCGACAAGCATTGGCGCGAACTAACTTTTCTGCAGGCCGATCTTCCTCATGGACGCCGCGTGCATCTTCTACTTCAACTGCACCAGCACCTCAATCAGGTGCCTCCTACAGCCGTGATACAAGAAAACAGGAACAACTACCATTATCTGCCAAGAGCGCACCTGCGGGGCCTGCACAGCGTTCTTCTTCTTCCATGGCATCAACAGGGCACGCAAGTGATATTATTTGTCGTCGTTGTAAGGGAGGAGGTCATTATGCGAGGGAATGCAAATCTCCGCATGTGATGATTGCTACCGCGGATGGTGGATATGAGTCCGCTAGTGACTATGATGAGGAGACATTGGCTCTTATTACACGTGAAGAACATGGTGGAGATGATTCTGATCATCAGACGCAATACATGGCTCCTGAAGACGCTGACAGGTATGAATGTTTAGTTGCTCAACGTGTTTTGAGTGTGCAGGTCACACAAGCTGAGCAAAATCAGAGGCACAATTTGTTCCATACCAAGGGAGTTGTGAAGGAACGTTCTGTGCGCGTCATAATAGACGGAGGGAGCTGCAACAACTTGGCTAGCATGGAGATGGTGGAGAAGCTTTCTCTCACCACAAGACCACATCCACATCCTTACTACATCCAATGGTTCAACAACAGCGGCAAGGTTAAGGTAACACGTACTGTTCGTGTGCATTGTAGTATCTCTACATATGCTGATTATGTTGATTGTGATGTGGTACCTATGCAAGCATGTTCCTTATTACTTGGTAGACCATGGCAATTTGATAAAAATTCTGTACACCATGGTAGAAACAATCACTATACTCTTGTTCATAAGGATAAAAATATTACTTTGCTTCCTATGACTCCTGATTCCATTTTGAAAGATGATATTAATAGAGCTAATAAAGCAAAACAGGAGACGAATAAGAGTGAAAATCAGATTGTGGCAAAAGAATTTGAGCAACAAATGAAGCCTAATCATAAACCATCTAGTGTTGCTTCTGAAATTAAATTGAAAAGTGCATGTTTATTTGCCACCAAATCTGATATTGATGAGCTAGATTTCAGCAAATCTGTTTGCTATGCTTTTGTGTGCAAAGAGGCATTATTTTCATTCGAGGACGTGCCTTCCTCTTTGCCTCCTGCTGTCACTAACATTTTGCAGGAGTTCGCTGACGTCTTTCCACAAGACGTGCCACCGGGATTACTGCCTATTCGAGGGATTGAGCATCAGATTGACTTAATTCCCGGTGCTTCACTGCCAAACCGTGCACCATACCGTACCAATCCAGAGGAGACGAAGGAGATTATGCGTCAAGTACAAGAGCTTCTCGACAAAGGTTATATACACGAATCCCTTAGTCCTTGTGCTGTTCCTATTATTCTAGTGCCGAAAAAGGATGGTACATCACGTATGTGTGTTGATTGTAGAGGCATTAATAATATTACTATTCGTTATCGTCATCCTATTCCTAGGCTAGATGATATGCTTGATGAATTGAGTGGCTCTACAATATTCTCCAAAGTTGATTTGCGTAGTGGCTACCATCAAATTCGTATGAAATTGGGAGATGAATGGAAAACAGAATTTAAAACTAAGTTTGGATTATATGAGTGGTTAGTCATGCCTTTTGGGTTAACTAATGCACCTAGTACTTTCATGAGATTAATGAACAAAGTTTTACGTGCTTTCATTGGACGATTTGTGGTAGTTTACTTTGATGACATATTGATTTATAGCAGATCTTTGGAGGAACATTTGGAACATTTACGTGCTGTTTTTATTGCTCTACGTGATGCACGTTTGTTTGGTAACCTTGGGAAGTGCACCTTTTGCACCGACCGAGTATCTTTTCTTGGCTATGTTGTTACTCCACAGGGAATTGAAGTTGATAAAGCCAAGATTGAAGCTATTGAGAGTTGGCTGCAGCCCAAAACGGTCACACAAGTGAGGAGTTTTCTTGGCCTCGCTGGATTCTATAGGCGTTTTGTGAGAGATTTCAGCACCATTGCTGCACCTCTCAATGAGCTTACAAAGAAAGATGTGCCTTCTTTGGGGTACCGCACAGGAAGAAGCCTTCACGGTATTGAAAGATAAGTTGACACATGCTCCTTTACTCCAACTTCCTGATTTTAATAAGACTTTTGAGCTTGAATGTGATGCTAGTGGAATTGGATTAGGAGGTGTGTTATTACAAGATGGCAAACCTGTTGCATACTTTTCTGAAAAATTGAGTGAGCCTAGTCTGAATTATTCTACTTATGATAAAGAATTATATGCTCTTGTTCGGACTTTAGAAACATGGCAACATTATTTATGGCCCAAAGAATTTGTTATACATTCTGATCATGAATCTTTGAAACATATTAAAAGTCAAGCTAAATTGAATCGTAGACATGCTAAATGGGTTGAATTCATTGAGACTTTCCCTTATGTCATTAAACACAAGAAGGGAAAAGAAAATGTTATTGCTGATGCATTGTCTCGTCGCTATACTATGCTTTCACAACTTGACTTCAAAATATTTGGTTTGGAGACCATCAAAGATCAATATGTGCATGATGCTGATTTTAACGATGTAATGCAGAATTGTAAAGAAGGAAGAATGTGGAACAAGTTTGTTGTTAACGATGGATTTGTGTTTCGTGCTAACAAGCTATGCATTCCAGCTAGCTCCGTTCGTCTTTTGTTGTTGCAGGAGGCGCATGGAGGAGGATTAATGGGACACTTTGGCGTGAAGAAGACAGAGGACGTACTTGCTACACATTTCTTTTGGCCAAAGATGAGACGGGATGTTGAGCGTTTTATTGCTCGCTGCACTACATGTCAAAAAGCCAAGTCACGACTCAATCCTCATGGTTTATATATGCCTTTGCCTGTACCTAGTGTTCCTTGGGAGGATATATCCATGGACTTTGTTTTAGGTTTACCTCGAACAAAGAAGGGGAGGGATAGCATATTTGTTGTCGTGGATAGATTCTCGAAAATGGCACACTTTATACCATGTCATAAAAGCGATGATGCTGTTAATGTTGGTGATTTGTTCTTTCGTGAAATTATTCGCTTGCATGGTGTGCCAAATACTATTGTTTCAGATCGTGATACTAAATTTCTTAGCCACTTTTGGAGATGTTTATGGGCTAAGTTGGGGACTAAACTGCTTTTTAGTACTACTTGTCACCCCCAAACTGATGGACAAACTGAAGTAGTCAATAGAACGTTGTCTACTATGCTTAGGGCTGTTTTGAAGAATAATAAGAAAATGTGGGAGGAATGCTTGCCTCATATTGAATTTGCTTATAATCGTTCATTGCATTCTACTACTAAGATGTGCCCTTTTGAAGTTGTGTATGGTTTCCTACGTCGTGCACCTATTGATTTGTTGCCTCTTCCATCTTCGGAGAAGGTTAATTTTGATGCTAAACAACGTGCTGAATTGATTTTAAAAATGCATGAGTTAACTAAGGAAAACATTGAGCGTATGAATGCTAAATATAAACTTGCTGGAGATAAGGGTAGAAAACATGTTGTGTTTGCACCTGGAGATCTTGTTTGGTTACATTTGCGTAAGGATAGATTTCCTGATTTGCGCAAATCAAAGCTGATGCCACGTGCTGATGGTCCCTTTAAGGTGTTAGAGAAAATAAATGATAATGCATATAAACTTGAGCTGCCTGCAGATTTTGGGGTTAGTCCCACTTTTAACATTGCAGATTTGAAGCCTTATTTGGATGTGGAAGATGAACTTCCGTCGAGGACGACTTCATTTCAAGAAGGGGAGGATGATGAGGACATCAATACAATTGTTACACCCACAGCCCCTGCTGCTATACATACTGGACCAATTACTAGAGCTCAGATTGGTTCAGATATGATGAACTAACCCTAATTTTTTTTTGTGGCTTTTTCGTGGACTGTAGGTATGAAGAACAGACTCGATCTAAACTACGTGATAGAGGCAAAGGTGTCCCGTCTTTCGATGAGATGGTGGATTTCGCTTTGGTGGAAGTCGACTTTGACGATCCGACTACGAACGTGCGAGGACGTCGCGCCTTAGCAATCGCTAAACCAACTCCGAGAGGTTATTGACCACGCCGGAGCACGATCAACCTGACCACGAGGGTCTGTTTCCTGCGAGCAAACGAAGAACAAGCAAGAAACTAAGATTGCAATCTGGATATTGCGAATATAAGATGAAAGCTTTATTGATCAAGATGGGGTTCTGTGACGCCTTTGTCTGGTCGTTGAACACAAACGAAGTACGCGAAGTTGCAGCTATGGCGAACTTTTAATCTAAACAAAACCCAAAGTCTAAACGATGCCCTAAGGGCTGTATATATGGAGGAAGAGGGGGGGAATTTCGTGGCCCTTGGTGGAGGGGTCCGAAATCAACCCTATCTCTTGTTTCCCCACACATACGGACTCTAAAAATAGCCTATACTTATGTATCTCGAAATTACATGGGCCTGGCCCAATAATAAGGTGACGCAGCACCTAAAATAGCCCCGGGACGAAATTTATGAAGTGGCATCTTGTATATTTCGTCCAAGGCTTCATGCACCCATTATGGTGGCTTCAAAGTCCTGAAATCATCACTTGTAACTCCGTTCTTGTTCCCCTTGCGCATGCCATCATCTCCATGCTTGTTCTTGCTCCAATGTTCATCCTTCTCCAAGCTAGGCCCTTCATTTGTAAGCAAAACAAATGTATCCAATTTAGGCAGCATCATATTCTCATGAACATTAGAATCATTACCAAGAAACGAAAGTACCTGGTAATTTAGTTGGCGTGCACAAGCTCTAGTAATTGGTCCAGTATGTATAGCAGCAGGGGCTGTGGGTGTAACAATTGTATTGATGTCCTCATCATGCCATGGAAGAAGAAGAACGCTGTGCAGGCCCCGCAGGTGCGCTCTTGGCAGATAATGGTGGTTGTGCCTGTTTCCTTGTATCACGGCTGGAGGTGGCACCGGATGGAGGTGCTGGTGCAGTTGAAGTAGAAGATGCACGTGGTGTCCATGATGAAGGTCGGCCTGCAGAAAAGTTAGTTCGCCCCAATGCTTGTCGATCCTGCACTTCACGTTCAGCTTTACAAGCAAGATGGAATAAACGAGTGATATTAGTATACTCCTTATAGTCTAAAATGGTCTGAATCTCTCTATTTAATCCACCCAGAAAACGTGCAAGCATAGCTTCATTCTCCTCAACAATACCACATCTAATCATGCCAGTTTGTAATTCCTGATAATATTCTTCTACAGAATTTTTTCCTTGTCTTAAACGCTGCAATTTTTGAAGCAATTCACGTTGATAATATGGTGGAACCCAACGCGTACGCATAGCAGTTTTCAAAGCAGCCCAAGTAGTTGGAATAGGATATAATCTACAATGTTCAGACCACCATACACATGCAAAACTAGTGAAAGCACAAACAGCAGCAGCAACTCGTCTCTCCTCAGGATATTGTAAACATGTAAATCGTTGTTCAGTTTCTAACTCCCAAGTAAGATATATATCAGGAACATATCTACCCTCAAATGGTGGAATATTCAATTTCAGTTTAGGAATATGGACATCATCTCGTACCTGAGGTGGTGGTGAAGGCCTACCATGACGAATATATACCTGAGGTCGACCTGCTGGTGGTGGTGCTGGTGGCTGCTCGTAGATCTGATTTTGATCAACCTCATCCTCATAATCACCCGCATACTCATCATCCTCCTGGGTACCAGCAGGAGCAGTAGCAGGAGCCAAAGAAACACCAACAGCAGTAGCAGCGGCACCAGAAGTTTGTCCTGTCTCAATAGGAACACGCTGTGCTCGTCCATACTGATTCGGAAGGGGGCGTAGTTGTTGTTGTTGCAGAGGTGCGACAGGTGCAGCCGGTGGTGGAAGACGCGCAAGCAGTTCATTAAATCTGTTATCGAGCTTTGTTTCGAACGTCTTCTCAAGGCCAGTGATCTTCTCCATGGCCTCTTCAAAATTGTTCAGCACATCTTGTACCTGTTCAGTCATCATTTGCTGAAACTTATCATGAAGCTCCTTGTTCGATAAGTTCTCCCAGTCAATCTCGTCGGCTTGTGATCCTGGCATGGTTAGCAGCAATAGAAACACACAAGAATATGATCCTACAGACTACTAAGAAGTGGTGGTGGTGTATCACAAATCCTTCAAGCAAATCTCAAATTCTTACCAGTTCTTACCCAGCAGCAGGCGGTGATCGGCAACCGTTGTAGTCAAAAACTCTCAAAGCTTGGATAGAGCGATTACCAGGGAGAGTCAAACACACGACGTAGATGTATGTGGAGCTGGGAAGGCTTATAGTATGGTAGCAAAAAGGGTCAGCAATAATCAATTCAGAGATGCAAAGTTGAATAAACGCTCAACGACGGTACTGTGCTGGTCCTAGGCTAGACTGTGCTAGAGACGCGAGCCTAGAACACCAACAAAATCACGGCGCGGCACGTAAACAAGGGAAAAGCACACTCTGAATTTTTTTTTCGCTCTTCTTTTTTTTTTGCGCTGCCTTTTTTTTTGCGCTCTTTTTTTGCGCTGCTTTTTTTTTTGTGAAAAATCACTATAATGGCGAGTGTCTCAAAACTCTTCTTAGCTCAAACTGACAGGATGGGCACGAAATTTTTTCGACCAATTTTTTTTTTGACTGCCCGGACCCAAAAACTGGAAACGGGTCAAAAAAAACTTACTATAATGGCACCTGTCTCAAAACACTCAGAAACACCTAAAAATAGGATAGCCAGAAATTTTTTCGAAAAATGCGTTTTCAAAAAATTTTGGGCCTAAACGGAGCGTGGCTACCCGACTTTTTTTTTTCCGAAACCTACTCCGGCAAGGAAACACGAATCGGAAACTAGATGGATCTCGAAAACAACCCTAATAATCAAGGAACTCGGATTGGTGGTGGATATATGGTGGTGGTATATGGCAGCGGTGGTGGTAGTATATGGATATGGATCGGTGGTGGTATATGGATACGGATTCGGAGCGGTGGTGGTGGATGGCAGGGGCGATGATGATGGAGCGGCGGCGGCGTGACAACTTATGACCAGAACTCGAAACTCTAAAAGACTAGACTCTAAGACCAGCAACTAGACACGACGATGCAACCGCAAATTCAACAAAGCAAAACCCTAAAAAGATTATGCAAAGGCTCAGATTGGTTCGGATATGATGAACTAACCCTAATTTTTTTTGTGGCTTTTTCGTGGACTGTAGGTATGAAGAACAGACTCGATCTAAACTACGAAAAACTGTAAAATCTCACCGAGCAACCTGGAAATCTGATACCACTTGATAGAGGCAAAGGTGTCCCGTCTTTCGATGAGATGGTGGATTTCGCTTTGGTGGAAGTCAACTTTGACGATCCGACTACGAACGTGCGAGGACGTCGCGCCTTAGCAATCGCTAAACCAACTCCGAGAGGTTATTGACCACGCCGGAGCACGATCAACCTGACCACGAGGGTCTGTTTCCTGCGAGCAAACGAAGAACAAGCAAGAAACTAAGATTGCAATCTGGATATTGCGAATATAAGATGAAAGCTTTATTGATCAAGGTGGGGTTCTGTGACGCCTTTGTCTGGTCGTTGAACACAAACAAAGTACACGAAGTTGCAATGGCTAACTTTTAACTAAACAAATCCCAAGGAAAAGCTACTAGATGGATCTACTTATATAGGAGCAAGGGGTGGCGGCCAAGGAGGTGGGAGGACGTCCCAAGGCAGCCTAAAACTAAATCTAGGTCGTACAAGGCCAATGGGCCCAAGTGGAGGTGATGTAACACCTTTGGACTTGTAGTTTGACTCGGATTCTACTGCAGCATCAGATTGTTTCGTCCACAACTCAACGCTCCGGACGAATTTGAAGGTGATTCCAATTGGGTTGGAAAGTGCACGAAATCTAGTTTCCAACAAAAAAAGAATCACCCAATTCGGAGTCCGTATGAAAAACTTGTGTGCGTTTTGAGTCAGGTGTGTCTGTGCAGTCCGAATCTGAATCCAGAACGTGAGAGACTTGGACTCTATCTTCTCTTGGGCCAAAAGTGACGTGAGAGAACTTTTTGGACAGAAAATAAACATCTCTTTCTTCCTTATCTTCATATGTGGATTGTACAAATGTCCCATACACCTGCAATTAGACAAAACACAAAAGTGTGTGAAGTATTTTTGTTCTGGATAACATAAATAGATTATTGAATAGTTTGCACTAGAAATCACCTGACAAATATGCATATATGCAATATTTTTGGTCATATCCAAGGTAGTCATGTCCTCATCACATACTGGACCAATTACTAGAGCTCGTGCACGCCAACTAAATTACCAGGTACTTTCGTTTCTTGGTAATGATTCTAATGTTCATGAGAATATGATGCTGCCTAAATTGGATACATTTGTTTTGCTTACAAATGAAGGGCCTAGCTTGGAGAAGGATGAACATTGGAGCAAGAACAAGCATGGAGATGATGGCATGCGCAAGGGAAACAAGAACGGAGTTACAAGTGATGATTTCAGGACTTTGAAGCCACCATAATGGGTGCATGAAGCCTTGGACGAAATATACAAGATGCCACTTCATAAATTTCGTCCCGAGGCTATTTTAGGTGCTGCGTCACCTTATTATTGGGCCAGGCCCATGTAATTTCGAAATACATAAGTATAGGCTATTTTTAGAGTCCGTATGTGTGGGGAAACAAGAGATAGGGTTGATTTCGGACCCCTCCACCAAGGGCCACGAAATTCCCCCCTCTTCCTCCATATATACAGCCCTTAGGGCATCGTTTAGACTTTGGGTTTTGTTTAGATTAAAAGTTCGCCATAGCTGCAACTTCGCGTACTTCGTTTGTGTTCAACGACGAGACAAAGGCGTCACAGAACCCCACCTTGATCAATAAAGCTTTCATCTTATATTCGCAATATCCAGATTGCAATCTTAGTTTCTTGCTTGTTCTTCGTTTGCTCGCAGGAAACAGACCCTCGTGGTCAGGTTGATCGTGCTCCGGCGTGGTCAATAACCTCTCGGAGTTGGTTTAGCGATTGCTAAGGCGCGACGTCCTCGCACGTTCGTAGTCGGATCGTCAAAGTCGACTTCCACCAAAGCGATATCCATCATCTCATCGAAAGACGGGACACCTTTGCCTCTATCATTGCGAATATAAGATGAAAACTTTATTGATCAAGGTGGGGTTCTGTGACGCCTTTGTCTGGTCGTTGAACACAAACGAAGTACGCGAAGTTGCAGCTATGGCGAACTTTTAATCTAAACAAAACCCAAAGTCTAAACGATGCCCTAAGGGCTGTATATATGGAGGAAGAGGGGGGAATTTCGTGGCCCTTGGTGGAGGGGTCCGAAATCAACCCTATCTCTTGTTTCCCCACACATACGGACTCTAAAAATAGCCTATACTTATGTATTTCGAAATTACATGGGCCTGGCCCAATAATAAGGTGACGCAGCACCTAAAATAGCCTCGGGACGAAATTTATTAAGTGGCATCTTGTATATTTCGTCCAAGGCTTCATGCACCCATTATGGTGGCTTCAAAGTCCTGAAATCATCACTTGTAACTCCGTTCTTGTTCCCCTTGCGCATGCCATCATCTCCATGCTTGTTCTTGCTCCAATGTTCATCCTTCTCCAAGCTAGGCCCTTCATTTGTAAGCAAAACAAATGTATCCAATTTAGGCAGCATCATATTCTCATGAACATTAGAATCATTACCAAGAGACGAAAGTACCTGGTAATTTAGTTGGCGTGCACGAGCTCTAGTAATTGGTCCAGTATGTATAGCAGCAGGGGCTGTGGGTGTAACAATTGTATTGATGTCCTCATCATCCTCCCCTTCTTGAAATGAAGTCGTCCTCGACGGAAGTTCATCTTCCTCACCCAAATAAGGCTTCAAATCTGCAATGTTAAAAGTGGGACTAACCCCAAAATCTGCAGGCAGCTCAAGTTTATATGCATTATCATTTATTTTCTCTAACACCTTAAAGGGACCATCAGCACGTGGCATTAGCTTTGATTTGCGCAAATCAGGAAATCTATCCTTACGCAAATGTAACCAAACAAGATCTCCAGGTGCAAACACAACATGTTTTCTACCCTTATCTCCAGCAAGTTTATATTTAGCATTCATACGCTCAATGTTTTCCTTAGTTAACGCATGCATTTTTAAAATCAATTCAGCACGTTGTTTAGCATCAAAATTAACCTTCTCCGAAGATGGAAGAGGCAACAAATCAATAGGTGCACGAGGTAGGAAACCATACACAACTTCAAAAGGGCACATCTTAGTAGTAGAATGCAATGAACGATTATAAGCAAATTCAATATGAGGCAAGCATTCCTCCCACATTTTCTTATTATTCTTCAAAACAGCCCTAAGCATAGTAGACAACGTTCTATTGACTACTTCAGTTTGTCCATCAGTTTGGGGGTGACAAGTAGTACTAAAAAGCAGTTTAGTCCCCAACTTAGCCCATAAACATCTCCAAAAGTGGCTAAGAAATTTAGTATCACGATCTGAAACAATAGTATTTGGCACACCATGCAAGCGAATAATTTCACGAAAGAACAAATCAGCAACATTAACATCATCATCGCTTTTATGACATGGTATAAAGTGTGCCATTTTCGAGAATCTATCCACGACAACAAATATGCTATCCCTCCCCTTCTTTGTTCGAGGTAAACCTAAAACAAAGTCCATAGATATATCCTCCCAAGGAACACTAGGTACAGGCAAAGGCATATATGAACCATGAGGATTGAGTCGTGACTTAGCTTTTTGACATGTAGTGCAGCGAGCAATAAAACGCTCAACATCCCGTCTCATCTTTGGCCAAAAGAAATGTGTAGCAAGTACGTCCTCCATCTTCTTCACGCCAAAGTGTCCCATTAGTCCTCCTCCATGCGCCTCCTGCAACAACAAAAGACGAACGGAGCTAGCTGGAATGCATAGCTTGTTAGCACGAAACACAAATCCATCGTTAACAACAAACTTGTTCCACATTCTTCCTTCTTTACAATTATGCATTACATCTTTAAAATCAGCATCATGCACATATTGATCTTTGATGGTCTCCAAACCAAATATTTTGAAGTCAAGTTGTGAAAGCATAGTATAGCGATGAGACAATGCATCAGGAATAACATTTTCTTTTCCCTTCTTATGTTTAATGACATAAGGAAAAGTCTCAATGAATTCAACCCATTTAGTATGTCTACGATTCAGTTTAGCTTGACTTTTAATATGTTTCAAAGATTCATGATCAGAATGTATAACAAATTCTTTGGGCCATAAATAATGTTGCCATGTTTCTAAAGTCCGAACAAGAGCATATAATTCTTTATCATAAGTATAATAATTCAGACTAGGCCCACTCAATTTTTCAGAAGAATATGCAACAGGTTTGCCATCTTGTAATAACACACCGCCTAATCCAATTCCACTAGCATCACATTCAAGCTCAAAAGTCTTATTAAATTAGGAAGTTGGAGTAAAGGAGCATGTGTCAACTTATCTTTCAATACCGAGAAGGCTTCTTCCTGTGCGGTACCCCAAAGAAAAGGCACATCTTTCTTTGTAAGCTCATTAGGAGGTGCAGCAATGGTGCTGAAATCTCTCACAAAACGCCTATAGAATCCAGCGAGGCCAAGAAAACTCCTCACTTGTGTGACCGTTTTGGGTTGCGGCCAACTCTCAATAGCTTCAATCTTGGCTTTATCAACTTCAATTCCCTGTGGAGTAACAACATAGCCAAGAAAAGATACTCGGTCGGTGCAAAAGGTGCACTTCCCAAGGTTACCAAACAAACGTGCATCACGTAGAGCAATAAAAACAGCACGTAAATGTTCCAAATGTTCTTCCAAAGATCTGCTATAAATCAATATGTCATCAAAGTAAACTACCACAAATCGTCCAATGAAAGCACGTAAAACTTCGTTCATTAATCTCATGAAAGTACTAGGTGCATTAGTTAACCCAAAAGGCATGACTAACCACTCATATAATCCAAACTTAGTTTTAAATGTTGTTTTCCATTCATCTCCCAATTTCATACGAATTTGATGGTAGCCACTACGCAAATCAACTTTGGAGAATATTGTGGAGACACTCAATTCATCAAGCATATCATCTAGCCTAGGAATAGGATGACGATAACGAATAGTAATATTATTAATGCCTCTACAATCAACACACATACGTGATGTACCATCCTTTTTCGGCACTAGAATAATAGGAACAGCACAAGGACTAAGGGATTCGCGTATATAACCTTTGTCGAGAAGCTCTTGTACTTGACGTGATAGAGGCAAAGGTGTCCCGTCTTTCGATGAGATGATGGATATCGCTTTGGTGGAAGTCGACTTTGACGATCCGACTACGAACGTGCGAGGACGTCGCGCCTTAGCAATCGCTAAACCAACTCCGAGAGGTTATTGACCACGCCGGAGCACGATCAACCTGACCACGAGGGTCTGTTTCCTGCGAGCAAACGAAGAACAAGCAAGAAACTAAGATTGCAATCTGGATATTGCGAATATAAGATGAAAGCTTTATTGATCAAGGTGGGGTTCTGTGACGCCTTTGTCTCGTCGTTGAACACAAACGAAGTACGCGAAGTTGCAGCTATGGCGAACTTTTAATCTAAACAAAACCCAAAGTCTAAACGATGCCCTAAGGGCTGTATATATGGAGGAAGAGGGGGGAATTTCGTGGCCCTTGGTGGAGGGGTCCGAAATCAACCCTATCTCTTGTTTCCCCACACATACGGACTCTAAAAATAGCCTATACTTATGTATTTCGAAATTACATGGGCCTGGCCCAATAATAAGGTGACGCAGCACCTAAAATAGCCTCGGGACGAAATTTATGAAGTGGCATCTTGTATATTTCGTCCAAGGCTTCATGCACCCATTATGGTGGCTTCAAAGTCCTGAAATCATCACTTGTAACTCCGTTCTTGTTCCCCTTGTGCATGCCATCATCTCCATGCTTGTTCTTGCTCCAATGTTCATCCTTCTCCAAGCTAGACCCTTCATTTGTAAGCAAAACAAATGTATCCAATTTAGGCAGCATCATATTCTCATGAACATTAGAATCATTACCAAGAAACGAAAGTACCTGGTAATTTAGTTGGCGTGCACGAGCTCTAGTAATTGGTCCAGTATGTATAGCAGCAGGGGCTGTGGGTGTAACAATTGTATTTTTGGGCCTAAACGGAGCGTGGCTACCCGACTCTTTTTTTTTTCCGAAACCTACTCCGGCAAGGAAACACAAATCGGAAACTAGATGGATCTCGAAAACAACCCTAATAATCAAGGAACTCGGATTGGTGGTGGATATATGGATACGGATTCGGAGCGGTGGTGGTAGATGGCAGGGGCGATGATGATGGTGCGGCGGCGGCGTGACAACTTATGACCAGAACTCGAAACTCTAAAAGACTAGACTCTAAGACCAGCAACTAGACACGACGATGCAACCGCAAATTCAACAAAGCAAAACCCTAAAAAGATTATGCAAAGGCTCAGATTGGTTCGGATATGATGAACTAACCCTAATTTTTTTTTGTGGCTTTTTCGTGGACTATAGGTATGAAGACAGACTCGATCTAAACTACGAAAAACTGTAAAATCTCACCGAGCAACCTGGAAATCTGATACCACTTGATAGAGGCAAAGGTGTCCCGTCTTTCGATGAGATGGTGGATTTCGCTTTGGTGGAAGTCGACTTTGACGATCCGACTACGAACGTGCGAGGACGTCGCGCCTTAGCAATCGCTAAACCAACTCCGAGAGGTTATTGACCACGCCGGAGCACGATCAACCTGACCACGAGGGTCTGTTTCCTGCGAGCAAACGAAGAACAAGCAAGAAACTAAGATTGCAATCTGGATATTGCGAATATAAGATGAAAGCTTTATTGATCAAGGTGGGGTTCTGTGACGCCTTTGTCTGGTCGTTGAACACAAACGAAGTACGCGAAGTTGCAGCTATGGCGAACTTTTAATCTAAACAAAACCCAAAGTCTAAACGATGCCCTAAGGGCTGTATATATGGAGGAAGAGGGGGGGAATTTCGTGGCCCTTGGTGGAGGGGTCCGAAATCAACCATATCTCTTGTTTCCCCACACATACAGACTCTAAAAATAGCCTATACTTATGTATTTCGAAATTACATGGGCCTGGCCCAATAATAAGGTGACGCAGCACCTAAAATAGCCTCGGGACGAAATTTATGAAGTGGCATCTTGTATATTTCGTCCAAGGCTTCATGCACCCATTATGGTGGCTTCAAAGTCCTGAAATCATCACTTGTAACTCCGTTCTTGTTTCCCTTGCGCATGCCATCATCTCCATGCTTGTTCTTGCTCCAATGTTCATCCTTCTCCAAGCTAGGCCCTTCATTTGTAAGCAAAACAAATGTATCCAATTTAGGCAGCATCATATTCTCATGAACATTAGAATCATTACCAAGAAACGAAAGTACCTGGTAATTTAGTTGGCGTGCACGAGCTCTAGTAATTGGTCCAGTATGTATAGCAGCAGGGGCTGTGGGTGTAACAATTGTATTGATGTCCTCATCACTACGAAAAACTGTAAAATCTCACCGAGCAACCTGGAAATCTGATACCACTTGATAGAGGCAAAGGTGTCCCGTCTTTCGATGAGATGATGGATATCGCTTTGGTGGAAGTCGACTTTGACGATCCGACTACGAACGTGCGAGGACGTCGCGCCTTAGCAATCGCTAAACCAACTCCGAGAGGTTATTGACCACGCCGGAGCACGATCAACCTGACCACGAGGGTCTGTTTCCTGCGAGCAAACGAAGAACAAGCAAGAAACTAAGATTGGAATCTGGATATTGCGAATATAAGATGAAAGCTTTATTGATCAAGGTGGGGTTCTGTGACGCCTTTGTCTGGTCGTTGAACACAAACGAAGTACGCGAAGTTGCAGCTATGGAGAACTTTTAATCTAAACAAAACCCAAAGTCTAAACGATGCCCTAAGGGCTGTATATATGGAGGAAGAGGGGGGAATTTCGTGGCCCTTGATGGAGGGGTCCGAAATCAACCCTATCTCTTGTTTCCCCACACATACGGACTCTAAAAATAGCCTATATTTATGTATTTCGAAATTACATGGGCCTGGCCCAATAATAAGGTGACGCAGCACCTAAAATAGCCTCGGGACGAAATTTATGAAGTGGCATCTTGTATATTTCGTCCAAGGCTTCATGCACCCATTATGATGGCTTCAAAGTCCTGAAATCATCACTTGTAACTCCGTTCTTGTTTCCCTTGCGCATGCCATCATCTCCAGGCTTGTTCTTGCTCCAATGTTCATCCTTTTCCAAGCTAGGCCCTTCATTTGTAAGCAAAACAAATGTATCCAATTTAGGCAGCATCATATTCTCATGAACACTAGAATCATTACCAAGAAACGAAAGTACCTGGTAATTTAGTTGGCGTGCACGAGCTCTAGTAATTGGTCCAGTATGTATAGCAGCAGGGGCTGTGGGTGTAACAATTGTATTGATGTCCTCATCACCATCTCCATGCTAGCCAAGTTGTTTCAGCTCCCTCCATCTATGATGACGCGCACAGAACGTTCTTTCACAACTCCCTTGGTATGGAACAAATTGTGCCTCTGATTTTGCTCAGCTTGTGTGACCTGCACACTCAAAACACGTTGAGCAACTAAACATTCATACTTGTCAGCGTCTTCAGGAGCCATGTATTGCGTCTCTTGATCAGAATCATCTCCACCATGTTCTTTACGTGTAATAAGAGCCAAAGTCTCCTCATCATAGTCACTAGCGGACTCATATCCACCATCCGCGGTAGCAATCATCACACGCGGAGATTTGCATTCTCTCGCATAATGACCTTGATGAGGACATGAATACCTTGGATACGACCAAAAATATTGCATACATGCATATTTGTCAGGTGATTTCTAATGCAAACTATTCAATAATCTATTTATGTTATCCAAAACAAAAATACTTCACACACTTTTATGTTTTGTCTAATTGCAGGTGTATGGGACATTTGTACAATCCACATATGAAGATAAGGGAAAAGGAGAAGTTTAGGTTGTGTTCAAAAAGTCCTCTCACGTCACTTTTGGGCCAAGAGAAGATAGAGTCCAAGTCTCTCACGTTCTGGATTCAGATTCGGACTGCACAGACATACCTGACTCAAAACGCCAACAACTTTTTCATACGGACTCCGAATTGGGTGATTTTTTTGTTGGAAACTAGATTTCGTGCTCTTTCCAACCCAATTGGATTCACCTTCAAATTCGTCCGGAGCGTTGAGTTACGGACAAAACAATCTGACGTTGCAGCAGAATCCGAGTCAAACTACAAGCCCAAAGGTGTTGCATCACCTCCACTTGGGCCCATGAGCCTTGTACGACCTAGGGTTAGTTTTAGGCTGCCTTGGGACGTCCTCCCACCTCCTTGGCCGCCACCCCTTGCTCCTATATAAGTAGATCCATCTAGTAGCTTTTTCGTGGGGATTTGTTTAGTTAAAAGTTAGCCATTGCAACTTCGTGTGCTTCGTTTGTGTCCAACGACCAGACCAAGACCACTTTTCGGATCCCCACCATTATCAATACTTATACATATTCGCGATATTCAGATTGCTTTTATCATATTCTTGCTTGTTCTTCGATTGCTTGCAGGAATAGACCTTCGTGGTCAGGTTGATCGTGCTCCGGCGTGGTCAATAACCTCTCGGAGTTGGTTTAGCGATTGCTAAGGCACAACGTCGTTGCACGTTTGTAGTCGGATCGTCAAAGTCGTCTCCACCAAATCGATAGTTATCATCTCATCGAAAGATCGGGACACCCCGTGATGAGGACATCAATACAATTGTTACACCCACAGCCCCTGCTGCTATACATACTGGACCAATTACTAGAGCTCGTGCACGCCAACTAAATTACCAGGTACTTTCGTTTCTTGGTAATGATTCTAATGTTCATGAGAATATGATGCTGCCTAAATTGGATACATTTGTTTTGCTTACAAATGAAGGGCCTAGCTTGGAGAAGGATGAACATTGGAGCAAGAACAAGCATGGAGATGATGGCATGCGCAAGGGGAACAAGAACGGAGTTACAAGTGATGATTTCAGGACTTTGAAGCCACCATAATGGGTGCATGAAGCCTTGGACGAAATATACAAGATGCCACTTCATAAATTTCGTCCCGAGGCTATTTTAGGTGCTGCGTCACCTTATTATTGGGCCAGGCCCATGTAATTTCGAAATACATAAGTATAGGCTATTTTTAGAGTCCATATGTGTGGGGAAACAAGAGATAGGGTTGATTTCGGACTGCTCCACCAAGGGCCACGAAATTCCCCCCTCTTCCTCCATATATACAGCCCTTAGGGCATCGTTTAGACTTTGGGTTTTGTTTAGATTAAAAGTTCGCCATAGCTGCAACTTCGCGTACTTCGTTTGTGTTCAACGACCAGACAAAGGCGTCACAGAACCCCACCTTGATCAATAAAGCTTTCATCTTATATTCGCAATATCCAGATTGCAATCTTAGTTTCTTGCTTGTTCTTCGTTTGCTCGCAGGAAACAGACCCTCGTGGTCAGGTTGATCGTGCTCCGGCGTGGTCAATAACCTCTCGGAGTTGGTTTAGCGATTGCTAAGGCGCGACGTCCTCGCACGTTCGTAGTCGGATCGTCAAAGTCGACTTCCACCAAAGCGATATCCATCATCTCATCGAAAGATCGGGACCCTCGCCTCTATCAGTAGTTTGTAAATCATCATAATATTTTGTTACAGTTTCACTACCTTGTTTTAAGTGTTGCAACTTCTTAATCATGTCACGAGTATAATAAGCAGGGACGAAAGTATGTCGCATGGCAAGTTTCAAATCATCCCAAGTAGTAGGTATATAATCAGGGTGTAACCGACAATATTCACTCCACCAAACCAAAGCATAACCAGTGAAAGAACCAACCGCAACCTTAACCTTTTTATGTTCATTGAAATTATGGGAAGCAAATATATTTTTTATGTCGAACTCCCATTCAATATATAAAGCAGGTTTAAAACGGCCATTAAATGGTGGTATAGATACATTAACCTGATCATGTGCATTTGGATGTTTGTGCACCTCTCGTGACGGTTGTGGTATTTGCAAAGGTGGTGGCACGTCTCCCGCGATCGACAAAGCCCATGAATTGACTCTGGATCCTGTCATGATTAGTAGAACAAGAAACAAAACCCAAAAATAATGTTCCTATAACTACTAGGATGTGGTGGTAAAACGCTCACAGTAAAGCAAATATCAATATCTTACAAGTTCTTACCATGCAGCAGGCGGTGATCGGCAACCAGCGGTGTCAAGTAACTCCCAATATTGAGTAAAGCGATTGCCAGATGATGAGGACATCAATACAATTGTTACACCCACAGCCCCTGCTGCTATACATACTGGACCAATTACTAGAGCTCGTGCACGCCAACTAAATTACCAGGTACTTTCGTTTCTTGGTAATGATTCTAATGTTCATGAGAATATGATGCTGCCTAAATTGGATACATTTGTTTTGCTTACAAATGAAGGGTCTAGCTTGGAGAAGGATGAACATTGGAGCAAGAACAAGCATGGAGATGATGGCATGCGCAAGGGGAACAAGAACGGAGTTACAAGTGATGATTTCAGGACTTTGAAGCCACCATAATGGGTGCATGAAGCCTTGGACGAAATATACAAGATGCCACTTCATAAATTTCGTCCCGAGGCTATTTTAGGTGCTGCGTCACCTTATTATTGGGCCAGGCCCATGTAATTTCGAAATACATAAGTATAGGGTATTTTTAGAGTCCGTATGTGTGGGGAAACAAGAGATAGGGTTGATTTCGGACCCCTCCACCAAGGGCCACGAAATTCCCCCCTCTTCCTCCATATATACAGCCCTTAGGGCATCGTTTAGACTTTGGGTTTTGTTTAGATTAAAAGTTCGCCATAGCTGCAACTTCGCGTACTTCGTTTGTGTTCAACGACCAGACAAAGGCGTCACAGAACCCCACCTTGATCAATAAAGCTTTCATCTTATATTCGCAATATCCAGATTGCAATCTCAGTTTCTTGCTTGTTCTTCGTTTGCTCGCAGGAAACAGACCCTCGTGGTCAGGTTGATCGTGCTCCGGCGTGGTCAATAACCTCTCGGAGTTGGTTTAGCGATTGCTAAGGCGCGACGTCCTCGCACGTTCGTAGTCGGATCGTCAAAGTCGACTTCCACCAAAGCGAAATCCACCATCTCATCGAAAGACGGGACACCTTTGCCTCTATCAACTTGTCACCCCCAAACTGATGGACAAACTGAAGTAGTCAATAGGACGTTGTCTACTATGCTTAGGGCTGTTTTGAAGAATAATAAGAAAATGTGGGAGGAATGCTTGCCTCATATTGAATTTGCTTATAATCGTTCATTGCATTCTACTACTAAGATGTGCCCTTTTGAAGTTGTGTATGGTTTCCTACCTCGTGCACCTATTGATTTGTTGCCTCTTCCATCTTCGGAGAAGGTTAATTTTGATGCTAAACAACGTGCTGAATTGATTTTAAAAATGCATGAGTTAACTAAGGAAAACATTGAGCGTATGAATGCTAAATATAAACTTGCTGGAGATAAGGGTAGAAAACATGTTGTGTTTGCACCTGGAGATCTTGTTTGGTTACATTTGCGTAAGGATAGATTTCCTGATTTGCGCAAATCAAAGCTAATGCCACGTGCTGATGGTCCCTTTAAGGTGTTAGAGAAAATAAATGATAATGCATATAAACTTGAGCTGCCTGCAGATTTTGGGGTTAGTCCCACTTTTAACATTGCAGATTTGAAGCCTTATTTGGGTGAGGAAGATGGACTTCCGTCGAGGACGACTTCATTTCAAGAACGGGAGGATGATGAGGACATCAATACAATTGTTACACCCACAGCCCCTGCTGCTATACATACTGGACCAATTACTAGAGCTCGTGCACGCCAACTAAATTACCAGGTACTTTCGTTTCTTGGTAATGATTCTAATGTTCATGAGAATATGATGCTGCCTAAATTGGATACATTTGTTTTGCTTACAAATGAAGGGCCTAGCTTGGAGAAGGATGAACATTGGAGCAAGAACAAGCATGGAGATGATGGCATGCGCAAGGGGAACAAGAACGGAGTTACAAGTGATGATTTCAGGACTTTGAAGCCACCATAATGGGTGCATGAAGCCTTGGACGAAATATACAAGATGCCACTTCATAAATTTCGTCCCGAGGCTATTTTAGGTGCTGCGTCACCTTATTATTGGGCCAGGCCCATGTAATTTCGAAATACATAAGTATAGGGTATTTTAGAGTCCGTATGTGTGGGGAAACAAGAGATAGGGTTGATTTCGGACCCCTCCACCAAGGGCCACGAAATTCCCCCCCTCTTCCTCCATATATACAGCCCTTAGGGCATCGTTTAGACTTTGGGTTTTGTTTAGATTAAAAGTTCGCCATAGCTGCAACTTCGCGTACTTCGTTTGTGTTCAACGACCAGACAAAGGCGTCACAGAACCCCACCTTGATCAATAAAGCTTTCATCTTATATTCGCAATATCCAGATTGCAATCTTAGTTTCTTGCTTGTTCTTCGTTTGCTCGCAGGAAACAGACCCTCGTGGTCAGGTTGATCGTGCTCCGGCGTGGTCAATAACCTCTCGGAGTTGGTTTAGCGACTGCTAAGGCGCGACGTCCTCGCACGTTCGTAGTCGGATCGTCAAAGTCGACTTCCACCAAAGCGATATCCATCATCTCATCGAAAGACGGGACACCTCCGCCTTTATCAAGTGGTATCAGATTTCCAGGTTGCTCGGTGAGATTTTACAGTTTTTCATAGTTTAGATCGAGTCTGTTCTTCATACCTACAGTCCACGAAAAAGCCACAAAAAAAATTAGGGTTAGTTCATCATATCCGAACCAATCTGAGCCTTTGCATAATCTTTTTAGGGTTTTGCTTTGTTGAATTTGCGGTTGCATCGTCGTGTCTAGTTGCTGGTCTTAGAGTCTAGTCTTTTAGAGTTTCGAGTTCTGGTCATAAGTTGTCACGCCGCCGCCGCACCATCATCATCGCCCCTGCCATCTACCACCACCGCTTATCCGCCACCGCTCCGAATCCGTATCCATATACCACCACCGATCCATATCCATATACTACCACCGCTACCACCACCGCTGCCATATACCACCACCATATATCCACCACCAATCCGAGTTCCTTGGATATTAGGTTTGTTTTCGAGATCCATCTAGATTCCGATTCGTGTTTCCTTGCCGGAGTAGGTTTCGGAAAAAAAGAGCGAAAAAAAAAGAGTCGGGTAGCCACGCTCCGTTTAGGCCCAAAATTTTTCGAAAACGCATTTTTCGAAAAAATTTCTGGCTATCCTATTTTTAGGTGTTTCTGAGTGTTTTGAGACAGGTGCCATTATAGGAAGTTTTTTTGACCTGTTTCCAGTTTTTGGGTCCGGGCAGTCGAAAAAAAAAAAATTTTGGTCGAACAAAAAAATTTCGTGCCCATCCTGTCAGTTTGACCTAGGAAGAGTTTTGAGACACTCGCCATTATAGTGATTTTTCGCAAAAAAAAAGCAGCGCAAAAAAAAGAGCGCAAAAAAAAAGAGCGAAAAAAAAATTCAGAGTGTGCTTTTCCCTTGTTTACGTGCCGCGCCGTGATTTTGTTGGTGTTCTAGGCTCGCGTCTCTAGCACAGTCTAGCCTAGGACCAGCACAGTACGTCGTTGAGCGTTTATTCAACTTTGCATCTCTGAATTGATTATTGCTGACCCTTTTTGCTACCATACTATAAGCCTTCCCAGCTCCACATACATCTACGTCGTGTGTTTGACTCTCCCTGGTAATCGCTCTATCCAAGCTTTGAGAGTTTTTGACTACAACGGTTGCCGATCACCGCCTGCTGCTGGGTAAGAACTGGTAAGAATTTGAGATTTGCTTGACAGATTTGTGATACACCACCACCACTTCTTAGTAGTCTGTAGGATCATATTCTTGTGTGTTTCTATTGCTGCTAACCATGCCAGGATCACAAGCCGACGAGATTGACTGGGAGAACTTATCGAACAAGGAGCTTCATGTTAAGTTTCAGCAAATGATGACTGAACAGGTACAAGATGTGCTGAACAATTTTGAAGAGGCCATGGAGAAGATCACTGGCCTTGAGAAGACGTTCGAAACAAAGCTCGATAACAGATTTAATGAACTGCTTGCGCGTCTTCCACCACCGGCTGCACCTGTCGCACCTCTGCAACAACAACAACTACGCCCCCTTCCGAATCAGTATGGACGAGCACAGCGTGTTCCTATTGTGCCAGGACAAAATTCTGGTGCCGCTGTTACTGCTGTTGGTGTTTCTTTGGCTCCTGCTACTGCTCCTGCTGGTACCCAGGAGGATGATGAGTATGCGGGCGATTATGAGGATGAGGTTGATCAAAATCAGATCTACGAGCAGCCACCAGCACCACCACCAGCAGGTCGACCTCAGGTATATATTCGTAATGGTAGGCCTGCACCACCACCTCTGGTACGAGATGATGTCCATATTCCTAAACTGAAATTGAATATTCCACCATTTGAGGGTAGATATGTTCCTGATATATATCTTACTTGGGAGTTAGAAACTGAACAACGATTTACATGTTTACAATATCCTGAGGAGAGACGAGTTGCTGCTGCTGTTTGTGCTTTCACTAGTTTTGCATGTGTATGGTGGTCTGAACATTGTAGATTATATCCTATTCCAACTACTTGGGCTGCTTTGAAAACTGCTATGCGTACGCGTTGGGTTACACCATATTATCAACGTGAATTGCTTCAAAAATTGCAGCGTTTAAGACAAGGAAAAAATTCTGTAGAAGAATATTATCAGGAATTACAAACTGGCATGATTAGATGTGGTATTGTTGAGGAGAATGAAGCTATGCTTGCACGTTTTCTGGGTGGATTAAATAGAGAGATTCAGACCATTCTAGACTATAAGGAGTATACTAATATCACTCGTTTATTCCATCTTGCTTGTAAAGCTGAACGTGAAGTGCAGGATCGACAAGCATTGGGGCGAACTAACTTTTCTGCAGGCCGACCTTCATCATGGACACCACGTGCATCTTCTACTTCAACTGCACCAGCACCTCCATCCGGTGCCACCTCCAGACGTGATACAAGAAAACAGGCACAACCACCATTATCTGCCAAGAGCGCACCTGCGGGGCCTGCACAGCGTTCTTCTTCTTCCATGGCATCAACAGGGCACACAAGTGATATTATTTGTCGTCGTTGTAAGGGAGGAGGTCATTATGCGAGGGAATGCAAATCTCCGCGTGTGATGATTGCTACCGCGGATGGTGGATATGAGTCCGCTAGTGACTATGATGAGGAGACATTGGCTCTTATTACACGTGAAGAACATGGTGGAGATGATTCTGATCATGAGACGCAATACATGGCTCCTGAAGACGCTGACAGGTATGAATGTTTAGTTGCTCAACGTGTTTTGAGTGTGCAGGTCACACAAGCTGAGCAAAATCAGATGCACAATTTGTTCCATACCAAGGGAGTTGTGAAGGAACGTTCTGTGCGCGTCATAATAGACGGAGGGAGCTGCAACAACTTGGCTAGCATGGAGATGGTGGAGAAGCTTTCTCTCACCACAAGACCACATCCACATCCTTACTACATCCAATGGTTCAACAACAGCGGCAAGGTTAAGGTAACACGTACTGTTCGTGTGCATTTTAGTATCTCTACATATGCTGATTATGTTGATTGTGATGTGGTACTGATGAGGACATCAATACAATTGTTACACCCACAGCCCCTGCTACTATACATACTGGACCAATTACTAGAGCTCGTGCACGCCAACTAAATTACCAGGTACTTTCGTTTCTTGGTAATGATTCTAATGTTCATGAGAATATGATGCTGCCTAAATTGGATACATTTGTTTTGTTTACAAATGAAGGGCCTAGCTTGGAGAAGGATGAACATTGGAGCAAGAACAAGCATGGAGATGATGGCATGCGCAAGGGGAACAAGAACGGAGTTACAAGTGATGATTTCAGGACTTTGAAGCCACCATAATGGGTGCATGAAGCCTTGGACGAAATATACAAGATGCCACTTCATAAATTTCGTCCCGAGGCTATTTTAGGTGCTGCGTCACCTTATTATTGGGCCAGGCCCATGTAATTTCGAAATACATAAGTATAGGCTATTTTTAGAGTCCGTATGTGTGGGGAAACAAGAGATAGGGTTGATTTCGGACCCCTCCACCAAGGGCCACGAAATTCCCCCCTCTTCCTCCATATATACAGCCCTTAGGGCATCGTTTAGACTTTGGGTTTGGTTTAGATTAAAAGTTCGCCATAGCTGCAACTTCGCGTACTTCGTTTGTGTTCAACGACCAGACAAAGGCGTCACAGAACCCCACCTTGATCAATAAAGCTTTCATCTTATATTCGCAATATCCAGATTGCAATCTCAGTTTCTTGCTTGTTCTTCGTTTGCTCGCAGGAAACAGACCCTCGTGGTCAGGTTGATCGTGCTCCGGCGTGGTCAATAACCTCTCGGAGTTGGTTTAGCGATTGCTAAGGCGCGACGTCCTCGCACGTTCGTAGTCGAATCGTCAAAGTCGACTTCCACCAAAGCGAAATCCATCATCTCATCGAAAGACGGGACACCTCCGCCTCTATCAATTGCTGACCCTTTTTGCTACCATACTATAAGCCTTCCCAGCTCCACATACATCTACGTCGTGTGTTTGACTCTCCCTGGTAATCGCTCTATCCAAGTTTTGAGAGTTTTTGACTACAACGGTTGCCGATCACCGCCTGCTGCTGGGTAAGAACTGGTAAGAATTTGAGATTTGCTTGACGGATTTGTGATACACCACCACCACTTCTTAGTAGTCTGTAGGATCATATTCTTGTGTGTTTCTATTGCTGCTAACCATGCCAGGATCACAAGCCGACGAGATTGACTGGGAGAACTTATCGAACAAGGAGCTTCATGATAAGTTTCAGCAAATGATGACTGAACAGGTACAAGATGTGCTGAACAATTTTGAAGAGGCCATGGAGAAGATCACTGGCCTTGAGAAGACGTTCGAAACAAAGCTCGATAACAGATTTAATGAACTGCTTGCGCGTCTTCCACCACCGGCTGCACCTGTCGCACCTCTGCAACAACAACAACTACGCCCCCTTCCGAATCAGTATGGACGAGCACAGCGTGTTCCTATTGTGCCAGGACAAAATTCTGGTGCCGTTGTTACTGCTGTTGGTGCTTCTTTGGCTCCTGCTACTGCTCCTGCTGGTACCCAGGAGGATGATGAGTATGCGGGCGATTATGAGGATGAGGTTGATCAAAATCAGATCTACGAGCAGCCACCAGCACCACCACCAGCAGGTCGACCTCAGGTATATATTCGTAATGGTAGGCCTGCACCACCACCTCAGGTACGAGATGATGTCCATATTCCTAAACTGAAATTGAATATTCCACCATTTGAGGGTAGATATGTTCCTGATATATATCTTACTTGGGAGTTAGAAACTGAACAACGATTTACATGTTTACAATATCCTGAGGAGAGACGAGTTGCTGCTGCTGTTTGTGCTTTCACTAGTTTTGCATGTGTATGGTGGTCTGAACATTGTAGATTATATCCTATTCCAACTACTTGGGCTGCTTTGAAAACTGCTATGCGTACGCGTTGGGTTCCACCATATTATCAACGTGAATTGCTTCAAAAATTTCAGCGTTTAAGACAAGGAAAAAATTCTGTAGAAGAATATTATCAGGAATTACAAACTGGCATGATTCGATGTGGTATTGTTGAGGAGAATGAAGCTATGCTTGCACGTTTTCTGGGTGGATTAAATAGAGAGATTCAGACCATTCTAGACTATAAGGAGTATACTAATATCACTCGTTTATTCCATCTTGCTTGTAAAGCTGAACGTGAAGTGCAGGATCGACAAGCATTGGCGCGAACTAACTTTTCTGCAGGCCGACCTTCCTCATGGACGCCGCGTGCATCTTCTACTTCAACTGCACCAGCACCTCAATCAGGTGCCTCCTAGAGTCGTGATACAAGAAAACAGGAACAACCACCATTATCTGCCAAGAGCGCACCTGCGGGGCCTGCACAGCTTTCTTCTTCTTCCATGGCATCAACAGGGCACACAAGTGATATTATTTGTCGTCGTTGTAAGGGAGGAGGTCATTATGCGAGGGAATGCAAATCTCCGCGTGTGATGATTGCTACCGCGGATGGTGGATATGAGTCCGCTAGTGACTATGATGAGGAGACATTGGCTCTTATTACACGTGAAGAACATGGTGGAGATGATTCTGATCATCAGACGCAATACATGGCTCCTAAAGACGCTGACAGGTATGAATGTTTAGTTGCTCAACGTGTTTTGAGTGTGCAGGTCACACAAGCTGAGCAAAATCAGAGGCACAATTTGTTCCATACCAAGGGAGTTGTGAAGGAACGTTCTGTGCGCGTCATAATAGACGGAGGGAGCTGCAACAACTTGGCTAGCATGGAGATGGTGGAGAAGCTTTCTCTCACCACAAGACCACATCCACATCCTTACTACATCCAATGGTTCAACAACAGCGGCAAGGTTAAGGTAACACGTACTGTTCGTGTGCATTTTAGTATCTCTACATATGCTGATTATGTTGATTGTGATGTGGTACCTATGCAAGCATGTTCCTTATTACTTGGTAGACCATGGCAATTTGATAAAAATTCTGTACACCATGGTAGAAACAATCACTATACTCTTGTTCATAAGGATAAAAATATTACTTTGCTTCCTATGACTCCTGATTCCATTTTGAAAGATGATATTAATAGAGCTAATAAAGCACAACAGGAGAAGACTAAGAGTGAAAATCAGATTGTGGCAAAAGAATTTGAGCAACAAATGAAGCCTAATATTAAACCATCTAGTGTTGCTTCTGAAATTAAATTGAAAAGTGCATGTTTATTTGCCACCAAATCTGATATTGATGAGCTAGATTTCAGCAAATCTGTTTGCTATGCTTTTGTGTGCAAAGAGGCATTATTTTCATTCGAGGACGTGCCTTCCTCTTTGCCTCCTGCTGTCACTAACATTTTGCAGGAGTTCGCTGACGTTTTTCCACAAGACGTGCCACCGGGATTACCGCCTATTCGAGGGATTGAGCATCAGATTGACTTAATTCCCGGTGCTTCACTGCCAAACCGTGCACCATACCGTACCAATCCAGAGGAGACGAAGGAGATTATGCGTCAAGTACAAGAGCTTCTCGACAAAGGTTATATACGCGAATCCCTTAGTCCTTGTGCTGTTCCTATTATTCTAGTGCCGAAAAAGGATGGTACATCACGTATGTGTGTTGATTGTAGAGGCATTAAGAATATTACTATTCGTTATCGTCATCCTATTCCTAGGCTAGATGATATGCTTGATGAATTGAGTGGCTCTACAATATTCTCCAAAGTTGATTTGCGTAGTGGCTACCATCAAATTCGTATGAAATTGGGAGATGAATGGAAAACAGCATTTAAAACTAAGTTTGGATTATATGAGTGGTTAGTCATGCCTTTTGGGTTAACTAATGCACCTAGTACTTTCATGAGATTAATGAACGAAGTTTTACGTGCTTTCATTGGACGATTTGTGGTAGTTTACTTTGATGACATATTGATTTATAGCAGATCTTTGGAGGAACATTTGGAACATTTACGTGCTGTTTTTATTGCTCTACGTGATGCACGTTTGTTTGGTAACCTTGGGAAGTGCACCTTTTGCACCGACCGAGTATCTTTTCTTGGCTATGTTGTTACTCCACAGGGAATTGAAGTTGATAAAGCCAAGATTGAAGCCATTGAGAGTTGGCCGCAGCCCAAAACGGTCACACAAGTGAGGAGTTTTCTTGGCCTCGCTGGCTTCTATAGGCGTTTTGTGAGAGATTTCAGCACCATTGCTGCACCTCTCAATGAGCTTACAAAGAAAGATGTGCCTTTTCTTTGGGGTACCGCACAGGAAGAAGCCTTCACGGTATTGAAAGATAAGTTGACACATGCTCCTTTAGTCCAACTTCCTGATTTTAATAAGACTTTTGAGCTTGAATGTGATGCTAGTGGAATTGGATTAGGGGGTGTGTTATTACAAGATGGCAAACCTGTTGCATACTTTTCTGAAAAATTGAGTGGGCCTAGTCTGAATTATTCTACTTATGATAAAGAATTATATGCTCTTGTTCGGACTTTAGAAACATGGCAACATTATTTATGGCCCAAAGAATTTGTTATACATTCTGATCATGAATCATTGAAACATATTAAAAGTCAAGCTAAACTGAATCGTAGACATGCTAAATGGGTTGAATTCATTGAGACTTTCCCTTATGTCATTAAACACAAGAAGGGAAAAGAAAATGTTATTGCTGATGCTTTGTCTCGTCGCTATACTATGCTTTCACAACTTGACTTCAAAATATTTGGTTTGGAGACCATCAAAGATCAATATGTGCATGATGCTAATTTTAAAGATGTAATGCATAATTGTAAAGAAGGAAGAATGTGGAACAAGTTTGTTGTTAACGATGGATTTGTGTTTCGTGCTAACAAGCTATGCATTCCAGCTAGCTCCGTTCGTCTTTTGTTGTTGCAGGAGGCGCATGGAGGAGGATTAATGGGACACTTTGGCGTGAAGAAGACGGAGGACGTACTTGCTACACATTTCTTTTGGCCAAAGATGAGACGGGATGTTGAGAGTTTTATTGCTCGATGCACTACATGTCAAAAAGCTAAGTCACGACTCAATCCTCATGGTTTATATATGCCTTTGCCTGTACCTAGTGTTCCTTGGGAGGATATATCTATGGACTTTGTTTTAGGTTTACCTCGAACAAAGAAGGGGAGGGATAGCATATTTGTTGTCGTGGATAGATTCTCGAAAATGGCACACTTTATACCATGTCATAAAAGCGATGATGCTGTTAATGTTGCTGATTTGCTCTTTCGTGAAATTATTCGCTTGCATGGTGTGCCAAATACTATTGTTTCAGATCGTGATACTAAATTTCTTAGCCACTTTTGGAGATGTTTATGGGCTAAGTTGGGGACTAAACTGCTTTTAACATGCTGATGGTCCCTTTAAGGTGTTAGAGAAAATAAATGATAATGCATATAAACTTGAGCTGCCTGCAGATTTTGGGGTTAGTCCCACTTTTAACATTGCAGATTTGAAGCCTTATTTGGGTGAGGAAGATGAACTTCCGTCGAGGATGACTTCATTTCAAGAAGGGGAGGATGATGAGGACATCAATACAATTGTTACACCCACAGCCCCTGCTGCTATACATACTAGACCAATTACTAGAGCTCGTGCACGCCAACTAAATTACCAGGTACTTTCGTTTCTTGGTAATGATTTTAATGTTCATGAGAATATGATGCTGCCTAAATTGGATACATTTGTTTTGCTTACAAATGAAGGGCCTAGCTTGGAGAAGGATGAACATTGGAGCAAGAACAAGCATGGAGATGATGGCATGCGCAAGGAGAACAAGAACGGAGTTACAAGTGATGATTTCAGGACTTTGAAGCCACCATAATGGGTGCATGAAGCCTTGGACGAAATATACAAGATGCCACTTCATAAATTTCGTCCCGAGGCTATTTTAGGTGCTGCGTCACCTTATTATTGGGCCAGGCCCATGTAATTTCGAAATACATAATTATAGGCTATTTTTAGAGTCCGTATGTGTGGGGAAACAAGAGATAGGGTTGATTTCGGAACCCTCCACCAAGGGCCACGAAATTCCCCCCCTCTTCCTCCATATATACAGCCCTTAGGGCATCGTTTAGACTTTGGGTTTTGTTTAGATTAAAAGTTCGCCATAGCTGCAACTTCGCGTACTTCGTTTGTGTTCAACGACCAGACAAAGGCGTCACAGAACCCCACCTTGATCAATAAAGCTTTCATCTTATATTCGCAATATCCAGATTGCAATCTCAGTTTCTTGCTTGTTCTTCGTTTGCTCGCAGGAAACAGACCCTCGTGGTCAGGTTGATCGTGCTCCGGCGTGGTCAATAACCTCTCGGAGTTGGTTTAGCGATTGCTAAGGCGCGACGTCCTCGCACGTTCGTAGTCGGATCGTCAAAGTCGACTTCCACCAAAGCGAAATCCACTATCTCATCGAAAGACGGGACACCTTTGCCTCTATCAAGAAGCTTTCTCTCACCACAAGACCACATCCACATCCTTACTACATCCAATGGTTCAACAACAGCGGCAAGGTTAAGGTAACACGTACTGTTCGTGTGCATTTTAGTATCTCTACATATGCTGATTATGTTGATTGTGATGTGGTACCTATGCAAGCATGTTCCTTATTACTTGGTAGACCATGGCAATTTGATAAAAATTCTGTACACCATGGTAGAAACAATCACTATACTCTTGTTCATAAGGATAAAAATATTACTTTGCTTCCTATGACTCCTGATTCCATTTTGAAAGATGATATTAATAGAGCTAATAAAGCACAACAGGAGAAGAATAAGAGTGAAAATCAGATTGTGGCAAAAGAATTTGAGCAACAAATGAAGCCTAACAATAAACCATCTAGTGTTGCTTCTGAAATTAAATTGAAAAGTGCATGTTTATTTGCCACCAAATCTGATATTGACGAGCTAGATTTCAGCAAATCTGTTTGCTATGCTTTTGTGTGCAAAGAGGCATTATTTTCATTCGAGGACGTGCCTTCCTCTTTGCCTCCTGCTGTCACTAACATTTTGCAGGAGTTCGCTGACGTTTTTCCACAAGACGTGCCACCGGGATTACCGCCTATTCGAGGGATTGAGCATCAGATTGACTTAATTCCCGGTGCTTCACTGCCAAACCGTGCACCATACCGTACCAATCCAGAGGAGACGAAGGAGATTATGCGTCAAGTACAAGAGCTTCTCGACAAAGGTTATATACGCGAATCCCTTAGTCCTTGTGTTGTTCCTATTATTCTAGTGCCGAAAAAGGATGGGACATCACGTATGTGTGTTGATTGTAGAGGCATTAATAATATTACTATTCGTTATCGTCATCCTATTCCTAGGCTAGATGATATGCTTGATGAATTGAGTGGCTCTACAATATTCTCCAAAGTTGATTTGCGTAGTGGCTACCATCAAATTCGTATGAAATTGGGAGATGAATGGAAAACAACATTTAAAACTAAGTTTGGATTATATGAGTGGTTAGTCATGCCTTTTGGGTTAACTAATGCACCTAGTACTTTCATGAGATTAATGAACGAAGTTTTACGTGCTTTCATTGGACGATTTGTGGTAGTTTACTTTGATGACATATTGATTTATAGCAGATCTTTGGAAGAACATTTGGAACATTTACGTGCTGTTTTTATTGCTCTACGTGATGCACGTTTGTTTGGTAACCTTGGGAAGTGCACCTTTTGCACCGACCGAGTATCTTTTCTTGGCTATGTTGTTACTCCACAGGGAATTGAAGTTGATAAAGCCAAGATTGAAGCTATTGAGAGTTGGCCGCAGCCCAAAACGGTCACACAAGTGAGGAGTTTTCTTGGCCTCGCTGGATTCTATAGGCGTTTTGTGAGAGATTTCAGCACCATTGCTGCACCTCTCAATGAGCTTATAAAGAAACATGTGCCTTTTCTTTGGGGTACTGCACAGGAAGAAGCCTTCACGGTATTGAAAGATAAGTTGACACATGCTCCTTTACTCCAACTTCCTGATTTTAATAAGACTTTTGAGCTTGAATGTGATGCTAGTGGAATTGGATTAGGAGGTGTGTTATTACAAGATGGCAAACCTGTTGCATACTTTTCTGAAAAATTGAGTGGGCCTAGTCTGAATTATTCTACTTATGATAAAGAATTATATGCTCTTGTTCGGACTTTAGAAACATGGCAACATTATTTATGGCCCAAAGAATTTGTTATACATTCTGATCATGAATCTTTGAAACATATTAAAAGTCAAGCTAAACTGAATCGTAGACATTCTAAATGGGTTGAATTCATTGATACTTTCCCTTATGTCATTAAACACAAGAAGGGAAAAGAAAATGTTATTGCTGATGCATTGTCTCGTCGCTATACTATGCTTTCACAACTTGACTTCAAAATATTTGGTTTGGAGACCATCGAAGATCAATATGTGCATGATGCTAGTTTTAAAGATGTAATGCAGAATTGTAAAGAAGGAAGAATGTGGAACAAGTTTGTTGTTAACGATGGATTTGTGTTTCGTGCTAACAAGCTATGCATTCCAGCTAGCTCCGTTCGTCTTTTGTTGTTGCAGGAGGCGCATGGAGGAGGATTAATGGGACACTTTGGCGTGAAGAAGACGGAGGACGTACTTGCTACGCATTTCTTTTGGCCAAAGATGAGACGGGATGTTGAGCGTTTTATTGCTCGCTGCACTACATGTCAAAAAGCTAAGTCACGACTCAATCCTCATTGTTTATATATGCCTTTGCCTGTACCTAGTGTTCCTTGGGAGGATATATCTATGGACTTTGTTTTAGGTTTACCTCGAACAAAGAAGGGGAGGGATGGCATATTTGTTGTCGTGGATAGATTCTCGAAAATGGCACACTTTATACCATGTCATAAAAGCGATGATGCTGTTAATGTTGTTGATTTGTTCTTTCGTGAAATTATTCGCTTGCATGGTGTGCCAAATACTATTGTTTCAGATCGTGATACTAAATTTCTTAGCCACTTTTGGAGATGTTTATGGGCTAAGTTGGGGACTAAACTGCTTTTTAGTACTACTTGTCACCCCCAAACTGATGGACAAACTGAAGTAGTCAATAGAACGTTGTCTACTATGCTTAGGGCTGTTTTGAAGAATAATAAGAAAATGTGGGAGGAATGCTTGCCTCATATTGAATTTGCTTATAATCGTTCATTGCATTCTACTACTAAGATGTGCCCTTTTGAAGTTGTGTATGGTTTCCTACCTCATGCACCTATTGATTTGTTGCCTCTTCCATCTTCGGAGAAGGTTAATTTTGATGTTAAACAACGTGCTGAATTGATTTTAAAAATGCATGAGTTAACTAAGGAAAACATTGAGCGCATGAATGCTAAATATAAACTTGCTGGAGATAAGGGTAGAAAACATGTTGTGTTTGCACCTGGAGATCTTGTTTGGTTACATTTGCGTAAGGATAGATTTCCTGATTTGCGCAAATCAAAGTTAATGCCACGTGCTGATGGTCCCTTTAAGGTGTTAGAGAAAATAAATGATAATGCATATAAACTTGAGCTGCCTGCAGATTTTGGGGTTAGTCCCACTTTTAACATTGCAGATTTGATGCCTTATTTGGGTGAGGAAGATGAACTTCCGTCGAGGACGACTTCATTTCAAGAAGGGGAGGATGATGAGGACATCAATACAATTGTTACACCCACAGCCCCTGCTGCTATACATACTGGACCAATTACTAGAGCTCGTGCACGCCAACTAAATTACCAGGTACTTTCGTTTCTTGGTAATGATTCTAATGTTCATGAGAATATGATGCTGCCTAAATTGGATACATTTGTTTTGCTTACAAATGAAGGGCCTAGCTTGGAGAAGGATGAACATTGGAGCAAGAACAAGCATGGAGATGATGGCATGCGCAAGGGGAACAAGAACGGAGTTACAAGTGATGATTTCAGGACTTTGAAGCCACCATAATGGGTGCATGAAGCCTTGGACGAAATATACAAGATGCCACTTCATAAATTTCGTCCCGAGGCTATTTTAGGTGCTGCGTCACCTTATTATTGGGCCAGGCCCATGTAATTTCGAACTACATAAGTATAGGCTATTTTTTAGAGTCCGTATGTGTGGGGAAACAAGAGATAGGGTTGATTTCGGACCCCTCCACCAAGGGCCACGAAATTCCCCCCTCTTCCTCCATATATACAGCCCTTAGGGCATCGTTTAGACTTTGGGTTTTGTTTAGATTAAAAGTTCGCCATAGCTGCAACTTCGCGTACTTCGTTTGTGTTCAACGACCAGACAAAGGCGTCACAGAACCCCACCTTGATCAATAAAGCTTTCATCTTATATTCGCAATATCCAGATTGCAATCTCAGTTTCTTGCTTGTTCTTCGTTTGCTCGCAGGAAACAGACCCTCGTGGTCAGGTTGATCGTGCTCCGGCGTGGTCAATAACCTCTCGGAGTTGGTTTAGCGATTGCTAAGGCGCGACGTCCTCGCACGTTCGTAGTCGGATCGTCAAAGTCGACTTCCACCAAAGCGAAATCCACTATCTCATCGAAAGACGGGACACCTTTGCCTCTATCAAGAAGCTTTCTCTCACCACAAGACCACATCCACATCCTTACTACATCCAATGGTTCAACAACAGCGGCAAGGTTAAGGTAACACGTACTGTTCGTGTGCATTTTAGTATCTCTACATATGCTGATTATGTTGATTGTGATGTGGTACCTATGCAAGCATGTTCCTTATTACTTGGTAGACCATGGCAATTTGATAAAAATTCTGTACACCATGGTAGAAACAATCACTATACTCTTGTTCATAAGGATAAAAATATTACTTTGCTTCCTATGACTCCTGATTCCATTTTGAAAGATGATATTAATAGAGCTAATAAAGCACAACAGGAGAAGACTAAGAGTGAAAATCAGATTGTGGCAAAAGAATTTGAGCAACAAATGAAGCCTAATAATAAACCATCTAGTGTTGCTTCTGAAATTAAATTGAAAAGTGCATGTTTATTTGCCACCAAATCTGATATTGATGAGCTAGATTTCAGCAAATCTGTTTGCTATGCTTTTGTGTGCAAAGAGGCATTATTTTCATTCGAGGACGTGCCTTCCTCTTTGCCTCCTGCTGTCACTAACATTTTGCAGGAGTTCGCTGACGTCTTTCCACAAGACGTGCCACCGGGATTACCGCCTATTCGAGGGATTGAGCATCAGATTGACTTAATTCCCGGTGCTTCACTGCCAAACCGTGCACCATACCTGATAGAGGCGAGGGTGTCCCGATCTTTCGATGAGATGATAACTATCGATTTGGTGGAGACGACTTTGACGATCCGACTACAAACGTGCACGACGTTGCGCCTTAGCAATCGCTAAACCAACTCCGAGAGGTTATTGACCACGCTGGAGCACGATCAACCTGACCACGAAGGTCTATTCCTGCAAGCAATCGAAGAACGAGCAAGAATATGATAAAGCAATCTAAATATTGCGAATATATATGAAGTATTGATAATGGTGGGGATCCGTAAGCGGTCTTGGTCTGGTCGTTGGACACAAACGAAGTACACGAAGTTGCACTGGCTAACTTTTAACTAAACAAATCCCAAGGAAAAGCTACTAGATGGATCTACTTATATAGGAGCAAGGGGTGGCGGCCAAGGAGGTGGGAGGACGTCCCAAGGCAGCCTAAAACTAAATCTAGGTCGTACAAGGCCAATGGGCCCAAGTGGAGGTGATGTAACACCTTTGGACTTGTAGTTTGACTCGGATTCTGCTGCAGCATCAGATTGTTTCGTCCACAACTCAACGCTCCGGAAGAATTTGAAGGTGATTCCAATTGGGTTGGAAAGTGCACGAAATCTAGTTTCCAACAAAAAAAGAATCACCCAATTCGGAGTCCGTATGAAAAACTTGTGTGCGTTTTGAGTCAGGTATGTCTGTGCAGTCCGAATCTGAATCCAGAACGTGAGAGACTTGGACTCTATCTTCTCTTGGGCCAAAAGTGACGTGAGAGAACTTTTTGGACAGCAAATAAACATCTCGTTCTTCCTTATCTTCATATGTGGATTGTACAAATGTCCCATACACCTGCAATTAGACAAAACACAAAAGTGTGTGAAGTATTTTTGTTCTGGATAACATAAATAGATTATTGAATAGTTTGCACTAGAAATCACCTGACAAATATGCATATATGCAATATTTTTGGTCATATCCAAGGTAGTCATGTCCTCATCAGAAGGGGAGGGATAGCATATTTGTTGTCGTGGATAGATTCTCGAAAATGGCACACTTTATACCATGTCATAAAAGCGATGATGCTGTTAATGTTGCTGATTTGTTCTTTCGTGAAATTATTCGCTTGCATGGTGTGCCAAATACTATTGTTTCAGATCGTGATACTAAATTTCTTAGCCACTTTTGGAGATGTTTATGGGCTAAGTTGGGGACTAAACTGCTTTTTAGTACTACTTGTCACCCCCAAACTGATGGACAAACTGAAGTAGTCAATAGAACGTTGTCTACTATGCTTAGGGCTGTTTTGAAGAATAATAAGAAAATGTGGGAGGAATGCTTGCCTCATATTGAATTTGCTTATAATCGTTCATTGCATTCTACTATTAAGATGTGCCCTTTTGAAGTTGTGTATGGTTTTCTACCTCGTGCACCTATTGATTTGTTGCCTCTTCCATCTTCGGAGAAGGTTAATTTTGATGCTAAACAACGTGTTGAATTGATTTTAAAAATGCATGAGTTAACTAAGGAAAACATTGAGCGTATGAATGCTAAATATAAACTTGCTGGAGATAAGGGTAGAAAACATGTTGTGTTTGCACCTGGAGATCTTGTTTGGTTACATTTGCGTAAGGATAGATTTCCTGATTTGCGCAAATCAAAGTTAATGCCACGTGCTGATGGTCCCTTTAAGGTGTTAGAGAAAATAAATGATAATGCATATAAACTTGAGCTGCCTGCAGATTTTGGGGTTAGTCCCACTTTTAACATTGCAGATTTGAAGCCTTATTTGGGTGAGGAAGATGAACTTCCGTCGAGGACGACTTCATTTCAAGAAGGGGAGGATGATGAGGACATCAATACAATTGTTACACCCACAGCCCCGGCTGCTATACATACTGGACCAATTACTAGAGCTCGTGCACGCCAACTAAATTACCAGGTACTTTCGTTTCTTGGTAATGATTCTAATATTCATGAGAATATGATGCTGCCTAAATTGGATACATTTGTTTTGCTTACAAATGAAGGGCCTAGCTTGGAGAAGGATGAACATTGGAGCAAGAACAAGCATGGAGATGATGGCATGCGCAAGGGGAACAAGAACGGAGTTACAAGTGATGATTTCAGGACTTTGAAGCCACCATAATGGGTGCATGAAGCCTTGGACGAAATATACAAGATGCCACTTCATAAATTTCGTCCCGAGGCTATTTTAGGTGCTGCGTCACCTTATTATTGGGCCAGGCCCATGTAATTTCGAAATACATAAGTATAGGCTATTTTTAGAGTCCGTATGTGTGGGGAAACAAGAGATAGGGTTGATTTCGGACCCCTCCACCAAGGGCCACGAAATTCCCCCCTCTTCCTCCATATATACAGCCCTTAGGGCATCGTTTAGACTTTGGGTTTTGTTTAGATTAAAAGTTCGCCATAGCTGCAACTTCGCGCACTTCGTTTGTGTTCAACGACCAGACAAAGGCGTCACAGAACCCCACCTTGATCAATAAAGCTTTCATCTTATATTCACAATATCCAGATTGCAATCTTAGTTTCTTGCTTGTTCTTCGTTTGCTCGCAGGAAACAGACCCTCGTGGTCAGGTTGATCGTGCTCCGGCGTGGTCAATAACCTCTCGGAGTTGGTTTAGCGATTGCTAAGGCGCGACGTCCTCGCACGTTCGTAGTCGGATCGTCAAAGTCGACTTCCACCAAAGCGATATACATCATCTCATCGAAAGACCGGACACCTTTGCCTCTATCATCTTGCACCTGTTCAGTCATCATTTGCTGAAACTTATCATGAAGCTCCTTCTTCGATAAGTTCTCCCAGTCAATCTCGTCGGCTTGTGATCCTGGCATGGTTAGCAGCAATAGAAACACACAAGAATATGATCCGACAGACTGCTAAGAAGTGGTGGTGGTGTATCACAAATCCGTCAAGCAAATCTCAAATTCTTACCAGTTCTTACCCAACAGCAGGCGGTGATCGGCAACTGTTGTAGTCAAAAACTCTCAAAGCTTGGATAGAGCGATTACCAGGGAGAGTCAAACACACGACGTAGATGTATGTGGAGCTGGGAAAGCTTATAGTATGGTAGCAAAAAGGGTCAGCAATAATCAATTCAGAGATGCAAAGTTGAATAAACGCTCAACGACGGTACTGTGCTGGTCCTAGGCTAGACTGTGCTAGAGACGCGAGCCTAGAACACCAACAAAATCACGGCGCGGCACGTAAACAAGGGAAAAGCACACTCTGAATTTTTTTTCGCTCTTTTTTTTTGCGCTGCTTTTTTTTGCGAAAAATCACTATAATGGCGAGTGTCTCAAAACTCTTCCTAGGTCAAACTGACAGGATGGGCACGAATTTTTTTTTTCGACCAAATTTTTTTTTTCGACTGCCCGGACCCAAAAACTGGAAACGGGTCAAAAAAATACTTCCTATAACGGCGACTGTCTCAAAACACTCAGAAACACCTAAAAATAGGATAGCCAGAATTTTTTTTTCCGAAACCTACTCCGGCAAGGAAACACGAATCGGAAACTAGATGGATCTCGAAAACAAACCTAATAAGCAAGGAACTCAGATTGGTGGTGGATATATGGTGGTGGTATATGGCAGCGGTGGTGGTAGCGGTGGTAGTATATGGATATGGATCGGTGGTGGTATATGGACACGGATTGGTGGTGGTATATGGATACGGATTCGGAGCGGTGATGGTAGATGGCAGGAGCGATGATGATGGTGCGGCGGCGGCGTGACAACTTATGACCAGAACTCGAAACTCTAAAAGACTAGACTCTAAGACCAGCAACTAGACACGATGATGCAACCGCAAATTCAACAAAGCAAAACCCTAAAAAGATTATGCAAAGGCTCAGATTGGTTCGGATATGATGAACTAACCCTAATTTTTTTGTGGCTTTTTCGTGGACTATAGGTATGAAGAACAGACTTGATCTAAACTACGAAAAACTGTAAAATCTCACCGAGCAACCTGGAAATCTGATACCACTTGATAGAGGCAAAGGTGTCCCGTCTTTCGATGAGATGATGGATATCGCTTTGGTGGCAGTCGACTTTGACGATCCGACTACGAACGTGCGAGGACGTCGCGCCTTAGCAATCGCTAAACCAACTCCAAGAGGTTATTGACCACGCCGGAGCACGATCAACCTGACCACGAGGGTCTATTTCCTGCGAGCAAACGAAGAACAAGCAAGAAACTGCGATTGCAATCTGGATATTGCGAATATAAGATGAAAGCTTTATTGATCAAGGTGGGGTTCTGTGACGCCTTTGTCTGGTCGTTGAACACAAACGAAGTACGCGAAGTTGCAGCTATGGCGAACTTTAATCTAAACAAAACCCAAAGTCTAAACGATGCCCTAAGGGCTGTATATATGGAGGAAGAGGGGGGAATTTCGTGGCCCTTGGTGGAGGGGTCCGAAATCAACCCTATCTCTTGTTTCCCCACACATACGGACTCTTAAAATAGCATATACTTATGTATTTCGAAATTACATGGGCCTGGCCCAATAATAAAGTGACGCAGCACCTATAATAACCTCGGGACGAAATTTATGAAGTGACATCTTGTATATTTCGACCAAGGCTTCATGCGCCCATTATGGTGGCTTCAAAGTCCTGAAATCATCACTTGTAACTCCGTTCTTGTTCCCCTTGCGCATGCCATCATCTCCATGCTTGTTCTTGCTCCAATGTTCATCCTTCTCCAAGCTAGGCCCTTTATTTGTAAGCAAAACAAATGTATCCAATTTAGGCAGCATCATATTCTCATGAACATTAGAATCATTACCAAGAAACAAAAGTACCTGGTAATTTAGTTGGCGTGCGCGAGCTCTAGTAATTGGTCCAGTATGTATAGCAGCAGGGCCTGTGGGTGTAACAATTGTATTGATGTCCTCATCACCGAAGGCGATCGACTAGATTATGTATGTGTGTTTACTGGGGGTTCGAACCCTTGTGCCAGTGGAGGGGGTGGCTTATATAGAGTGCACCTACACCCCAGCCAGCCCACGTTACAAGGGTTTTAAGGTACATCAAGAGGGGGGCGTTAGTGGTAACGCTAGCAATAAAGTGACATAAATGTCTATTTAGTCTATGAAGTAAATGTCCAACCGTTGCCGTGCAGAGTGACTTTAGATCTTCTGTCTGTCGAGTGGTAGTTGTCGCGGTCGAGTGACTTCGAGTCTTCCGAGTGGGATGCTTCGAGGTCGAGTAGATTATGCTATCCCTCGAATGCTTCTGGTTTTAGGGTGATGTCCTAGGGGAGGGTGTCTAGGTCAGTCCTATGACCCTACCCTAGGTACATAGCTTCATCATTAGCCCCTGAATGGTTCAGGGTTCGAGTGGAGAAGGAGTTGAGAACACCTCCAACTCAATTTCGCGCTTTGGAGTAATCACGATGACTTCAACTTCTTTTTCAGTCGCCTTGACCCATTCTTGGTTTGGTCGAGTGAACTTTTACTGCTAAGCTTCAAGTGTTGATATGGGAAAAATCTTTCGTCTGACAGGTTGCTCTGCTGCTCGTGGATCTTGTGGGATTCGAATTTTGGGAAGCGCGCGGGGCAGAGGAGGCCGTAGTAATCGGGTTGGATTGGGCAGGGCCGCCTCGATCACCGCACCACCATTTTCGCCATGTATCGCGCGCGCGACTGTTGCGGGATTCGGTAGGATCGCCTGGGTCCACTGGTCAGCCACTCGGAAGTGACCTCATATAAGGTGCCAGATCGGGGTTTTTTTGCACAGTGCGTTCCCACTCTTCCTCTTTCTCCCCCATTTTCTCCGCCACATCTCCCTCTGCTCCCGGCGCCGCCGCTCTGTTCGAGCTCCGCCTGCTGCAATGGGGAAGGAGAAGATGATGGCCTTGGAATGCGCGAAGAAGGCGACGGCGAAGGCGAACGGGAAGAAGTCCAGCCAGGGCGGATCTTCGTCGAGGTCTGGCTTGCCGCGTGGCTGGAACCAGGGCGACTGGATTTGGTCAACGATTCGTCAGGACGACATCGATGATCTAGTTGAGGGGGGAATGATTCCCCACGAATCGGCGCGGCTCCTGGAGGGCGAGACCGAACCGCATCCGCAGGAGGGTGAGTGCGTTCTCCTCGCCACACATGTTGACCGCGGATTTTCTTTGCCTCCCCATCCTTTTTTCCGAGGCTTCTTGAACTTATTTGGAGCACAACTCCACCACTTTTCCCCCAACACCATCGTGTACCTTGCTGCCTTCGAGTCCATGTGCAAGAATTTCTTGGGTTGTAGACCACACTGGGGACTCTTCAAGCACATTTTCACGTGTCGTTCTCAGTCGGTCAAGAAGGCCAACCCGAGTGATGAGAGGACGCACGTGATCCAGATGTGTGGGGGTATTGGGATTCAAATGAGAGGTAAAAGCACTTTCCCAGCCATGATCCTTCCTGAGTCAGTCCGAGGGTGGCAGTCGACCTGGTTCTATTGCAAAGACCAGCCGACTCCAGGTCAGTCGACCGGACTTCCCCCCTTCTCCATGGCTCGAGTGGAGAAGCCCTCCACACTGAAAGTGACCCCGGAGGAGAAAGCGGAGGTGAAGGTGCTGGTCGAGCGGGTGGTCCAACTCGTCCGTGATGGCCTAACCGGCATGGATCTGTTGGAGGTCTTCCTTAAGCGACACATTCAGCCGCTTCAAGCTTGTGACCATCCGATGTGGATGTATTCAGGCATTGAGGATTCCACTCGGATCCACCCAGAAGAGGGCGACGAGGATACGGTGGAGAAGTGGCCGACGGGTATCACTGGCAACAAAGATAACACCAGGGGATCTAGGAGAGTCCCTCCACTCGACAACTCGTGCCAACCAGACAAGGTCCAACTCTAAATTGCCGAGTGTTCTCTTGATCTATCATGTAATTGCTTGTTGTCGACTGACTGATTTTTGCTTCGCTTGTTGTCTTTTAGGCCCTTACTGAGATGTACTCAATGCCCAACGGGGAGCAGGAGCAGGATCTGGAGGGGGAGGCGAGCGAAGGCGAGAGCAGCGAGTGGCACTCTGATGAAGAGGAGGACAAGGAGAGCGACGACCCGAGTGATGAAGAAGAGGTCGACTCACCTCCCCGTAGGGAAAAGCGATCCAAGCACACTCACGACCCAGCAAGCATCCGTGACAAAGAGACCACGCCGACTGGGCAGTCGTCAAAGCGCCCTCACACGTCTTCTCCAGTGCCAACAGAGAAGGCACCGAAGCAACCGAAAGCTGCACCGTCTCCAGCGCCGACTGATAAGGCGGCGAAACAACCGAAAGCTGCGTTGCCAAAACCGCAGAAGGCCTTGCCCAAGATCAAAGTGGTCATTCCTACTGTTTTCGGGTAATAGTCAGACCTGATTTCTTGGTTTAGTACGGATCGAGTTTTGCTCGACCCACCGTGATAGACATGACCGGCTGAATCTTGAAATTTGCAGTGCTGCTACCTCCGGGACTTCCACCCACAAGTATGAAGATGAAGAAATGGAAGATGCAGTCATTTCCAACCCGGGTACAACTCTCGTAATCCTGTCTTCAGTTACTCGGTTGGTTAAATTCTGACGATTGATCTGGGGTCAACTGATCTTTTTGCAGCTCCTCCCAATGTCATTGAGCTTCCAGATGACGACGAGGACGTGCCGCTGAGGCCCAGGAGGAACAAGAGGGCATCAGCTGGCAAGACATCCCAATCGGTGCTGGCAGCAGAGCCAGCGATTCAACAACCTGAAGATGTGACTCGGGCTTCTGCTACTTTCGCTGATCCAGTATCGAGTGAACGCCCCACATCGCCGACTGTACCAGTGCTTGCTTCAACCGTCCAACTTCATGCCTCGGAACCTCAAGCTGCTACATCTGCACCGCCAGTCTCATTCTTCACCACTCATCACGTTCCGGAAAGCCAAGCAGACGCCGCTGCAGAAGCCATTCGCCAAGCTGGCATATTGATGGAGCGAGTGAAGGTGGTGCACGAAAATAGTCAGGCTGCTTACGACGCTAGCGTGGCTCTTCGAGCCAATGTCCAGGTAAGTTGGCTTTCGACTGAACTCTTATCTTGTTGTTTGTTCTATTAGGATATGCTACCTGAAAACCTTTCTTCGTGCAATTTCTTGTTATTCTGCACTTCGCATCTGCGCACCCACTCGGTGTTTGACATCTTTGCTGTTTCATTCTTCCACTCGGTCTGAGTGGACCATGTCGAGTGGAATCTGAACCAGTGGGGGCACGCTAAGTGCACCCACTGGGTGTAGTCCCCGAGACCGCTATCGACTGCTGGCAGTCGGTTGGGGTCTGAGTATGTCTCTCTTCTTCTCTTTTTTTCTTCTTCCACTCGGTCTGGGTGGACCATGTCGAGTGGAATCTGAACCAGTGGGGGCACAACAAGTGCACCCACTGGGTGTAGTCCCCGAGACTACTGTAGAATGTTTGATTCTGCAGTAGTCTTAAAGTTTTATTCACTCGGAAGCAAATGATCTTTGATCTTGTCCATTGACATGTCTTTTACTAATTGTAGAAATCATGTGCGCTAATCTCCAAGTTCGCTGAATTCGAGGAAAAGCAGAGACAACTCAACCTTGACTTGGAGCTGGCCCAACAGAACTTGAAAAAGGCTAAACATGAAGTGGCTAGTACGGAAGGTAACGACCTGTCGACTGTTTATTTTGACCCTCCCCCAAGTTAACTCTTCATGCTTCTGTCTGACCCGAGTGTATATCTTGCAGAAAAAATGAGGCAGGCTCTGGCGAAGAAGGACCTCGATCTTGCAGCTACGCAAAAGGAGGCTCAGGAGAAGACTGCACTTGCTGACAAGAAGCTGGCTTCGGTCAGTGCACTAGAGGAGGAAATCACCAAGTTGAAGACGTCTCTTACCGAGTCCAACCGAGAGGCGACTCGTCTGAAGAAAGATAAAGTGACTCTGAACGAGCAGCTGGAAAGCATGTCTCGTAGGAGAAACGACCTGGAAGCTTATATGAAAGAACTCGTAAAGAAGCTCTTCCTTATGCTCGAAGGTACTTTTCTTTATCCGACTGATTTACTGTTTGCAAGTCACCATGAACCAATCGACTCATTAACTCCTTGAATCTGCAGAATTCTGCCAAAACATTAAAGAAGAAACTGGACGGATCGAGACAAGCTTGGACCCCATCCTTTCTCCTGTCGGCGATGAGGCTGCCATGAACGTGCTCTGACTGGAATCTCGTGTTGCCAGTGTTATGAGCTATGTTGCTCGCCTGAAGGTGGCGGTGTCACGCATCGATACTGCACTTTGGCCAAGGGCAACGCTTCAAAATGACCTCGAGTCTCTGATGACTCGACTCAATGAGGTTCCTGATCGAGTGCAAGAATGGAAGAAGTCTTCTGCCCGATGCGATGCTGACGTGGCTCTGTCGCTGGTTCGGGTCCACTTCAAAAAAGCCCGAGAAGAGAAGCTGGCGGCGATCATAGTTGCCAACAAAAAAAGGCATGACTTCCAATCCGAAACCTTCATTGCTGCTGCCACTCGGATCGCTGATGGAATCGATCTTGACGAGTTCGTCGAGACTGCAAGCCCTCCTCCTACGGAGTGAACAACTTTATATCTCGCCGTAAATTTGCCTCGAAATGCCGAGTGATTTTGTAACCGTTAAAATCCTTCGGGCCTGATGCCCGAGTACTTTTATCTACGTTCCGGAACTTTAGGATTTATCTGAACTCGGTTTATCTTCTGAATGTGCTTGTGTTTGCCTTCGAGTGGAACTTGTTCTTAACTCGGGATAGTCTTTGTACTTGAAATGCAGTTTCGAGGAGGATGTCCCAGGCGACCTGCACCTCGTCGTCCTTGCAGATTAGGATGGAGCGCACATTGTATTTGTGGCGTAGCTCCAAAGAGAAGGTTGCAGTCGACCTGCACCTCATCGTTCTTGCGGATGAGGATGGAGCGCACATTGTATTTGTGGCGTAGCTCCGAAGAGAAGGTTGCAGTCGACCTGGAGCTCATCGTCCTTGCGGACGGGGATGTGTTTCAAACTTAGGCGAGTACTGGACTGCAGCTAAGCCCCCGAGTGTGAGGGTTTCTCACCAGTCGGTAGGATTTTCTAAACTTAAGCGAGTACTGGACTGCAGCTAAGCTTCCGAGTGAGAGGGTTGCTCACCACTCCGTGGGATTTTTTAAACTTAGGCAAGTACTGGACTGCAGCTAAGCCTCCAAGTGAGAGGGTTGCTCACCATCCGGTAGGATTTTCTAAACATAGGCGAGTACTGGACTACAGCTAAGCCTCCGAGTGAGAGGGTTGCTCACCACTCGGTAGGATTTTTCAAACTTGGGTGAGTACTGGACTGCAGCTAAGCCCCCAAGTGTGAGGGTTGCTCACCTGAAAGGATCGATATGGTTGACTAGAGGGGGGTGAATAGGCAACTACCAATTTTTAGCTTTTCTTTACCAAATTAAACTTTGCATCAAAGTAGGTTGTCTAGATGTGCAACTAGGTGAGCAACCTATATGATGCAATAACAACAAGCATACAAGCAAGCAAGGGTAGAAACACTAAAGAGCTTGCACAAGTAAAGGTAAGAGATAACCAAGAGTGGATCCGGTGAAGATGAGGATGTGTTACCGAAGTTCCTTCCTTTTGAGGGGAAGTACGTCTCCGTTGGAGCGGTGTGGAGGCACAATGCTCCCCAAGAAGCCACTAGGGCCACCGTATTCTCCTCACGCCCTCACACAATGCGAGATGCCGTGATTCCACTATTGGTGCCCTTGAAGGCGGCGACTGAACCTTTACAAACAAGGTTGGGGCAATCTCCACAACTTAATCGGAGGCTCCCAACAAGACCACGAAGCTTCACCACAATGGAATATGGCTCCGAGGTGACCTCAACCGTCTAGGGTGCTCAAGCACCCAAGAGTAACAAGATCCGCTAGGGATGAGTGGGGGAATCGAAAATCCCTTGGTGGAAGTGTAGATCAGGGCCTTCTCAACCACTCCCGAGCAAATCAACAAGTTTGATTGGCTAGAGAGATAGATCGGGCGAAAATGGAGCTTGGAGTATTTAATGGAGCTTGAGCAATAAATGGAGCTTGAGCAATAAATGGAGCTTGGGGGAGGAAGAGGTAGGTGAGAATGAAGAAGGGGACTCCCTTTTATAGTGGGGGCAACAATCCCGTTGCCCCCCACCAACCAGCCCCGCACAGGGCGGTAGTACCGCTGAGAGGGGGCGATACTACCTCCAGGACAACGGTACTGCCGCGCCGGCCAGCGGTACTGCCGCGCTGGGGAGACAAGTAGGGAACGGACCCAAATGCGGTACTACCGCGGTGGTAGGGCGGTACTACCGCTCCTGGAACGGTACTACGGCCACTACAACCGTGACTAGTGCCGCAAAACCCGACACGAGAAAAAGACCTCTCGAATCGAGGCGGTAGGAACCAGACTGCCCAGCGGTACTACGGCAGTGGGGTCAAGGGCGGTAGTACCGCTGCGGAGCGGTACTGCCGCTTGTGACCCTTCGGCCGTAGTACCGCAGGCAGTGCAGTACTATCGCTGGGGCGCGCGCGAGAGAGAAGAAATCTCTCAAAGAGGCTGAGGACAAGGCGGAGGTGCCAGGCCCCCAGTGGTATTACTACTGTGGAGCCACGGGCGGTACTACCGTTGCGGAGCAGTACTGCCGCTTGTGGCTTCTCAACGGTACTACCGTTGGGTGCGCGGTACTACCGCTTTGACCCAGCCAGGACAAGGAAGAGAGAGGAGAGATCTCTTCAATGGAAAGGAAATGCTCGGAGGGTGAGAAGCTGATGTGTATGTGATGATTCCACCCATGCAAAACCCCAGCGGACCCCCTCTTGATAGTACGGTGCCCTCTACGCAACTAATCCACCAAGAAAGAAACGAAAGAGCTACACCGTCTTGAAATACACTCCGAGGGGAAGAAGGCGTCTCATGCCAGGGGAGAATCTGTGAATAATTCAAAGCACAAGATTAGTCCGCTAACATGTTGTCATCAATCACCAAAACTACCTTGAGAGAGATATGCCGTAACAATCTCCCCCTTTTTGGTGGATTGATGACAACTAGGGATTTGCGCAAGGAAAAGAAATGAAACGAAGAAAACTAAGAACTACAAAATATAGACGGGCTCCCCCAAAATGTGTGCACCTAGAGATGGCACGACACACACATTCGGATCAACACTCCCCCTATATTTTACAGTCCAACAATACTAAGCACAATATATATGAGAGAAGTGAGTAAACAGGACAAGCATGCATCTCACAATAAACTACAGTACTCTGAAATGACATAAGTAATAAGGTAGCGATAGGGAGCATATGTCTTACACCATATGACTAGAACTTAGGTCTCACACCAAACCAAACCAAAGAAGGAACACACAAGAAAACACAAGACGACTCAAAGCACGACACAAGAAGCAAATCCCTACACTCTCTCCCCCTTTGGCAGCGAGACACCAAAAAGGGCATAGAGTGACACTACGACTCCAGGTGATGGGAGGAGGAAGATCTCGAACATCACATCTCTGCATCTTCATCGTGGGTTGAAAACTGCTCGGCATCGGAGTCGGTCCAGTGGCAATTCTGATGAATCCAGTCCTCCTCTATAGTGATCTGACCCTCAGACCCGCTGGCAACTGTTGCTCCCATCTGACGCATGAGCTCCTTGTGGCGCGTCCTGGGATGCTTCTCCGCCACATGAGTCATGTACTGACCATGGGACTCCATGTAGAAAAGCTTCTTCATCTTGCGCTTAAGCTTCTGTGCCCACGACGGTTCTGCACTAGAGGGGCCAAAGTCCTCCTCATGAGGATCAGTAGCAGCCTCACCCTCAGTCCCCATGGCAGCAGCAGCAGCAGACGGGCCCCCTGTGGCAGCAGTAGCAGATGGACCCCTGTGTGAGGCGCTGTTCAGTTGTGCTTCTTCCTCAGATGCTTGATCTTATGAGAAACCAAGTCTCCAGTCTCTAGCAGCAGTCTGGGATAAGTCTGTGCCCAGGCCCTCTCAATGAGCCTCATGATGAATGGACCATAGATAGGACACTTGCGCTCAGACACGGCAGATAGAAGTTCAAACCACATGACATGAGAGATATCCAGGCTCTCTCCAGTGCTTGCTTCCTTCTCATGCTGACAGAAAAGGAGCATGTCCATGAGGTAAGAGTGGATCATATCCAGATTCCCGATCCGAGGGAAGAGAGTCTCACGGAATATGCGATGAAGAATGTCTAGATACGGAGACATCTCATAGGTCTTCTTCTCAGTTACTGGGTGAACCTTCACAGTGCAGTAGGGCCAAAGGGCTTGCTTGTGGGTGGATGTAGCATTGCGGTGAGGACGGAAACCGACAGGAGTCTCAAACCTGTTATCCACCACATCAAGTAACCCATGAAAGCCTTCCACTTGACAGACAACAGCTTGCCATTGGTCATCCATGTCAGAGTCCTGTCGACATCCGTCCCAAGATGGACGGTGGCATAGAATTGAGCCACCAAATCCGCATCGAAATCCTTGTTGAATTGCATGATCCTGAGAATGTTCAGCTGAGTGCACATCTGAAGAGCTTCGTCAAAGTACTCCGGGTCCTTCTCCATAGCATCAGTGTCAATGGAGCGAACATCAACAAAAAGATTCTTCTTGGCCTTGATCACATCAAAGTAGATGGCAAACTGAAAACAGTTCCAGAACGGGCGGTTGACCAAAGTGGGTTCTTGGTCCACCGCATAGGGGTTGCGGCGACGCTTCTCCCAAAACTCCTTGTTGGTCATCTCAGTCACAGTCTTCCCTTTTGGCTTGTTGGCAGCTCGCTTCGATTGCTGAGGAGGTGGAGGTGATAAAGGCGAGGGTCCCGATCTTTTGATGAGATGCTAACTATCGATTTGGTGGAGATGACTTTGACGATCCGACTACAAACATGCACGACGTTGCGCCTTAGCAACCGCTAAACCAATCTCCTGAGGTTACTGACGATGCTGGAAGCACGGTCAGCTTCACCACGGAGGTCTATTCCTTCAAGCAATCGAAGAACGAGCAAGAATATGATAAAGCAATCTGAATATCGCAAATATATATGAAGTATTGATAATGGTGGGGATCCGGAAGCGGTCTTGGTCTGGTCGTTGGACACAAACGAAGTACATGAAGTTGCAATGGCTAACTTTTAACTAAACAAATCCCAAGGAAAAAGCTACTAGATGGATCTACTTATATAGGAGCAAGGGGTGGCAGCCAAGGAGGTGGGAGGACGTCCCAAGGCAGTCTAAAACTAACCCTAGGTCGTACAAGGCTCATGGGCCCAAGTGGAGGTGATGCAACACCTTTGGGCTTGTAGTTTGACTCAGATTCTGCTGCAACGTCAGATTGTTTCGTCCGTAACTCAACGCTCCGGACGAATTTGAAGGTGAATCCAATTGGTATGGAAAGAGCATGAAATCTAGTTTCCAACAAAAAAAGAATCACCCAATTCGGAGTCCGTATGAAAAAGTTGTTGGCGTTTTGAGTCACGTATGTCTGTGCAGTCCGAATCTGAATCCAGAACGTGAGAGACTTGGCCTCTATCTTCTCTTGACCCAAAAGTGACGTGAGAGGACTTTTTGAACACAACCTAAACATCTCCTTTTCTTTTCCCTTATCTTCATATGTGGATTGTACAAATGTCCCATACACCTGCAATTAGACAAAACACAAAAGTGTGTGAAGTATTTTTGTTGTGGATAACATAAATAGACTATTGAATAGTTTGCATTAGAAATCACCTGACAAATATGCATGTATGCAATATTTTTGGTCGTATCCAAGGTAGTCATGTCCTCATCATCCTCCCCTTTTTGAAAACAAAGCCATCCTCGGCATTGCTTAATCTGAAATGTGGCTAACAAAAGAGACAAGGTGTACATGTTGTATATATATATGTCATCCATTTTAACTTCCCTTGATTTTTGCACATATGTCACATGTATACATGAGTAACTTTCATTGTTCATAAAATCTAAAGCCAAAAAATTATCACAAGAAGTAGAAGGCATGAAAATATTGCAACTCAGTTTGCACATATAAGTGAAGCTCTTATTCACTTCAAAAGATTGGCAATGTTCATCATTAAACCATCCTAACGTCGATGAATAAACCTTACTTGCATCAAATTTACATGCTACAACATGCTTAAATAAGCAAACATGCAATAAGTCATCGGACACAGAATCATTATCAAGATTAGAGGTCATATCAAAATGATTAAACATTGGTTCTTTTGCATCAACAGTTAATTCAATGGGTGCACTCAAATTTTTTGATATTTCAGTTGTTTGATCACATGACGCATTCATGACAGTAACAAGAGTCTCTAAAATAGGTGGTGTGCTCAAATCAACAGGTAATTCAACACATGATGCGTTCAAGTTAACTAGGCATACTTCATTCTCATGTGAAGTTATATCATCAAGACCTTTACTGTTACCTCGCAGAGATGTAGCTGATGTAGGTACGGATGTTGACAATGTACCATACTCTTGAGATAATATTGCGCTCACAATCCGAGGTGGGGCTGCTCTAGTAGGTGCAATAGTTGAGTAACCAACCGGCGGTGGTGAACATGAACTGGAATAGTAGTTGTTGTAGTCACCCAATGCATCCTCCTGTATTTGTCTCTCAAAGGTACAAGCACGGACATACATACCAGTAATGAAACGAGGAATATACTGAAATCTTGCCTGAATATCATGGTTCAAACCACCAAAAAATCTATTCATTGTATCATCCTCAGATTCTTCTATTTCACAATGATGCATATAAGATTTGAACTCTTGGTAGTAAGCATGAACAGTGTTACTGCCTTGTTTTAATTGCTCCAATTTGCGACGCAATTCACGACAATAGTAAGGAGGAAAAAATTGTTGTCTCATTATAGCTTTCAAAACTTTCCAAGTTATGGGTTGGTTAACAATGTTTTTCTTACAATGTACACTCCACCAAACAGAAGCAAAACCAGTAAATGCTCTAATGGTAGCTCGTACTCTCTCAAGTTTAGAAAAATCATGGTGACTAAAAACTTGTTCTACTTCAAGCTCCCAAGCTAGATAAATAGCAGGATTAAATCTACCCTCAAATGATGGTAAAGAGATAACCTGACCATATGCTTGTGTGTGTTGTCCCAACTCTCGTGATGGTGAAGATGTGTCCGTCATCCAAGAACTTCTATCTCTGGAACCTGTCATGATTAGTAGAAACAAGAACCAAAATTCGAGAATAATGTTCCTATGAACTACTAGGATGTGGTTGTAAAGTGCTCACAGTAAAGCAAATATCAATATCTTACAAGTTCTTACCATGCGGCAGGTGGTGACAGGCAACCAGCGGTGTCAAATAACTCCGAAGATTGTGTAAAACGATTGCCAGGGGAACGTATGTATACACGGTGTAGAAATATGTGGAGCTGGGTTGGCTATATATGGTAGCAAAAGATTAGCAATAATCAATTCAGAGATGCAATGTTGAATAAACGCTCAACGACGGTACTGTGCTGGTCCTAGGCTAGACCAAACTAGAGACGCGAGCCTAGAACACTAATGAGGTCACGTCGTAGCACAACTAGCATCAATAAAGGATATGAAGTAGCTCTAGACAGCAAGACATAAGTGAAGATCACAATAGCAGTAGACCTATTTAGAAGCTGATGTTGAGGTGCCAAATACTAAACTAGCTTCTGCAATTATTTAGATGCGGCTCGTCGCTAGCTTTCATTCGAGTACTCGCGGAGCCAAAACAGACTTCATATGAGGAAGTTATGCCTGTTTTACTGAACAGTGCACAAAACAGATTCCAATCCGAATTCAACTACGAGATTGAGTCTAGATAGATCCGACTTTTTTTTTCTCCTCTCTTTTTTTTCTCACACTTTTTTCTTTTCCTTTCTTTTTTTTTCTCTGACTTTTTTTTACTTTTTTTTTTCTCTCGTTTTTTTCTCTATCTTTTTTTCTCTCTCCCTCTTTCCAAAACAAACTAGATAAGATGTAGATTGGATCAAGCGAAGATGGGAACGATCTCAACTATGATTATGACAATGAACAGTGGGTAGCACGTGGAGGAAATTGATGGATGGGTGGTGGACAGCGGAAGGGATAACGATGCAGCGGCGACGCGACTAATGTGAACAGAACTCGAAACTCTAAACGACCTAGACACCAAGACCAGCAACTCGACACGACGATGCAACCGATAATTCAACTATGCAAGCAATGAAAAGAAAATTGCAAAGGCTCAGACTGGCTTGGACCAAGGATGAATAGATCTAAATCTTTTTTGTGGCTTTTTCTTGAACAATAGGTAAGAAAATAAATCTAATCTAGGAAAACTGGAAATTCTCACCGAGCAACCTGAAAACTGATACCACTTGATAGAGGCTAAGGTGTCGATCTTTCGATGAGATGATAACTATCGATTTGGTGGAGACGACTTTGACGATCCGACTACAAACGTGCACGATGTTGCGCCTTAGCAACCGCTAAACCAATCTCCTGAGGTTACTGACGATGCTGGAAGCACGGTCAGCCTGACCACGAAGGTCTATTCCTGCAAGCAATCGAAGAACGAGCAAGAATATGATAAAGCAATCTGAATATCGCAAATATATATGAAGTATTGATAATGGTGGGGATCCGGAAGCGGTCTTGGTCTGGTCGTTGGACACAAACAAAGTACACGAAGTTGCAATGGCTAACTTTTAACTAAACAAATCCCCAGGAAAAAGCTACTAGATGAATCTACTTATATAGGAGCAAGGGGTGGCGGCCAAGGAGGTGGGAGGACGTCCCAAGGCAGCCTAAAACTAACCCTAGGTCGTACAAGGCTCATGGGCCCAAGTGGAGGTGATGCAACACCTTTGGGCTTGTAGTTTGACTCGGATTCTGCTGCAACGCCAGATTGTTTCGTCCGTAAATCAACGCTCCGGACGAATTTGAAGGTGAATCCAATTGGTATGGAAAGAGCACGAAATCTAGTTTCCAACAAAAAAGAATCACCCAATTCGGAGTCCGTATGAAAAAGTTGTTGGCGTTTTGAGTCAGGTATGTCTGTGCAGTCCGAATCTGAATCCAGAACGTGAGAGACTTGGACTCTATCTTCTCTTGGCCCAAAAGTGACGTGAGAGGACTTTTTGAACACAACCTAAACATCTCCTTTTCTTTTCCCTTATCTTCATATGTGGATTGTACAAATGTCCCATACACCTGCAATTAGACAAAACACAAAAGTGTGTGAAGTATTTTTGTTCTGGATAACATAAATAGACTATTGAATAGTTTGCATTAGAAATCACCTAACAAATATGCATGTATGCAATATTTTTGGTCGTATCCAAGGTAGTCATGTCCTCATCAGGAGGAACACTTGCAGATGCACTTGCTGGAGGCGGTTGGGTGGTCAAGGAACCACCGGCTGGCTCTGAGGTGCGGTAGCGTTTTGGTGTGGCACGCTCGGGGTTGATACGGCGATCTTGCTGCTCGGAACGGTCATCACCTGGAGCCAAACACAAGAACGCGCGAAACAACCAGAAAGAACGAGCATAAGCCAACAAACTCAACAAAAGGATCAAGGTAAGGCAGGAAAATGATGGAAATTGGCATTCAGCGATAGTACCGTGACCTGCCCGCGGTAGTACCGCCCCAAAGGGAGCGGTAGTACCGCTCTAGGTCAAGCGATAGTGATGAGGACATCAATACAATTGTTACACCCACAGCCCCTGCTGCTATACATACTGGACCAATTACTAGAGCTCGTGCACGCCAACTAAATTACCAGGTACTTTCGTTTCTTGGTAATGATTCTAATGTTCATGAGAATATGATGCTTCCTAAATTGGATACATTTGTTTTGCTTACAAATGAAGGGCCTAGCTTGGAGAAGGATGAACATTGGAGCAAGAACAAGCATGGAGATGATGGCATGCGCAAGGGGAACAAGAACGGAGTTACAAGTGATGATTTCAGGACTTTGAAGCCACCATAATGGGTGCATGAAGCCTTGGACGAAATATACAAGATGCCACTTCATAAATTTCGTCCCAAGGCTATTTTAGGTGCTGCGTCACCTTATTATTGGGCCTGGCCCATGTAATTTCGAAATACATAAGTATAGGCTATTTTTAGAGTCCGTATGTGTGGGGAAACAAGAGATAGGGTTGATTTCGGACCCCTCCACCAAGGGCCACGAAATTCCCCCCTCTTCCTCCATATATACAGCCCTTAGGGCATCGTTTAGACTTTGGGTTTTGTTTAGATTAAAAGTTCGCCATAGCTGCAACTTCGCGTACTTCGTTTGTGTTCAACGACCAGACAAAGGCGTCACAGAACCCCACCTTGATCAATAAAGCTTTCATCTTATATTCGCAATATCCAGATTGCAATCTTAGTTTCTTGCTTGTTCTTCGTTTGCTCGCAGGAAACAGACCCTCGTGGTCAGGTTGATCGTGCTCCGGCGTGGTCAATAACCTCTCGGAGTTGGTTTAGCGATTGCTAAGGCGCGACGTCCTCGCACGTTCGTAGTCGGATCGTCAAAGTCGACTTCCACCAAAGCGATATCCATCATCTCATCGAAAGACGGGACACCTTTGCCTCTATCAGGATATATCTATGGACTTTGTTTTAGGTTTACCTCGAACAAAGAAGGGGAGGGATAACATATTTGTTGTCGTGGATAGATTCTCGAAAATGGCACACTTTATACCATGTCATAAAAGCGATGATGCTGTTAATGTTGCTGATTTGTTCTTTCGTGAAATTATTCGCTTGCATGGTGTGCCAAATACTATTGTTTCAGATCGTGATACTAAATTTCTTAGCCACTTTTGGAGATGTTTATGGGCTAAGTTGGGGACTAAACTGCTTTTTAGTACTACTTGTCACCCCCAAACTGATGGACAAACTGAAGTAGTCAATAGAACGTTGTCTACTATGCTTAGGGCTGTTTTGAAGAATAATAAGAAAATGTGGGAGGAATGCTTGCCTCATATTGAATTTGCTTATAATCGTTCATTGCATTCTACTACTAAGATGTGCCCTTTTGAAGTTGTGTATGGTTTCCTACCTCGTGCACCTATTGATTTGTTGCCTCTTCCATCTTCGGAGTAGGTTAATTTTGATGCTAAACAACGTGCTGAATTGATTTTAAAAATGCATGAGTTAACTAAGGAAAACATTGAGCGTATGAATGCTAAATATAAACTTGCTGGAGATAAGGGTAGAAAACATGTTGTGTTTGCACCTGGAGATCTTGTTTGGTTACATTTGCGTAAGGATAGATTTCCTGATTTGCGCAAATCAAAGCTAATGCCACGTGCTGATGGTCCCTTTAAGGTGTTAGAGAAAATAAATGATAATGCATATAAACTTGAGCTGCCTGCAGATTTTGGGGTTAGTCCCACTTTTAACATTGCAGATTTGAAGCCTTATTTGGGTGAGGAAGATGGACTTCCGTCGAGGACGACTTCATTTCAAGAAGGGGAGGATGATGAGGACATCAATACAATTGTTACACCCACAGCCCCTGCTGCTATACATACTGGACCAATTACTAGAGCCCGTGCACGCCAACTAAATTACCAGGTACTTTCGTTTCTTGGTAATGATTCTAATGTTCATGAGAATATGATGCTGCCTAAATTGGATACATTTGTTTTGCTTACAAATGAAGGGCCTAGCTTGGAGAAGGATGAACATTGGAGCAAGAACAAGCATGGAGATGATGGCATGCGCAAGGGGAACAAGAACGGAGTTACAAGTGATGATTTCAGGACTTTGAAGCCACCATAATGGGTGCATGAAGCCTTGGACGAAATATACAAGATGCCACTTCATAAATTTCGTCCCGAGGCTATTTTAGGTGCTGCGTCACCTTATTATTGGGCCAGGCCCATGTAATTTCGAAAGACATAAGTATAGGCTATTTTTAGAGTCCGTATGTGTGGGGAAACAAGAGATAGGGTTGATTTCGGACCCCTCCACCAAGGGCCACGAAATTCCCCCCTCTTCCTCCATATATACAGCCCTTAGGGCATCGTTTAGACTTTGGGTTTTGTTTAGATTAAAAGTTCGCCATAGCTGCAACTTCGCGTACTTCGTTTGTGTTCAACGACCAGACAAAGGCGTCACAGAACCCCACCTTGATCAATAAAGCTTTCATCTTATATTCGCAATATCCAGATTGCAATCTTAGTTTCTTGCTTGTTCTTCGTTTGCTCGCAGGAAACAGACCCTCGTGGTCAGGTTGATCGTGCTCCGGCGTGGTCAATAACCTCTCGGAGTTGGTTTAGCGATTGCTAAGGCGCGACGTCCTCGCACGTTCGTAGTCGGATCGTCAAAGTCGACTTCCACCAAAGCGATATCCATCATCTCATCGAAAGACGGGACACCTAAGTGGTATCAGATTTCCAGGTTGCTCGGTGAGATTTTACAGTTTTTCGTAGTTTAGATCGAGTCTGTTCTTCATACCTACAGTCCACGAAAAAGCCACAAAAAAATTAGGGTTAGTTCATCATATCCGAACCAATCTGAGCCTTTGCATAATCTTTTTAGGGTTTTGCTTTGTTGAATTTGCGGTTGCATCGTCGTTTCTAGTTGCTGGTCTTAGAGTCTAGTCTTTTAGAGTTTCGAGTTCTGGTCATAAGTTGTCACGCCGCCGCCGCACCATCATCATCACCCCTGCCATCTACCACCACCGCTTATCCGCCACCGCTTCGAATCCGTATCCATATACCACCACAGCTGTGATAGAGGCAAAGGTGTCCCGTCTTTCGATGAGATGGTGGATTTCGCTTTGGTGGAAGTCGACTTTGACGATCCGACTACGAACGTGTGAGGACGTCGCGCCTTAGCAATCGCTAAACCAACTCCGAGAGGTTATTGACCACGCCGGAGCACGATCAACCTAACCACGAGGGTCTGTTTTCCTGCGAGCAAACGAAGAACAAGCAAGAAACTAAGATTGCAATCTGGATATTGCGAATATAAGATGAAAGCTTTATTGATCAAGGTGGGGTTCTGTGACGCCTTTGTCTGGTCGTTGAACACAAACGAAGTACGCGAAGTTGCAGCTATGGCGAACTTTTAATCTAAACAAAACCCAAAGTCTAAACGATGCCCTAAGGGCTGTATATATGGAGGAAGAGGGGGGAATTTCGTGGCCCTTGGTGGAGGGGTCCGAAATCAACCCTATCTCTTGTTTCCCCACACATACGGACTCTAAAAATAGCCTATACTTATGTATTTCGAAATTACATGGGCCTGGCCCAATAATAAGGTGACGCAGCACCTAAAATAGCCTCTGGACGAAATTTATGAAGTGGCATCTTGTATATTTCGTCCAAGGCTTCATGCACCCATTATGGTGGCTTCAAAGTCCTGAAATCATCACTTGTAACTCCGTTCTTGTTCCAATGTTCATCCTTCTCCAAGCTAGGCCCTTCATTTGTAAGCAAAACAAATGTATCCAATTTAGGCAGCATCATATTCTCATGAACATTAGAATCATTACCAAGAAACGAAAGTACCTGGTAATTTAGTTGGCGTGCACGAGCTCTAGTAATTGGTCCAGTATGTATAGCAGCAGGGGCTGTGGGTGTAACAATTGTATTGATGTCCTCATCATCCTCCCCTTCTTGAAATGAAGTCGTCCTTGACGGAAGTTCATCTTCCTCACCCAAATAAGGCTTCAAATCTGCAATGTTAAAAGTGGGACTAACCCCAAAATCTGCAGGCAGCTCAAGTTTATATGCATTATCATTTATTTTCTCTAACACCTTAAAGGGACCATCAGCACGTGGCATTAGCTTTGATTTGCGCAAATCAGGAAATCTATCCTTACGCAAATGTAACCAAACAAGATCTCCAGGTGCAAACACAACATGTTTTCTACCCTTATCTCCAGCAAGTTTATATTTAGCATTCATACGCTCAATGTTTTCCTTAGTTAACTCATGCATTTTTAAAATCAATTCAGCACGTTGTTTAGCATCAAAATTAACCTACTCCGAAGATGGAAGAGGCAACAAATCAATAGGTGCACGAGGTAGGAAACCATACACAACTTCAAAAGGGCACATCTTAGTAGTAGAATGCAATGAACGATTATAAGCAAATTCAATATGAGGCAAGCATTCCTCCCACATTTTCTTATTATTCTTCAAAACAGCCCTAAGCATAGTAGACAACGTTCTATTGACTACTTCAGTTTGTCCATCAGTTTGGGGGTGACAAGTAGTACTAAAAAGCAGTTTAGTCCCCAACTTAGCCCATAAACATCTCCAAAAGTGGCTAAGAAATTTAGTATCACGATCTGAAACAATAGTATTTGGCACACCATGCAAGCGAATAATTTCACGAAAGAACAAATCAGCAACATTAACAGCATCATCGCTTTTATGACATGGTATAAAGTGTGTCATTTTCGAGAATCTATCCACGACAACAAATATGCTATCCCTCCCCTTCTTTGTTCGAGGTAAACCTAAAACAAAGTCCATAGATATATCCTCCCAAGGAACACTAGGTACAGGCAAAGGCATATATAAACCATGAGGATTGAGTCGTGACTTAGCTTTTTGACATGTAGTGCATCGAGCAATAAAACGCTCAACATCCCGTCTCATCTTTGGCCAAAAGAAATGTGTAGCAAGTACGTCCTCCGTCTTCTTCACGCCAAAATGTCCCATTAATCCTCCTCCATGCGCTTCCTGCAACAACAAAAGACGAACGGAGCTAGCTGGAATGCATAGCTTGTTAGCACGAAACACACATCCATCGTTAACGACAAACTTGTTCCACATTCTTCCTTCTTTACAATTCTGCATTACATCTTTAAAATCAGCATCATGCACATATTGATCTTTGATGGTCTCCAAACCAAATATTTTGAAGTCAAGTTGTGAAAGCATAGTATAGCGACGAGACAATGCATCAGCAATAACATTTTCTTTTCCCTTCTTGTGTTTAATGACATAAGGGAAAGTCTCAATGAATTCAACCCATTTAGCATGTCTACGATTCAGTTTAGCTTGACTTTTAATATGTTTCAAAGATTCATGATCAGAATGTATAACAAATTCTTTGGGCCATAAATAATGTTGCCATGTTTCTAAAGTCCGAACAAGAGAATATAATTCTTTATCATAAGTAGAATAATTCAGACTAGGCCCACTCAATTTTTCAGAAAAGTATGCAACAGGTTTGCCATCTTGTAATAACACACCTCCTAATCCAATTCCACTAGCATCACATTCAAGCTCAAAAGTCTTATTAAAATCAGGAAGTTGGAGTAAAGGAGCATGTGTCAACTTATCTTTCAATACCGTGAAGGCTTCTTCCTGTGCGGTACCCCAAACAAAAGGCACATCCTTCTTTGTAAGCTCGTTGAGAGGTGCAGCAATGGTGCTGAAATCTCTCACAAAACGCCTATAGAATCCAGCGAGGCCAAGAAAACTCCTCACTTGTGTGACCGCTTTGGGCTGCGGCCAACTCTCAATAGCTTCAATCTTGGCTTTGTCAACTTCAATTCCCTGTGGATTAACAACATAGCCAAGAAAAGATACTCGGTCGGTGCAAAAGGTGCACTTCCCAAGGTTACCAAACAAACGTGCATCACGTAGAGCAATAAAAACAGCACGTAAATGTTCCAAATGTTCTTCCAAAGATCTGCTATAAATCAGTATATCATCAAAATAGACTACCACAAATCGTCCAATGAAAGCACGTAAAACTTCGTTCATTAGTCTCATGAAAGTACTAGGCGCATTAGTTAACCCAAAAGGCATGACTAACCACTCATATAATCCAAACTTAGTTTTAAATGCTGTTTTCCATTCATCTCCCAATTTCATACGAATTTGATGGTATCCACTACGCAAATCAACTTTGGAGAATATTGTAGAGCCACTCAATTCATCAAGCATATCATCTAGCCTAGGAATAGGATGACGATAACGAATAGTAATATTATTAATGCCTCTACAATCAACACACATACGTGATGTACCATCCTTTTTTGGCACTAGAATAATAGGAACAGCACAAGGACTAAGAGATTCGCGTATATAACCTTTGTCGAGAAGCTCTTGTACTTGACGCATAATCTCCTTCGTCTCCTCTGGATTGGTACGGTATGGTGCACGGTTTGGCAGTGAAGCACCGGGAATTAAGTCAATCTGATGCTCAATCCCTCGAATAGGCGGTAATCCCGGTGGCACGTCTTGTGGAAAGACGTCAGCGAACTCCTGCAAAATGTTAGTGACAGCAGGAGGCAAAGAGGAAGGCACATCCTCGAATGAAAATAATGCCTCTTTGCACACAAAAGCATAGCAAACAGATTTGCTGAAATCTAGCTCATCAATATCAAATTTGGTGGCAAATAAACATGCACTTTTCAATTTAATTTCAGAAGCAACACTAGATGGTTTATTATTAGGCTTCATTTGTTGCTCAAATTCTTTTGCCACAATCTGATTTTCACTCTTATTCGTCTCCTGTTTTGCTTTATTAGCTCTATTAATATCATCTTTCAAAATGGAATCAGGAGTCATAGGAAGCAAAGTAATATTTTTACCCTTATGAACAAGAGTATAGTGATTGTTTCTACCATGGTGTACAGAATTTTTATCAAATTGCCATGGTCTACCAAGTAATAAGGAACATGCTTGCATAGGTACCACATCACAATCAACATAATCAGCATATGTAGAGATACTAAAATGCACACGAACAGTACGTGTTACCTTAACCTTGCCGCTGTTGTTGAACCATTGGATGTAGTAAGGATGTGGATGAGGTCTTGTGGTGAGAGAAAGCTTCTCCACCATCTCCATGCTAGCCAAGTTGTTGCAGCTCCCTCCGTCTATGATGACGCGCACAGAACGTTCCTTCACAACTCCCTTGGTATGGAACAAATTGTGCCTCTGATTTTGCTCAGCTTGTGTGACCTGCACACTCAAAACACGTTGAGCAACTAAACATTCATACCTGTCAGCGTCTTCAGGAGCCATGTATTGCGTCTCATGATCAGAATCATCTCCACCATGTTCTTCACGTGTAATAAGAGCCAAAGTCTCCTCATCATAGTCACTAGCAGACTCATATCCACCATCCGCGGTAGCAATCATCACACGCGGAGATTTGCATTCTCTCGCATAATGACCTCCTCCCTTACAACGACGACAAATAATATCACTTGTGTGCCCTGTTGATGCCATGGAAGAAGAAGAACGCTGTGCAGGCCCTGCAGGTGCGCTCTTGGCAGATAATGGTGGTTGTTCCTGTTTTCTTGTATCACGGCTGGAGGTGGCACCGGATGGAGGTGCTGGTGCAGTTGAAGTAGAAGATGCACGTGGTGTCCATGATGAAGATCGGCCTGCAGAAAAGTTAGTTCGCCCCAATGCTTGTCGATCCTGCACTTCACGTTCAGCTTTACAAGCAAGATGGAATAAACGAGTGATATTAGTATACTCCTTATAGTCTAGAATGGTCTGAATCTCTCTATTTAATCCACCTAGAAAACGTGCAAGCATAGCTTCATTCTCCTCAACAATACCACATCTAATCATGCCAGTTTGTAATTCCTGATAATATTCTTCTACAGAATTTTTTCCTTGTCTTAAACGCTGTAATTTTTGAAGCAATTCACGTTGATAATATGGTGGAACCCAACGCGTACGCATAGCAGTTTTCAAAGCAGCCCAAGTAGTTGGAATAGGATATAATCTACAATGTTCAGACCACCATACACATGCAAAACTAGTGAAAGCACAAACAGCAGCAGCAACTCGTCTCTCCTCAGGATATTGTAAACATGTAAAACGTTGTTCAGTTTCTAACTCCCAAGTAAGATATATATCAGGAACATATCTACCCTCAAATGGTGGAATATTCAATTTCAGTTTAGGAATATGGACATCATCTCGTACCTGAGGTGGTGGTGCAGGCCTACCATTACGAATATATACCTGAGGTCGACCTGCTGGTGGTGGTACAGGTGGCTGCACGTAGTGCTGATTTTGATCAACCTCATCCTCATAATCTCCCACATAATCATCCTCCTCCGCATCAGCAGCAGGAGCCACAGAAGTATCAACAGCAGCACCAACAGTTTGGCCAAACGCAAGAGGAACACGGCTTGCTCGGCGGAGGTCTATTTCGCGACGTGGAGGTAGTCGTTGTTGTTGTTGTTGGAGAGGTGCGTTAGGTGCAGCGGGTGGTGGTGGTGGAAGACGCGCGAGCAATTCATTAAACTTGTTATCGAGCTTTAATTCGAACGTCTTCTCAAGGCCAGTGATCTTCTCCATGGCCTCTTCAAAATTGTTCAGCACATCTTGCACCTGTTCAATCATCATTTGCTGAAACTTATCATGAAGCTCCTTGTTCGATAAATTCTCCCAGTCAATCTCGTCGGCTTGTGATCCTGGCATGGTTAGCAGCAATAGAAACACACAAGAATATGATCCTACATACTACGAACAAGTGGTGGTGGTGGGTGTCACAAATCCGTCAAGCAAAACTCAAATTCTTACCAGTTCTTACCCAGCAACAGTGATGAGGACATCAATACAATTGTTACACCCACAGCCCCTGCTGCTATACATACTGGACCAATTACTAGAGCCCGTGCACGCCAACTAAATTACCAGGTACTTTCGTTTCTTGGTAATGATTCTAATGTTCATGAGAATATGATGCTGCCTAAATTGGATACATTTGTTTTGCTTACAAATGAAGGGCCTAGCTTGGAGAAGGATGAACATTGGAGCAAGAACAAGCATGGAGATGATGGCATGCGCAAGGGGAACAAGAACGGAGTTACAAGTGATGATTTCAGGACTTTGAAGCCACCATAATGGGTGCATGAAGCCTTGGACGAAATATACAAGATGCCACTTCATAAATTTCGTCCCAAGGCTATTTTAGGTGCTGCGTCACCTTATTATTGGGCCAGGCCCATGTAATTTCGAAATACATAAGTATAGGCTATTTTTAGAGTCCGTATGTGTGGGGAAACAAGAGATAGGGTTGATTTCGGACCCCTCCACCAAGGGCCACGAAATTCCCCCCCTCTTCCTCCATATATACAGCCCTTAGGGCATCGTTTAGACTTTGGGGGTTTTGTTTAGATTAAAAGTTCGCCATAGCTGCAACTTCGCGTACTTCGTTTGTGTTCAACGACCAGACAAAGGCGTCACAGAACCCCACCTTGATCAATAAAGCTTTCATCTTATATTCGCAATATCCAGATTGCAATCTTAGTTTCTTGCTTGTTCTTCGTTTGCTCGCAGGAAACAGACCTTCGTGGTCAGGTTGATCGTGCTCCGGCGTGGTCAATAACCTCTCGGAGTTGGTTTAGCGATTGCTAAGGCGCGACGTCCTCGCACGTTCGTAGTCGGATCGTCAAAGTCGACTTCCACCAAAGCGAAATCCTCCATCTCATCGAAAGACGGGACACCTTTGCCTCTATCACATACTATAAGCCTTCCCAGCTCCACATACATCTACGTCGTGTGTTTGACTCTCCCTGGTAATCGCTCTATCCAAGCTTTGAGAGTTTTTGACTACAACGGTTGCCAATCACCGCCTGCTGCTGGGTAAGAACTGGTAAGAATTTGAGATTTGCTTGACGGATTTGTGACACCCACCACCACCACTTGTTCGTAGTCTGTAGGATCATATTCTTGTGTGTTTCTATTGCTGCTAACCATGCCAGGATCACAAGCCGACGAGATTGACTGGGAGAATTTATCGAACAAGGAGCTTCATGATAAGTTTCAGCAAATGATGACTGAACAGGTGCAAGATGTGCTGAACAATTTTGAAGAGGCCATGGAGAAGATCACTGGCCTTGAGAAGACGTTCGAAACAAAGCTCGATAACAAGTTTAATGAATTGCTCGCGCGTCTTCCACCACCACCACCCGCTGCACCTAACGCACCTCTCCAACAACAACAACAACGACTACCTCCACGTCGCGAAGCAGACCTCCGCCGAGCAAGCCGTGTTCCTCTTGCGTTTGGCCAAACTGTTGGTGCTGCTGTTGATACTTCTATGGCTCCTACTGCTAATGCGGAGGAGGATGATTATGTGGGAGATTATGAGGATGAGGTTGATCAAAATCAACACTACGTGCAGCCACCTGTACCACCACCAGCAGGTCGACCTCAGGTATATATTCGTAATGGTAGGCCTGCACCACCACCTCAGGTACGAGATGATGTCCATATTCCTAAACTGAAATTGAATATTCCACCATTTGAGGGTAGATATGTTCCTGATATATATCTTACTTGGGAGTTAGAAACTGAACAACGATTTACATGTTTACAATATCCTGAGGAGAGACGAGTTGCTGCTGCTGTTTGTGCTTTCACTAGTTTTGCATGTGTATGGTGGTCTGAACATTGTAGATTATATCCTATTCCAACTACTTGGGCTGCTTTGAAAACTGCTATGCGTACGCGTTGGGTTCCACCATATTATCAACGTGAATTGCTTCAAAAATTACAGCGTTTAAGACAAGGAAAAAATTCTGTAGAAGAATATTATCAGGAATTACAAACTGGCATGATTAGATGTGGTATTGTTGAGGAGAATGAAGCTATGCTTGCACGTTTTCTAGGTGGATTAAATAGAGAGATTCAGACCATTCTAGACTATAAGGAGTATACTAATATCACTCGTTTATTCCATCTTGCTTGTAAAGCTGAACGTGAAGTGCAGGATCGACAAGCATTGGGGCGAACTAACTTTTCTGCAGGCCGATCTTCATCATGGACACCACGTGCATCTTCTACTTCAACTGCACCAGCACCTCCATCCGGTGCCACCTCCAGCCGTGATACAAGAAAACAGGAACAACCACCATTATCTGCCAAGAGCGCACCTGCAGGGCCTGCACAGCGTTCTTCTTCTTCCATGGCATCAACAGGGCACACAAGTGATATTATTTGTCGTCGTTGTAAGGGAGGAGGTCATTATGCGAGAGAATGCAAATCTCCGCGTGTGATGATTGCTACCGCGGATGGTGGATATGAGTCTGCTAGTGACTATGATGAGGAGACTTTGGCTCTTATTACACGTGAAGAACATGGTGGAGATGATTCTGATCATGAGACGCAATACATGGCTCCTGAAGACGCTGACAGGTATGAATGTTTAGTTGCTCAACGTGTTTTGAGTGTGCAGGTCACACAAGCTGAGCAAAATCAGAGGCACAATTTGTTCCATACCAAGGGAGTTGTGAAGGAACGTTCTGTGCGCGTCATCATAGACGGAGGGAGCTGCAACAACTTGGCTAGCATGGAGATGGTGGAGAAGCTTTCTCTCACCACAAGACCACATCCACATCCTTACTACATCCAATGGTTCAACAACAGCGGCAAGGTTAAGGTAACACGTACTGTTCGTGTGCATTTTAGTATCTCTACATATGCTGATTATGTTGATTGTGATGTGGTACCTATGCAAGCATGTTCCTTATTACTTGGTAGACCATGGAAGTTTGATAAAAATTCTGTACACCATGGTAGAAACAATCACTATACTCTTGTTCATAAGGATAAAAATATTACTTTGCTTCCTATGACTCCTGATTCCATTTTGAAAGATGATATTAATAGAGCTAATAAAGCACAACAGGAGAAGAATAAGAGTGAAAATCAGATTGTGGCAAAAGAATTTGAGCAACAAATGAAGCCTAATAATAAGCCATCTAGTGTTGCTTCTGAAATTAAATTGAAAAGTGCATGTTTATTTGCCACCAAATCTGATATTGATGAGCTAGATTTCAGCAAATCTGTTTGCTATGCTTTTGTGTGCAAAGAGGCATTATTTTCATTCGAGGACGTGCCTTCCTCTTTGCCTCCTGCTGTCACTAACATTTTGCAGGAGTTCGCTGACGTTTTTCCACAAGACGTGCCACCGGGATTACCGCCTATTCGAGGGATTGAGCATCAGATCGACTTAATTCCCGGTGCTTCACTGCCAAACCGTGCACCATACCATACCAATCCAGAGGAGACGAAGGAGATTATGCGTCAAGTACAAGAGCTTCTCGACAAAGGTTATATACGCGAATCCCTTAGTCCTTGTGCTGTTCCTATTATTCTAGTGCCGAAAAAGGATGGTACATCACGTATGTGTGTTGATTGTAGAGGCATTAATAATATTACTATTCGTTATCGTCATCCTATTCCTAGGCTAGATGATATGCTTGATGAATTGAGTGGCTCTACAGTATTCTCCAAAGTTGATTTGCGTAGTGGCTACCATCAAATTCGTATGAAATTGGGAGATGAATGGAAAACAGCATTTAAAACTAAGTTTGGATTATATGAGTGGTTAGTTGATAGAGGCAAAGGTGTCCCGTCTTTCGATGAGATGGTGGATTTCGCTTTGGTGGAAGTCGACTTTGACGATCCGACTACGAACGTGCGAGGACGTCGCGCCTTAGCAATCGCTAAACCAACTCCGAGAGGTTATTGACCACGCCGGAGCACGATCAACCTGACCACGAAGGTCTGTTTCCTGCGAGCAAACGAAGAACAAGCAAGAAACTAAGATTGCAATCTGGATATTGCGAATATAAGATGAAAGCTTTATTGATCAAGGTGGGGTTCTGTGACGCCTTTGTCTGGTCGTTGAACACAAACGAAGTACGCGAAGTTGCAGCTATGGCGAACTTTTAATCTAAACAAAACCCAAAGTCTAAACGATGCCCTAAGGGCTGTATATATGGAGGAAGAGGGGGGGGGGAATTTCGTGGCCCTTGGTGGAGGGGTCCGAAATCAACCCTATCTCTTGTTTCCCCACACATACGGACTCTAAAAATAGCCTATACTTATGTATTTCGAAATTACATGGGCCTGGCCCAATAATAAGGTGACGCAGCACCTAAAATAGCCTCGGGACGAAATTTAGGAAGTGGCATCTTGTATATTTCGTCCAAGGCTTCATGCACCCATTATGGTGGCTTCAAAGTCCTGAAATCATCACTTGTAACTCCGTTCTTGTTCCCCTTGCGCATGCCATCATCTCCATGCTTGTTCTTGCTCCAATGTTCATCCTTCTCCAAGCTAGGCCCTTCATTTGTAAGCAAAACAAATGTATCCAATTTAGGCAGCATCATATTCTCATGAACATTAGAATCATTACCAAGAAACGAAAGTACCTGGTAATTTAGTTGGCGTGCACGAGCTCTAGTAATTGGTCCAGTATGTATAGCAGCAGGGGATGTGGGTGTAACAATTGTATTGATGTCCTCATCAAGCTGTCATATACCACCACCGCTGCCATCTACCACCATATATCCACCACCAATCCGAGTTCTTGTCATATTAGGTTTGTTTTCGAGATCCATCTAGATTTCGATTCGTGTTTCCTTGCCGGAGTAGGTTTCGAAAAAAAAATAAAAAAAATTTGGGTCCGTTTAGGCCCAAAATTTTTCGAAAACGCATTTTTCGAAAAAAAATCTGGCTATCCTATTTTTAGGTGTTTCTGAGTGTTTTGAGACAGGTGCCATTATAGGAAGTTTTTTTTGACCCGTTCCCAGTTTTTGGGTCCGGGCAGTCGGAAAAAAAAAATTCGTGCCCATCCTGTCAGTTTGACCGAGGAAGAGTTTTGAGACACTCGCCATTATAGTGCTTTTTCGCAAAAAAAAAGCAGTGCAAAAAAAAGAGCGCAAAAAAAAGAGCGAAAAGAAAATTTTCAGAGTGTGCTTTTCCCTTGTTTACGTGCCGCGCCGTGATTTTGTTGGTGTTCTAGGCTCGCGTCTCTAGCACAGTCTAGCCTAGGACCAGCACAGTACCGTCGTTGAGCGATTATTCAACTTTGCATCTCTGAATTGATTATTGCTGACCCTTTTTGCTACCATACTATAAGCCTTCCCAGCTCCACATACATCTACGTCGTGTGTTTGACTCTCCCTGGTAATCGCTCTATCCAAGCTTTGAGAGTTTTTTGACTACAACGGTTGCCGATCACCGCCTGCTACTGGGTAAGAACTGGTAAGAATTTGAGATTTGCTTGTCGGATTTGTGATACACCACCACCACTTCTTAGTAGTCTGTAGGATCATATTCTTGTGTGTTTCTATTGCTACTAACCATGCCAGGATCACAAGCCGACGAGATTGACTGGGAGAACTTATCGAACAAGGAGCTTCATGATAAGTTTCAGCAAATGATGACTGAACAGGTACAAGATGTGCTGAACAATTTTGAAGAGGCCATGGAGAAGATCACTGGCCTTGAGAAGACGTTCGAAACAAAGCTCGATAACAGATTTAATGAACTGCTTGCGCGTCTTCCACCACCGGCTGCACCTGTCGCACCTCTGCAACAACAACAACTACGCCCCCTTCCGAATCAGTATGGACGAGCACAGCGTGTTCCTATTGAGCCAGGACAAAATTCTGGTGCCGCTGCTACTGCTGTTGGTGTTTCTTTGGCTCATGCTACTGCTGCTGCTGGTACCCAGGAGGAGGATGAGTATGCGGGCGATTATGAGGATGAGGTTGATCAAAATCAGATCTACGAGCAGCCACCAGCACCACCACCAGCAGGTCGACCTCAGGTATATATTCGTAATGGTAGGCCTGCACCACCACCTCAGGTACGAGATGATGTCCATATTCCTAAACTGAAATTGAATATTCCACCATTTGAGGGTAGATATGTTCCTGATATATATCTTACTTGGGAGTTAGAAACTGAACAACGATATACATGTTTACAATATCCTGAGGAGAGACGAGTTGCTGCTGCTGTTTGTGCTTTCACTAGTTTTGCATGTGTATGGTGGTCTGAACATTGTAGATTATATCCTATTCCAACTACTTGGGCTGCTTTGAAAACTGCTATGCGTACGCGTTGGGTTCCACCATATTATCAACGTGAATTGCTTCAAAAATTGCAGCATTTAAGACAAGGGAAAAATTCTGTAGAAGAATATTATCAGGAATTATAGACTGGCATGATTAGATGTGGAATTGTTGAGGAGAATGAAGCTATGCTTGCACGTTTTCTGGGTGGATTAAATAGAGAGATTCAGACCATTCTAGACTATAAGGAGTATACTAATATCACTCATTTATTCCATCTTGCTTGTAAAGCTGAACGTGAAGTGCAGGATCGACAAGCATTGGGGCAAACTAACTTTTCTGCAGACCGACCTTCATCATGGACACCGTGTGCATCTTCTACTTCAACTGCACCAGCACCTCAATTAGGTGCCTCCTCCAGTCGTGATACAAGAAAACAGGCACAACCACCATTATCTGCCAAGAGCGCACCTGCTGGGCCTGCACGGAGTTCTTCTTCTTCCATGGCATCAACAGGGCACACAAGTGATATTATTTGTCGTCGTTGTAAGGGAGGAGGTCATTATGCGAGAGAATGCAAATCTCCACGTGTGATGATTGCTACCGCGGATGGTGGATATGAGTCCGCTAGTGACTATGATGAGGAGACTTTGGCTCTTATTACACGTGAAGAACATGGTGGAGATGATTCTGATCATGAGACGCAATACATGGCTCCTGAAGACGCTGACAGGTATGAATGTTTAGTTGCTCAACGTGTTTTGAGTGTGCAGGTCACACAAGCTGAGCAAAATCAGAGGCACAATTTGTTCCATACCAAGGGAGTTGTGAAGGAACGTTCTGTGCGCGTCATCATAGACGGAGGTAGTTGCAACAACTTGGCTAGCATGGAGATGGTGGAGAAGCTTTCTCTCACCACAAGACCACATCCATATCCTTACTACATCCAATGGTTCAACAACAGCGGCAAGGTTAAGGTAACACGTACTGTTCGTGTGCATTTTAGTATCTCTACATACGCTGATTATGTTGATTGTGATGTGGTACCTATGCAAGCATGTTCCTTATTACTTGGTAGACCATGGCAATTTGATAAAAATTCTGTACACCATGGTAGAAACAATCACTATACTCTTGTTCATAAGGATAAAAATATTACTTTGCTTCCTATGACTCCTGATTCCATTTTGAAAGATGATATTAATAGAGCTAATAAAGCAAAATAGGAGAAGAATAAGAGTGAAAATCAGATTGTGGCAAAAGAATTTGAGCAACAAATGAAGCCTAATAATAAACCATTAGTGTTGCTTCTGAAATTAAATTGAAAAGTGCATGTTTATTTGCCACCAAATCTGATATTGATGAGCTAGATTTCAGCAAATCTGTTTGCTATGCTTTTGTGTGCAAAGAGGCATTATTTTCATTCGAGGACGGGCCTTCCTCTTTGCCTCCTGCTGTCACTAACATTTTGCAGGAGTTCGCTGACGTATTTCCACAAGACGTGCCACCGGGATTACCGCCTATTCGAGGGATTGAGCATCAGATTGACTTAATTCCCGGTGCTTCACTGCCAAACCGTGCACCATACCGTACCAATCCAGAGGAGACGAAGGAGATTATGCGTCAAGTACAAGAGCTTCTCGACAAAGGTTATATACGCGAATCCCTTAGTCCTTGTGCTGTTCCTATTATTCTAGTGCCGAAAAAGGATGGTACATCACGTATGTGTGTTGATTGTAGAGGCATTAATAATATTACTATTCGTTATCGTCATCCTATTCCTAGGCTAGATGATATGCTTGATGAATTGAGTGGCTCTACAATATTCTCCAAAGTTGATTTGCGTAGTGGCTACCATCAAATTCGTATGAAATTGGGAGATGAATGGAAAACAGCATTTAAAACTAAGTTTGGATTATATGAGTGGTTAGTCATGCCTTTTGGGTTAACTAATGCACCTAGTACTTTCATGAGATTAATGAACGAAGTTTTACGTGCTTTCATTGGACGATTTGTGGTAGTTTACTTTGATGACATACTGATTTATAGCAGATCTTTGGAAGAACATTTGGAACATTTACGTGCTGTTTTTATTGCTCTACGTGATGCACGTTTGTTTGGTAACCTTGGTGATAGAGGCGAGGGTGTCCCGATCTTTCGATGAGATGATAACTATCGATTTGGTGGAGACGACTTTGACGATCCGACTACAAACATGCACGACGTTGCGCCTTAGCAATCGCTAAACCAATCTCCTGAGGTTACTGACGATGCCGGAAGCACGGTCAGCTTGACCACGAAGGTCTATTCCTGCAAGCAATCGAAGAACGAGCAAGAATATGATAAAGCAATCTGAATATTGCAAATATATATGAGGTATTGATAATGGTGGGGATCCGGAAGCGGTCTTGGTCTGGTCGTTGGACACAAACGAAGTACACGAAGTTGCAATGGCTAACTTTTAACTAAATAAATCCCAAGGAAAAGCTACTAGATGGATCTACTTATATAGGAGCAAGGGGTGGCGGCCAAGGAGGTGGGAGGACGTCCCAAGGCAGCCTAAAACTAAATCTAGGTCGTACAAGGCCAATGGGCCCAACTCGAGGTGATGTAACACCTTTGGACTTGTAGTTTGACTCGGATTCTGCTGCAGCATCAGATTGTTTCGTCCACAACTCAATGCTCCGGACGAATTTGATGGTGATTCCAATTGGGTTGGAAAGTGCACGAAATCTAGTTTCCAACAAAAAAAGAATCACCCAATTCGGAGTCTGTATGAAAAACTTGTGTGCGTTTCGAGTCAGGTGTGTCTGTGCAGTCCGAATCTGAATCCAGAACGTGAGAGACTTGGACTCTATCTTCTCTTGGGCCAAAAGTGACGTGAGAGAACTTTTTGGACAGCAAATAAACATCTCTTTCTTCCTTATCTTCATATGTGGATTGTACAAATGTCCCATACACCTGCAATTAGACAAAACACAAAAGTGTGTGAAGTATTTTTGTTCTGGATAACATAAATAGATTATTGAATAGTTTGCACTAGAAATCACCTGACAAATATGCATATATGCAATATTTTTGGTCATATCCAAGGTAGTCATGTCCTCATCACTTGGGAAGTGCACCTTTTGCACCGACCGAGTATCTTTTCTTGGCTATGTTGTTACTCCACAGGGAATTGAAGTTGACAAAGCCAAGATTGAAGCTATTGAGAGTTGGCCGCAGCCCAAAACGGTCACACAAGTGAGGAGTTTTCTTGGCCTCGCTGGATTCTATAGGCGTTTTGTGAGAGATTTCAGCACCATTGCTGCACCTCTCAACGAGCTTACAAAGAAGGATGTGCCTTTTGTTTGGGGTTCCGCACAGGAAGAAGCCTTCACGGTATTGAAAGATAAGTTGACACATGCTCCTTTACTCCAACTTCCTGATTTTAATAAAACTTTTGAGCTTGAATGTGATGCTAGTGGAATTGGATTAGGAGGTGTGTTATTACAAGATGGCAAACCTGTTGCATACTTTTCTGAAAAATTGAGTGGGCCTAGTCTGAATTATTCTACTTATGATAAAGAATTATATGCTCTTGTTCGGACTTTAGAAACATGGCAACATTATTTATGGCCCAAAGAATTTGTTATACATTCTGATCATGAATCTTTGAAACATATTAAAAGTCAAGCTAAACTGAATCGTAGACATGCTAAATGGGTTGAATTCATTGAGACTTTCCCTTATGTCATTAAACACAAGAAGGGAAAAGAAAATGTTATTGCTGATGCATTGTCTCGTCGCTATACTATGCTTTCACAACTTGACTTCAAAATATTTGGTTTGGAGACCATCAAAGATCAATATGTGCAAGATGCTGATTTTAAAGATGTAATGCAGAATTGTAAAGAAGGAAGAATGTGGAACAAGTTTGTCGTTAATGATGGATTTGTGTTTCGTGCTAACAAGCTATGCATTCCAGCTAGCTCCGTTCGTCTTTTGTTGTTGCAGGAGGCGCATGGAGGAGGATTAATGGGACACTTTGGCGTGAAGAAGACGGAGGACGTACTTGCTACACATTTCTTTTGGCCAAAGATGAGACCGGATGTTGAGCGTTTTATTGCTTGATGCACTACATGTCAAAAAGCTAAGTCACGACTCAATCCTCATGGTTTATATATGCATTTGCCTGTACCTAGTGTTCCTTGGGAGGATATATCTATGGACTTTGTTTTAGGTTTACCTCGAACAAAGAAGGGGAGGGATAGCATATTTGTTGTCGTGGATAGATTCTTGAAAATGGCACACTTTATACCATGTCATAAAAGCGATGATGCTGTTAATGTTGCTGATTTGTTCTTTCGTGAAATTATTCGCTTGCATGGTGTGCCAAATACTATTGTTTCAGATCGTGATACTAAATTTCTTAGCCACTTTTGGAGATGTTTATGGGCTAAGTTGGGGACTAAACTGCTTTTTAGTACTACTTGTCACCCCCAAACTGATGGACAAACTGAAGTAGTCAATAGAACGTTGTCTACTATGCTTAGGGCTATTTTGAAGAATAATAAGAAAATGTGGGAGGAATGCTTGCCTCATATTGAATTTGCTTATAATCGTTCATTGCATTCTACTACTAAGATGTGCCCTTTTGAAGTTGTGTATGGTTTCCAACCTCGTGCACCTATTGATTTGTTGCCTCTTCCATCTTCGGAGAAGGTTAATTTTGATGCTAAACAACGTGCTGAATTGATTTTAAAAATGCATGAGTTAACTAAGGAAAACATTGAGCGTATGAATGCTAAATATAAACTTGCTGGAGATAAGGGTAGAAAACATGTCGTGTTTGCACCTGGAGATCTTGTTTGGTTACATTTGCGTAAGGATAGATTTCCTGATTTGCGCAAATCAAAGCTAATGCCACGTGCTGATGGTCCCTTCAAGGTGTTAGAGAAAATAAATGATAATGCATATAAACTTGAGCTGCCTGCAGATTTTGGGGTTAGTCCCACTTTTAACATTGCAGATTTCAAGCCTTATTTGGGTGAGGAAGATGAACTTCCGTCGAGGACGACTTCATTTCAAGAAGGGGAGGACGATGAGGACATCAATACAATTGTTACACCCACAGCCCCTGCTGCTATACATACTGGACCAATTACTAGAGCTCGTGCACGCCAACTAAATTACCAGGTACTTCCGTTTCTTGGTAATGATTCTAATGTTCATGAGAATATGATGCTGCCTAAATTGGATACATTTGTTTTGCTTACAAATGAAGGGCCTAGCTTGGAGAAGGATGAACATTGGAGCAAGAACAAGCATGGAGATGATGGCATGCGCAAGGGGAACAAGAACGGAGTTACAAGTGATGATTTCAGGACTTTGAAGCCACCATAATGGGTGCATGAAGCCTTGGACGAAATATACAAGATGCCACTTCATAAATTTCGTCCCGAGGCTATTTTAGGTGCTGCGTCACCTTATTATTGAGCCAGGCCCATGTAATTTCGAAATACATAAGTATAGGCTATTTTTAGAGTCCGTATGTGTGGGGAAACAAGAGATAGGGTTGATTTCGGACCCCTCCACCAAGGGCCACGAAATTCCCCCCCTCTTCCTCCATATATACAGCCCTTAGGGCATCGTTTAGACTTTGGGTTTTGTTTAGATTAAAAGTTCGCCATAGCTGCAACTTCGCGTACTTCGTTTGTGTTCAACGACCAGACAAAGGCGTCACAGAACCCCACCTTGATCAATAAAGCTTTCATCTTATATTCGCAATATCCAGATTGCAATCTCAGTTTCTTGCTTGTTCTTCGTTTGCTCGCAGGAAACAGACCCTCGTGGTCAGGTTGATCGTGCTCCGGCGTGGTCAATAACCTCTCGGAGTTGGTTTAGCGATTGCTAAGGCGCGACGTCCTCGCACGTTCGTAGTCGGATCGTCAAAGTCGACTTCCACCAAAGCGAAATCCATCATCTCATCGAAAGACGGGACACCTTTGCCTCTATCATAAACCATCTAGTGTTGCTTCTGAAATTAAATTGAAAAGTGCATGTTTATTTGCCACCAAATCTGATATTGATGAGCTAGATTTCAGCAAATCTGTTTGCTATGCTTTTGTGTGCAAAGAGGCATTATTTTCATTCGAGGACGTGCCTTCCTCTTTGCCTCCTGCTGTCACTAACATTTTGCAGGAGTTCGCTGACGTTTTTCCACAAGACGTGCCACCGGGATTACCGCCTATTCGAGGGATTGAGCATCAGATTGACTTAATTCCCGGTGCTTCACTGCCAAACCGTGCACCATACCGTACTAATCCAGAGGAGACGAAGGAGATTATGCGTCAAGTACAAGAGCTTCTCGACAAAGGTTATATACGCGAATCCCTTAGTCCTTGTGCCGTTCCTATTATTCTAGTGCCGAAAAAGGATGGTACATCACGTATGTGTGTTGATTGTAGAGGCATTAATAATATTACTATTCGTTATCGTCATCCTATTCCTAGGCTAGATGATATGCTTGATGAATTGAGTGGCTCTACAATATTCTCCAAAGTTGATTTGCGTAGTGGCTACCATCAAATTCGTATGAAATTGGGAGATGAATGCAAAACAGCATTTAAAACTAAGTTTGGATTATATGAGTGGTTAGTCATGCCTTTTGGGTTAACTAATGCACCTAGTACTTTCATGAGATTAATGAACGAAGTTTTACGTGCTTTCATTGGACGATTTGTGGTAGTTTACTTTGATGACATATTGATTTATAGCGGATCTTTGGAAGAACATTTGGAACATTTACGTGTAGTTTTTATTGCTCTACGTGATGCACGTTTGTTTGGTAACCTTGGGAAGTGCACCTTTTGCACCGACCGAGTATCTTTTCTTGGCTATGTTGTTACTCCACAGGGAATTGAAGTTGACAAAGCCAAGATTGAAGCTATTGAGAGTTGGCCGCAGCCCAAAACGGTCACACAAGTGAGGAGTTTTCTTGGCCTCGCTGGATTCTATAGGCGTTTTGTGAGAGATTTCAGCACCATTGCTGCACCTCTCAATGAGCTTACAAAGAAAGATGTGCCTTTTCTTTGGGATACCGCACAGGAAGAAGCCTTCACGGTATTGAAAGATAAGTTGACACATGCTCCTTTACTCCAACTTCCTGATTTTAATAAGACTTTTGAGCTTGAATGTGATGCTAGTGGAATTGGATTAGGAGGTGTGTTATTACAAGATGGCAAACCTGTTGCATACTTTTCTGAAAAATTGAGTGGGCCTAGTCTGAATTATTCTACTTATGATAAAGAATTATATGCTCTTGTTCGGACTTTAGAAACATGGCAATATTATTTATGGCCCAAAGAATTTGTTATACATTCTGATCATGCATCTTTGAAACATATTAAAAGTCAAGCTAAACTGAATCGTAGACATGCTAAATGGGTTGAATTCATTGAGACTTTCCCTTATGTCATTAAACACAAGAAGGGAAAAGAGAATGTTATTGCTGATGCATTGTCTCGTCGCTATACTATGCTTTCACAACTTGACTTCAAAATATTTGGTTTGGAGACCATCAAAGATCAATATGTGCATGATGCTGATTTTAAAGATGTAATGCAGAATTGTAAAGAAGGAAGAATGTGGAACAAGTTTGTTGTTAACGATGGATTTGTGTTTCGTGCTAACAAGCTATGCATTCCAGCTAGCTCCGTTCGTCTTTTGTTGTTGCAGGAGGCGCATGGAGGAGGATTAATGGGACACTTTGGCGTGAAGAAGACGGAGGACGTACTTGCTACACATTTCTTTTGGCCAAAGATGAGACGGGATGTTGATCGTTTTATTGCTCGCTGCACTACATGTCAAAAAGCTAAGTCACGACTCAATCCTCATGGTTTATATATGCCTTTGCCTGTACCTAGTGTTCCTTGGGAGGATATATCTATGGACTTTGTTTTAGGTTTACCTCGAACAAAGAAGGTGATGAGGACATCAATACAATTGTTACACCCACAGCCCCTGCTGCTATACATACTGGACCAATTACTAGAGCTCGTGCACGCCAACTAAATTACCAGGTACTTTCGTTTCTTGGTAATGATTCTAATGTTCATGAGAATATGATGCTGCCTAAATTGGATACATTTGTTTTGCTTACAAATGAAGGGCCTAGCTTGGAGAAGGATGAACATTGGAGCAAGAACAAGCATGGAGATGATGGCATGCGCAAGGGGAACAAGAACGGAGTTACAAGTGATGATTTCAGGACTTTGAAGCCACCATAATGGGTGCATGAAGCCTTGGACGAAATATACAAGATGCCACTTCATAAATTTCGTCCCGAGGCTATTTTAGGTGCTGCGTCACCTTATTATTGGGCCAGGCCCATGTAATTTCGAAATACATAAGTATAGGCTATTTTTAGAGGCCGTATGTGTGGGGAAACAAGAGATAGGGTTGATTTCGGACCCCTCCACCAAGGGCCACGAAATTCCCCCCTCTTCCTCCATATATACAGCCCTTAGGGCATCGTTTAGACTTTGGGTTTTGTTTAGATTAAAAGTTCGCCATAGCTGCAACTTCGCGTACTTCGTTTGTGTTCAACGACCAGACAAAGGCGTCACAGAACCCCACCTTGATCAATAAAGCTTTCATCTTATATTCGCAATATCCAGATTGCAATCTTAGTTTCTTGCTTGTTCTTCGTTTGCTCGTAGGAAACAGACCCTCGTGGTCAGGTTGATCGTGCTCCGGCGTGGTCAATAACCTCTCGGAGTTGGTTTAGCGATTGCTAAGGCGCGACGTCCTCGCACGTTCGTAGTCGGATCGTCAAAGTCGACTTCCACCAAAGCGATATCCATCATCTCATCGAAAGACGGGACACCTTTGCCTCTATCAGGTAGTACCGCTCCAAGAGGAGCGGTAGTACTGCTTGAGGCGGAGAAACAGCAGTTTCATATAGCACGAGGTGGTGAAACAGCGGTTCTTACTACCGCAGTCAGATCCGGCACTACCGGCCTACCAAATTCAAAAATAATCCTACCAAACTCTAATCGAGATAGTCTAGTTGCCTTCTCCAACCAACTCAAGCCTAGATTTAGCCAAAAATCTAGAGATGCAACCACCATTGCCCCTAAGAAACAAGAACTGAAAAAGAGACAAAGCGAAAGAAAGAACGGGGGCAATACCGGCATCCATGGCAAGAGGACGAGGTGGGGATCGACTCCACCAAAGGAAATGGAGAGGGACGCCCCAGAGACGGAGATCCGCCGGAGCCCTCCTGCGGTGAGAGGAGGCTGGAGAGAGGAAGAGAAAAGAGGGGTGAAGTGAATATGGGGGAGAAGAAACCTCCCCCTGCCCTGACTTAACCCCCTGGTTCCGTCCCTCAGCGGTAGTACCGCGTTGGGGGGCGGTAGTACCGCTTATAAGCGGTAGTACCGCGCACCACCAGCGGTAGTACCGCCCAGCACGCCACGGCAACTAAACAGACACGACTTTAGCTCGACGAAACGACAAAAACGACAAGAGAAAAACACACCAGCAAACGACCAAGACACACCTCTTCAAAAGAGGGGGGTGGCCGAGGCCACCTGTGTTTGAGTCAAAAGGTATGGCACCGTGAAGATTTTAACCTTGGGCCCATGACCAAAACTCGTCTCTTAAGCACAAGTGCCATCAACAATGGCTAAACTGAAAGACTTGATCAATTTATGCATAATGGGGGGAGGGAGAGTTCATTGAGAGAACAACACTCGCCCTATTCCATGCCTACACCTAAACTAGACAACAAATTGAGCGTGGTAGGGTGTGCACGGGTTCAAGCCACATTGCTCGAATCAATGATATTTAGCTCATGCCTTAACTCGCGAAATCTTGCTTCATCCAAGGGCTTCGTGAAAATATCTGCAAGGTTGTCATGAGTGTTGACATAGTTGAGCTCGATCTCTCCTCGCCTAATGTGAACCCGGATGAAGTGATACCGAATCTCAATATGCTTCGTCTTGAAGTGTTGCACTGGGTTGAGAGAAATCTTGATGGCACTTTCATTGTCACACCAAAGAGGCACTTTGTCACAAGTGACACCATAATCCTTTAAAGTTTGCCTCATCCATAGAAGTTGTGCACAACAACTACCGGCGGCAACATACTCCACCTTAGTGGACGAGAGAGACACACAACTTTGCTTTTTGGAAGACCAACTTACCAAAGAGCAACCAAGGAATTGACACCCTCCGGAAGTAGACTTCCTATCCACTTTGTCTCCCACCCAATCGGAATCCGAGTACCCTACAAGCATGAAGTTTGATCCTCTTGGGTACCATAAGCCAAAGTTTGGGGTATGAGCCAAATATCAAAAGATAAGTTTGACCGCCACAAAGTGACTTTCCTTAGGTGCGGCTTGAAGCCGTGCACAAATTCCCACACTCAACATGATGTCCGGTCTAGATGCACAAAGGTAAAGCAAGGATCCAATCATGGAATGATATACCTTTTGATCCACCACTTTACCATTGGGATCTAAGTCAAGTTGGCACTTGGTGGGCATTGGAGTGGAGGCCGGCTTGACGTCACTTAGCTTGAATCTCTTGAGCATGTCTTGAGTGTATTTGGATTGATTGATGAAGGTTCCTTCACTTCTTTGCTTCACTTCGAACCCTAGAAAGAACTTCAACTCTCCCATGGAGGACATCTCGAACTTTGAGGTCATGAGAGCGGGAAATTCCTCATTGAAAGCTCTGTTAGGAGAACCAAAGATAATATCATCAACATATAATTGGCACACAAACAACTCCCCTTTGACCTTCTTAGTAAAAAGAGTGGGGTCGATTAACCCAACTTCAAAACCACGGTCTTGTAACAACTCAGTAAGGTGGTCATACCACGCACGTGGGGCTTGTTTAAGGCCATAGAGTGCCTTATCGAGTTGATACACATGATCGGGAAAGTAGGGATCCTCGAACCCGGGGGGTTGCTTGACGTAAACCAATTCATTAATGGGACCATTAAGAAAAGCACTCTTCACATCCATTTGTTGTAACTTAAAGTTATGATGAGAAGCATATGCAATCAACATGCGAATGGATTCAAGGCGAGCAACGGGAACAAAGGTTTCACCGTAGTCGATACCCTCGACTTGGGAGTAGCCTTGTGCTACCAAACGAGGCTTGTTGTGAATGATAATCCCATGTGCATCTTGCTTGTTCTTGAATATCCACTTGGTTCCAATGACATTGTGGTTCCCCGTTGTCCTTGGCACCAATCTCCACACTTTGTTGCACTCGAAGTTGTTGAGTTCTTTGTGCATGGCATTGAGCCAATCCGGATCTTCTAGCGCCTCATAGACCTTGTGGGGTTCCACACAAGAGACAAACGCGTGATGCTCACAATAATTTGCTAATTGTCTACGAGTGCTTACCCCCTTTCTTAAGCTTCCAAGCACATTCGTCATGAGATGATCCTTGGCGGAGAGCTTGGAAGCAACCTTGGCGGCACGACGCTCTAATTCCTCCTCGGTGGAGAGTTGAGGAGCAGTTACTTGATCATCTTGAGCGCCGTCATGAACTTGTTCTTGATCTTGAACTTGCTCGGGGGAGAGAACTTGACCTTGGGTATCACTTGGTGTGTCAACACCGTCTTGAGTATGATCTTGCCCTTGGTCTTGTTCATGAGGTTGAGGGCCTTCACTTTGTTCTTCGGAAGCGTGTGGGCCTTGGGTTGGTGATGGCTCCACTAGAGTGGAGCATTGTCCTTCTCCTTCGGCCACAAGGGGTTCCTCAATGGGTAGGATGAAACCAACACCCATTCTTCTTATGGCTTGAGGAGGAATTTCATCACCTACATCACAAGTGCCTCTTTGCTCCACTTGGGAGCCGTTATTCTCATCAAGCTCCACGTTACACGTCTCCTCAATAAGTCCTGTGGATTTATTGAGGACACGGTAAGCATGAGAGTTTGTAGCATAACCAACAAATATGCCCTCATAAGCTCTAGCCTCAAATTTAGACAACCGAACACCTTTCTTGAGAATGAAACACTTACACCCGAATACCCGGAAGTACTTGAGGTTGGGCTTGTTACCGGTGAGTATCTCATATGGAGTCTTGTTCAAGCCCTTGCGGAGGTAGAGCCGATTGGATGCATGACATGCGGTGTTGATGGCTTCGGCCCAAAAGTTGTACGGAGACTTGAACTCCGCCATCATGGTCCTTGCCGCATCCATCAACGTCCGGTTCTTCCTCTCCGCAACACCGTTTTGAAAGAGGCAAAGGTGTCCCGTCTTTCGATGAGATGATGGATATCGCTTTGGTGGCAGTCGACTTTGACGATCCGACTACGAACGTGCGAGGACGTCGCGCCTTAGCAATCGCTAAACCAACTCCGAGAGGTTATTGACCACGCCGGAGCACGATCAACCTGACCACGAGGGTCTGTTTCCTGCGAGCAAACGAAGAACAAGCAAGAAACTGAGATTGCAATCTGGATATTGCGAATATAAGATGACAGCTTTATTGATCAAGGTGGGGTTCTGTGACGCCTTTGTCTGGTCGTTGAACACAAACGAAGTACGCGATGTTGCAGCTATGGCGAACTTTTAATCTAAACAAAACCCCAAAGTCTAAACGATGCCCTAAGGGCTGTATATATGGAGGAAGAGGGGGGGAATTTCGTGGCCCTTGGTGGAGGGGTCCGAAATCAACCCTATCTCTTGTTTCCCCACACATACGGACTCTAAAAATAGCCTATACTTATGTATTTCGAAATTACATGGGCCTGGCACAATAATAAGGTGACGCAACACCTAAAATAGCCTCGGGACGAAATTTATGAAGTGGCATCTTGTATATTTCGTCCAAGGCTTCATGCACCCATTATGGTGGCTTCAAAGTCCTGAAATCATCACTTGTAACTCCGTTCTTGTTCCCCTTGCGCATGCCATCATCTCCATGCTTGTTCTTGCTCCAATGTTCATCCTTCTCCAAGCTAGGCCCTTCATTTGTAAGCAAAACAAATGTATCCAATTTAGGCAGCATCATATTCTCATGAACATTAGAATCATTACCAAGAAACGAAAGTACCAGGTAATTTAGTTGGCGTGCACGAGCTCTAGTAATTGGTCCAGTATGTATAGCAGCAGGGGCTGTGGGTGTAACAATTGTATTGATGTCCTCATCAGTTTACCCCGAACAAAGAAGGGGAGGGATAGCATATTTGTTGTCGTGGATAGATTCTCGAAAATGGCACACTTTATACCATGTCATAAAAGCGATGATGCTGTTAATATTGCTGATTTGTTCTTTCGTGAAATTATTCGCTTGCATGATGTGCCAAATACTATTGTTTCAGATCATGATACTAAATTTCTTAGCCAGTTTTGGAGATGTTTATGGGCTAACTTGGGGACTAAACTGCTTTTTAGTACTACTTGTCACCCCCAAACTGATGGACAAACGGAAGTAGTCAATAGAACATTGTCTACTATGCTTAGGGCTGTTTTGAAGAATAATAAGAAAATGTGGGAGGAATGCTTGCCTCATATTGAATTTGCTTATAATCGTTCATTGCATTCTACTACTAAGATGTGCCCTTTTGAAGTTGTGTATGGTTTCCTACCTCGTGCACCTATTGATTTGTTGCCTCTTCCATCTTCGGAGAAGGTTAATTTTGATGCTAAACAATGTGCTGAATTGATTTTAAAAATGCATGAGTTAACGAAGGAAAACATTGAGCGTATGAATGCTAAATATAAACTTGCTGGAGATAAGGGTAGAAAACATGTTGTGTTTGCACCTGGAGATCTTGTTTGGTTACATTTGCGTAAGGATAGATTTCCTGATTTGCGCAAATCAAAGCTATTGCCACGTGCTGATGGTCCCTTTAAGGTGTTAGAGAAAATAAATGATAATGCATATAAACTTGACCTGCCTGCAGATTTTGGGGTTAGTCCCACTTTTAACATTGCAGATTGGAAGCCTTATTTGGGTGAGGCAGATGAGTTTTCGTCGAGGAAGACTTCATTTCAAGAAGGGGAGGATGATGAGGACATCAATACCATTGTTACACCCACAGCCCCTACTGCTACATATACGGGACCAATTACTAGAGCTCGCGCACGCCAATTAAATTATCAGGTACTTTCGTTTCTTGGTAATGATTCTAATGTTCATGAGAATATGATGCTGCCTAAATTGGATACATTTGTTTTGCTTACAAATGAAGGGCCTAGCTTGGAGAAGGATGAACATTGGAGCAAGAACAAGCATGGAGATGATGCCATGCGCAAGGGGAACAAGAACGGAGTTACAAGTGATGATTTCAGGACTTTGAAGCCACCATAATGGGTGCATGAAGCCTTGGACGAAATATACAAGATACCACTTCATAAATTTCGTCCCGAGGCTATTATAGGTGCTGCGTCACCTTTTTATTGGGCCAGGCCCATGTAATTTCGAAATACATAAGTATAGGCTATTTTTAGAGTCCGTATGTGTGGGGAAACAAGAGATAGGGTTGATTTCGGACCCCTCCACCAAGGGCCACGAAATTCCCCCTCTCTTCCTCCATGTATACAGCCCTTAGGGCACCGTTTAGACTTTGGGTTTTGTTTAGATTAAAAGTTCGCCATAGCTGCAACTTCGCGTACTTCGTTTGTGTTCAACGACCAGACAAAGGCGTCACAGAACCCCACCTTGATCAATAAAGCTTTCATCTTATATTCGCAATATCCAGATTGCAATCTTAGTTTCTTGCTTGTTCTTCGTTTGCTCGCATGATGAGGACATCAATACAATTGTTACACCCACAGCCCCTGCTGCTATACATACTGGACCAATTACTAGAGCTCGTGCACGCCAACTAAATTACCAGGTACTTTCGTTTCTTGGTAATGATTCTAATGTTCATGAGAATATGATGCTGCCTAAATTGGATACATTTGTTTTGCTTACAAATGAAGGGCCTAGCTTGGAGAAGGATGAACATTGGAGCAAGAAAAAGCATGGAGATGATGGCATGCGCAAGGGGAACAAGAACGGAGTTACAAGTGATGATTTCAGGACTTTGAAGCCACCATAATGGGTGCATGAAGCCTTGGACGAAATATACAAGATGCCACTTCATAAATTTCGTCCCGAGGCTATTTTAGGTGCTGCGTCACCTTATTATTGGGCCAGGCCCATGTAATTTCGAAATACATAAGTATAGGCTATTTTCGAGTCCGTATGTGTGGGGAAACAAGAGATAGGGTTGATTTCGGACCCCTCCACCAAGGGCCACGAAATTCCCCCCCTCTTCCTCCATATATACAGCCCTTAGGGCATCGTTTAGACTTTGGGTTTTGTTTAGATTAAAAGTTCGTCATAGCTGCAACTTCGCGTACTTCGTTTGTGTTCAACGACCAGACAAAGGCGTCACAGAACCCCACCTTGATCAATAAAGCTTTCATCTTATATTCCCAATATCCAGATTGCAATCTTAGTTTCTTGCTTGTTCTTCGTTTGCTCACAGGAAACAGACCCTCGTGGTCAGGTTGATCGTGCTCCGGCGTGGTCAATAACCTCTCGGAGTTGGTTTAGCGATTGCTAAGGCGCGACGTCCTCGCACGTTCGTAGTCGGATCGTCAAAGTCGACTTCCACCAAAGCGACATCCATCATCTCATCGAAAGACGGGACACCTTTGCCTCTATCAAGTGGTATCAGATTTCCAGGTTGCTCGGTGAGATTTTACAGTTTTTCGTAGTTTAGATCGAGTCTGTTCTTCATACCTACAGTCCACGAAAAAGCCACAAAAAAAATTAGGGTTAGTTCATCATATCCGAACCAATCTGAGCCTTTGCATAATCTTTTTAGGGTTTTGCTTTGTTGAATTTGCGGTTGCATCGTCGTGTCTAGTTGCTGGTCTTAGAATCTAGTCTTTTAGAGTTTCGAGTTCTGGTCATAAGTTGTCACGCCGCCGCCGCACCATCATCATCGCCCCTGCCATCTACCACCACCGCTTATCCGCCACCGCTCCGAATCCGTATCCATATACCACCACCGATTCATATACCACCACCGATTCATATCCATATCCATATACTACCACCGCTACCACCACCGCTGCCATATACCACCACCATATATCCACCACCAATCCGAGTTCCTTGCATATTAGGTTTGTTTTCGAGATCCATCTAGATTCCGATTCGAAACAAAGCTCGATAACAGATTTAATGAACTGCTTGCGCGTCTTCCACCACCGGCTGCACCTGTCGAACCTCTGCAACAACAACAACTACGCCCCCTTCCGAATTAGTATGGATGAGCACAGCGTGTTCCTATTGTGCCAGGACAAAATTCTGGTGCCGCTGTTACTGCTGTTGGTGTTTCTTTGGCTCCTGCTACTGCTCCTGCTGGTACCCAGGAGGATGATGAGTATGCGGGCGATTATGAGGATGAGGTTGATCAAAATCAGATCTACGACCAGCCACCAGCACCACCACTAGCAGGTCGACCTCAGGTATATATTCGTAATGGTAGGCCTGCACCACCACCTCAGGTACGAGATGATGTCCATATTCCTAAACTGAAATTGAATATTCCACCATTTGAGGGTAGATATGTTCCTGATATATATCTTACTTGGGAGTTAGAAACTGAACAACGATTTACATGTTTACAATATCCTGAGGAGAGACGAGTTGCTGCTGCTGTTTGTGCTTTCACTAGTTTTGCATGTGTATGGTGGTCTGAACATTGTAGATTATATCCTATTCCAACTACTTGGGCTGCTTTGAAAACTGCTATGCGTACGCGTTGGGTTCCACCATATTATCAACGTGAATTGCTTCAAAAATTGCAGCGTTTAAGACAAGGAAAAAATTCTGTAGAAGAATATTATCAGGAATTACAAACTGGCATGATTCGATGTGGTATTGTTGAGGAGAATGAAGCTATGCTTGCACGTTTTCTGGGTGGATTAAATAGAGAGATTCAGACCATTCTAGACTATAAGGAGTGTACTAATATCACTCGTTTATTCCATCTTGCTTGTAAAGCTGAACATGAAGTGCAGGATCGACAAGCATTGGCGCGAACTAACTTTTCTGCAGGCCGACCTTCCTCATGGACGCCGCGTGCATCTTCTACTTCAACTGCACCAGCACCTCAATCAGGTGCCTCCTACAGCCGTGATACAAGAAAATAGGCACAACCACCATTATCTGCCAAGAGCGCACCTGCGGGGCCTGCACAGCGTTCTTCTTCTTCCATGGCATCAACAGGGCACACAAGTGATATTTTTTGTCGTCGTTGTAAGGGAGGAGGTCATTATGCGAGGGAATGCAAATCTCCGCGTGTGATGATTGCTACCGCGGATGGTGGATATGAGTCCGCTAGTGACCATGATGAGGAGACATTGGCTCTTATTACACGTGAAGAACATGGTGGAGATGATTCTGATCATGAGACGCAATACATGGCTCCTGAAGACGCTGACAGGTATGAATGTTTAGTTGCTCAACGTGTTTTGAGTGTGCAGGTCACACAAGCTGAGCAAAATCAGAGGCACAATTTGTTCCATACCAAGGGAGTTGTGAAGGAACGTTCTGTGCGCGTCATAATAGACGGAGGGAGCTGCAACAACTTGGCTAGCATGGAGATGGTGGAGAAGCTTTCTCTCACCACAAGACCACATCCACATCCTTACTACATCCAATGGTTCAACAACAGCGGCAAGGTTAAGGTAACACGTACTGTTCGTGTGCATTTTAGTATCTCTACATATGCTGATTATGTTGATTGTGATGTGGTACCTATGCAAGCATGTTCCTTATTACTTGGTGATAGAGGCAAAGGTGTCCCGTCTTTCGATGAGATGGTGAATTTCGCTTTGGTGGAAGTCGACTTTGACGATCCGACTACGAACGTGCGAGGACGTCGCGCCTTAGCAATCGCTAAACCAACTCCGAGAGGTTATTGACCACGCCGGAGCACGATCAACCTGACCACGAGGGTCTGTTTCCTGCGAGCAAACGAAGAACAAGCAAGAAACTAAGATTGCAATCTGCATATTGCGAATATAAGATGAAAGCTTTATTGATCAAGGTGGGGTTCTGTGACGCCTTTGTCTGGTCGTTGAACACAAACGAAGTACGCGAAGTTGCAGCTATGGCGAACTTTTAATCTAAACAAAACCCAAAGTCTAAACGATGCCCTAAGGGCTGTATATATGGAGGAAGAGGGGGGAATTTCGTGACCCTTGGTGGAGGGGTCCGAAATCAACCCTATCTCTTGTTTCCCCACACATACGGACTCTAAAAATAGCCTATACTTATGTATTTCGAAATTACATGGGCCTGGCCCAATAATAAGGTGACGCAACACCTAAAATAGCCTCGGGACGAAATTTATGAAGTGGCATCTTGTATATTTCGTCCAAGGCTTCATGCACCCATTATGGTGGCTTCAAAGTCCTGAAATCATCACTTGTAACTCCGTTCTTGTTCCCCTTGCGCATGCCATCATCTCCATGCTTGTTCTTGCTCCAATGTTCATCCTTCTCCAAGCTAGACCCTTCATTTGTAAGCAAAACAAATGTATCCAATTTAGGCAGCATCATATTCTCATGAACATTAGAATCATTACCAAGAAACGAAAGTACCTGGTAATTTAGTTGGCGTGCACGAGCTCTAGTAATTGGTCCAGTATGTATAGCAGCAGGGGCTGTGGGTGTAACAATTGTATTGATGTCCTCATCATCCTCCCCTTCTTGAAATGAAGTCGTCCTCGACGGAAGTTCATCTTCCTCACCCAAATAAGGCTTCAAATCTGCAATGTTAAAAGTGGGACTAACCCCAAAATCTGCAGGCAGCTCAAGTTTATATGCATTATCATTTATTTTCTCTAACACCTTAAAGGGACCATCAGCACGTGGCATTAACTTTGATTTGCGCAAATCAGGAAATCTATCCTTACGCAAATGTAACCAAACAAGATCTCTAGGTGCAAACACAACATGTTTTCTACCCTTATCTCCAGCAAGTTTATATTTAACATTCATGCGCTCAATGTTTTCCTTAGTTAACTCATGCATTTTTAAAATCAATTCAGCACGTTGTTTAGCATCAAAATTAACCTTCTCCGAAGATGGAAGAGGCAACAAATCAATAGGTGCATGAGGTAGGAAACCATACACAACTTCAAAAGGGCACATCTTAGTAGTAGAATGCAATGAATGATTATAAGCAAATTCAATATGAGGCAAGCATTCCTCCCACATTTTCTTATTATTCTTCAAAACAGCCCTAAGCATAGTAGACAACGTTCTATTGACTACTTCAGTTTGTCCATCAGTTTGGGGGTGACAAGTAGTACTAAAAAGCAGTTTAGTCCCCAACTTAGCCCATAAACATCTCCAAACGTGGCTAAGAAATTTAGTATCACGATCTGAAACAATAGTATTTGGCACACCATGCAAGCGAATAATTTCACGAAAGAACAAATCAGCAACATTAACAGCATCATCGCTTTTATGACATGGTATAAAGTGTGCCATTTTCGAGAATCTATCCACGACAACAAATATGCTATCCCTCCCCTTCTTTGTTCGAGGTAAACCTAAAACAAAGTCCATAGATATATCCTCCCAAGGAACACTAGGTACAGGCAAAGGCATATATAAACCATGAGGATTGAGTCGTGACTTAGCTTTTTGACATGTAGTGCAGCGAGCAATAAAACGCTCAACATCCCATCTCATCTTTGGCCAAAAGAAATGTGTAGCAAGTACGTCCTCCGTCTTCTTCACGCCAAAGTGTCCCATTAATCCTCCTCCATGCGCCTCCTGCAACAACAAAAGACGAACGGAGCTAGCTGGAATGCATAGCTTGTTAGCTCGAAACACAAATCCATCGTTAACAACAAACTTGTTCCACATTCTTCCTTCTTTACAATTCTGCATTACATCTTTAAAATCAGCATCATGCACATATTGATCTTTGATGGTTTCCAAACCAAATATTTTGAAGTCAAGTTGTGAAAGCATAGTATAGCGGCGAGACAATGCATCAGCAATAACATTTTCTTTTCCCTTCTTGTGTTTAATGACATAAGGAAAAGTCTCAATGAATTCAACCCATTTAGCATGTCTACGGTTTAGTTTAGCTTGACTTTTAATATGTTTCAAAGATTCATGATCAGAATGTATAACAAATTCTTTGGGCCATAAATAATGTTGCCATGTTTCTAAAGTCCGAACAAGAGCATATAATTCTTTATCATAAGTAGAATAATTCAGACTAGGCCCACTCAATTTTTCAGAAAAGTATGCAACAGGTTTGCCATCTTGTAATAACACACCGCCTAATCCAATTCCACTAGCATCACATTCAAGCTCAAAAGTCTTATTAAAATCAGGAAGTTGGAGTAAAGGAGCATGTGTCAACTTATCTTTCAATACCGAGAAGGCTTCTTCCTGTGCGGTACCCCAAAGAAAAGGCACATCTTTCTTTGTAAGCTCATTGAGAGGTGCAGCAATGGTGCTGAAATCTCTCACAAAACGCCTATAGAATCCAGCGAGGCTAAGAAAACTCCTCACTTGTGTGACCGTTTTGGGCTGCGGCCAACTCTCAATAGCTTCAATCTTGGCTTTATCAACTTCAATTCCCTGTGGAGTAACAACATAGCCAAGAAAAGATACTCGGTCGGTGCAAAAGGTGCACTTCCCAAGGTTACCAAACAAACGTGCATCACGTAGAGCAATAAAAACAGCACGTAAATGTTCCAAATGTTCTTCCAAAGATCTGCTATAAATCAATATGTCATCAAAGTAAACTACCACAAATCGTCCAATGAAAGCACGTAAAACTTTGTTCATTAATCTCATGAAAGTACTAGGTGCATTAGTTAACCCAAAAGGCATGACTAACCACTCATATAATCCAAACTTAGTTTTAAATGTTGTTTTCCATTCATCTCCCAATTTCATACGAATTTGATGGTAGCCACTACGCAAATCAACTTTGGAGAATATTGTAGAGCCACTCAATTCATCAAGCATATCATCTAGCCTAGGAATAGGATGACGATAACGAATAGTAATATTATTAATGCCTCTACAATCAACACACATACGTGATGTACCATCCTTTTTCGGCACTAGAATAATAGGAACAGCACAAGGACTAAGGGATTCGCGTATATAACCTTTGTCGAGAAGCTCTTGTACTTGACGTGATGAGGACATCAATACAATTGTTACACCCACAGCCCCTGCTGCTATACATACTGGACCAATTACTAGAGCTCGTGCACGCCAACTAAATTACCAGGTACTTTCGTTTCTTGGTAATGATTCTAATGTTCATGAGAATATGATGCTGCCTAAATTGGATACATTTGTTTTGCTTACAAATGAAGGGCCTAGCTTGGAGAAGGATGAACATTGGAGCAAGAACAAGCATGGAGATGATGGCATGCGCAAGGGAAACAAGAACGGAGTTACAAGTGATGATTTCAGGACTTTGAAGCCACCATAATGGGTGCATGAAGCCTTGGACGAAATATACAAGACGCCACTTCATAAATTTCGTCCCGAGGCTATTTTAGGTGCTGCGTCACCTTATTATTGGGCCAGGCCCATGTAATTTCGAAATACATAAGTATAGGCTATTTTTAGAGTCCATATGTGTGGGGAAACAAGAGATAGGGTTGATTTCGGACCCCTCCACCAAGGGCCACGAAATTCTCCCCCTCTTCCTCCATATATACAGCCCTTAGGGCATCGTTTAGACTTTGGGTTTTGTTTAGATTAAAAGTTCGCCATAGCTGCAACTTCGCGTACTTCGTTTGTGTTCAACGACCAGACAAAGGCGTCACAGAACCCCACCTTGATCAATAAAGCTTTCATCTTATATTCGCAATATCCAGATTGCAATCTTAGTTTCTTGCTTGTTCTTCGTTTGCTCGCAGGAAACAGACCCTCGTGGTCAGGTTGATCGTGCTCCGGCGTGGTCAATAACCTCTCGGAGTTGGTTTAGCGATTGCTAAGGCGCGACGTCCTCGCACGTTCGTAGTCGGATCGTCAAAGTCGACTTCCACCAAAGCGAAATCCACCATCTCATCGAAAGACGGGACACCTTTGCCTCTATCATGTGTTGATTGTAGAGGCATTAATAATATTACTATTCGTTATCGTCATCCTATTCCTAGGCTAGATGATATGCTTGATGAATTGAGTGGCTCTACAATATTCTCCAAAGTTGATTTGCGTAGTGGCTACCATCAAATTCGTATGAAATTGGGAGATGAATGGAAAACAGCATTTAAAACTAAGTTTGGATTATATGAGTGGTTAGTCATGCCTTTTGGGTTAACTAATGCACCTAGTACTTTCATGAGATTAATGAACGATGTTTTACGTGCTTTCATTGGACGATTTGTGGTAGTTTACTTTGATGACATATTGATTTATAGCAGATCTTTGGAAGAACATTTGGAACATTTACGTGCTGTTTTTATTGCTCTACGTGATGCACGTTTGTTTGGTAACCTTGGGAAGTGCACCTTTTGCACCGACCGAGTATCTTTTCTTGGCTATGTTGTTACTCCACAGGGAATTGAAGTTGATAAAGCCAAGATTGAAGCTATTGAGAGTTGGCCGCAGCCCAAAACGGTCACACAAGTGAGGAGTTTTCTTAGCCTCGCTGGATTCTATAGGCGTTTTGTGAGAGATTTCAGCACCATTGCTGCACCTCTCAATGAGCTTACAAAGAAAGATGTGCCTTTTCTTTGGGGTACCGCACAGGAAGAAGCCTTCTCGGTATTGAAAGATAAGTTGACACATGCTCCTTTACTCCAACTTCCTGATTTTAATAAGACTTTTGAGCTTGAATGTGATGCTAGTGGAATTGGATTAGGCGGTGTGTTATTACAAGATGGCAAACCTGTTGCATACTTTTCTGAAAAATTGAGTGGGCCTAGTCTGAATTATTCTACTTATGATAAAGAATTATATGCTCTTGTTCGGACTTTAGAAACATGGCAACATTATTTATGGCCCAAAGAATTTGTTATACATTCTGATCATGAATCTTTGAAACATATTAAAAGTCAAGCTAAACTAAACCGTAGACATGCTAAATGGGTTGAATTCATTGAGACTTTTCCTTATGTCATTAAACACAAGAAGGGAAAAGAAAATGTTATTGCTGATGCATTGTCTCGCCGCTATACTATGCTTTCACAACTTGACTTCAAAATATTTGGTTTGGAAACCATCAAAGATCAATATGTGCATGATGCTGATTTTAAAGATGTAATGCAGAATTGTAAAGAAGGAAGAATGTGGAACAAGTTTGTTGTTAACGATGGATTTGTGTTTCGTGCTAACAAGCTATGCATTCCAGCTAGCTCCGCTCGTCTTTTGTTGTTGCAGGAGGCGCATGGAGGAGGATTAATGGGACACTTTGGCGTGAAGAAGACGGAGGACGTACTTGCTACACATTTCTTTTGGCCAAAGATGAGACGGGATGTTGAGCGTTTTATTGCTCGCTGCACTACATGTCAAAAAGCTAAGTCACGACTCAATCCTCATGGTTTATATATGTCTTTGCCTGTACCTAGTGTTCCTTGGGAGGATATATCTATGGACTTTGTTTTAGGTTTACCTCGAACAAAGAAGGGGAGGGATAGCATATTTGTTGTCGTGGATAGATTCTCGAAAATGGCACACTTTATACCATGTCATAAAAGCGATGATGCTGTTAATGTTGCTGATTTGTTCTTTCGTGAAATTATTCGCTCGCATGGTGTGCCAAATACTATTGTTTCAGATCGTGATACTAAATTTCTTAGCCACTTTTGGAGATGTTTATGGGCTAAGTTGGGGACTAAATTGCTTTTTAGTACTACTTGTCACCCCCAAACTGATGGACAAACTGAAGTAGTCAATAGAACGTTGTCTACTATGCTTAGGGCTATTTTGAAGAATAATAAGAAAATGTGGGAGGAATGCTTGCCTCATATTAAATTTGCTTATAATCGTTCATTGCATTCTACTACTAAGATGTGCCCTTTTGAAGTTGTGTATGGTTTCCTCCCTCATGCACCTATTGATTTGTTGCCTCTTCCATCTTCGGAGAAGGTTAATTTTGATGCTAAACAACGTGCTGAATTGATTTTAAAAATGCATGAGTTAACTAAGGAAAACATTGAGCGCATGAATGCTATATATAAACTTGCTGGAGATAAGGGTAGAAAACATGTTGTGTTTGCACCTGGAGATCTTGTTTGGTTACATTTGCGTAAGGATAGATTTCCTGATTTGCGCAAATCAAAGTTAATGCCACGTGCTGATCGTCCCTTTAAGGTGTTAGAGAAAATAAATGATAATGCATATAAACTTGAGCTGCCTGCAGATTTTGGGGTTAGTCCCACTTTTAACATTGCAGATTTGAAGCCTTATTTGGGTGAGGAAGATGAACTTCCGTCGAGGACGACTTCATTTCAAGAAGGGGAGGATGATGAGGACATCAATACAATTGTTACACCCACAGCCCCTGCTTCTATACATACTGGACCAATTACTAGAGCTCGTGCACGCCAACTAAATTACCAGGTACTTTCGTTTCTTGGTAATGATTCTAATGTTCATGAGAATATGATGCTGCCTAAATTGGATACATTTGTTTTGCTTACAAATGAAGGGCCTAGCTTGGAGAAGGATGAACATTGGAGCAAGAACAAGCATGGAGATGATGGCATGCGCAAGGGGAACAAGAACGGAGTTACAAGTGATGATTTCAGGACTTTGAAGGCACCATAATGGGTGCATGAAGCCTTGGACGAAATATACAAGATGCCACTTCATAAATTTCGTCCCGAGGCTATTTTAGGTGCTGCGTCACCTTATTATTGGGCTAGGCCCATGTAATTTCGAAATACATAAGTATAGGCTATTTTTAGAGTCCGTATGTGTGGGGAAACAAGAGATAGGGTTGATTTCGGACCCCTCCACCAAGGGCCACGAAATTCCCCCCCTCTTCCTCCATATATACAGCCCTTAGGGCATCGTTTAGACTTTGGGTTTTGTTTAGATTAAAAGTTCGCCATAGCTGCAACTTCGCGTACTTCGTTTGTGTTCAACGACCAGACAAAGGCGTCACAGAACCCCACCTTGATCAATAAAGCCTTCATCTTATATTCGCAATAGCCAGATTGCAATCTTAGTTTCTTGCTTGTTCTTCGTTTGCTCGCAGGAAACAGACCCTCGTGGTCAGGTTGATCGTGCTCCGGCGTGGTCAATAACCTCTCGGAGTTGGTTTAGCGATTGCTAAGGCGCGACGTCCTCGCACGTTCGTAGTCGGATCGTCAAAGTCGACTTCCACCAAAGCGATATCCATCATCTCATCGAAAGACGGGACACCTTTGCCTCTATCATCGCAGGAAACAGACCCTCGTGGTCAGGTTGATCGTGCTCCGGCGTGGTCAATAACCTCTCGGAGTTGGTTTTGTGATTGCTAAGGCGCGACGTCCTCGCACGTTCGTAGTCGGATCGTCAAAGTCGACTTCCACCAAAGCGATATCCATCATCTCATCGAAAGACGGGACACCTTTGCCTATATCAAAAAGTGACGTGAGAGGACTTTTTGAACACAACCTAAACATCTCCTTTTCTTTTCCCTTATCTTCATATGTGGATTGTACAAATGTCCCATACACCTGCAATTAGACAAAACACAAAAGTGTGTGAAGTATTTTTGTTCTGGATAACATAAATAGACTATTGAATAGTTTGCATTAGAAATCACCTGACAAATATGCATGTATGCAATATTTTTGGTCGTATCCAAGGTATTCATGTCCTCATCATCCTCCCCTTTTTGAAAACAAAGCCGTCCTCGGCATTGCTTAATCTGAAATGTGGCTAACAAAAGAGACAAGGTGTACATGTTGTATATGTATATGTCATCCATTTTAACTTCCCTTGATTTTTGCACATATGTCACATGTATACATGAGTAACTTTCATTGTTCATAAAATCTAAAGCCAAAAAATTATCACAAGAAGTAGAAGGCATGAAAATATTGCAACTCAGTTTGCACATATAAGTGAAGCTCTTATTCACTTCAAAAGATTGGCAATGTTCATCATTAAACCATCCTAACGTCGATGAATAAACCTTACTTGCATCAAATTTACATGCTACAACATGCTTAAATAAGCAAACATGCAATAAGTCATTGGACACAGAATCATCATCAAGATTAGAGGTCATATCAAAATGATTAAACATTGGTTCTTTTGCATCAACAGTTAATTCAATGGGTGCACTCAAATTTTTTGATATTTCAGTTGTTTGATCACATGACGCATTCATGACAGTAACAAGAGTCTCTAAAATAGGTGGTGTGCTCAAATCAACAGGTAAGTCAACACATGATGCATTCAAGTTAACTAGGCATGCTTCATTCTCATGTGAAGTTATATCATCAAGACCTTTACTGTTACCTCGCAGAGATGTAGCTGATGTAGGTACGGATGTTGACAATGTACCATACTCTTGAGATAATATTGCGCTCACAATCCGAGGTGGGGCTGCTCTAGTAGGTGCAATAGTGGAGTAACCAACCGGCGGTGGTGAGCATGAACTGGAATAGTAGTTGTTGTAGTCACCCAATGCATCCTCCTGTATTTGTCTCTCAAAGGTACAAGCACGGACATACATACCAGTAATGCAACGAGGAATATACTGAAATCTTGCCTGAATATCATGGTTCAAACCACCAAAAAATCTATTCATTGTATCATCCTCAGATTCTTCTATGTCACAATGATGCATATAAGATTTGAACTCTTGGTAGTAAGCATGAACAGTGTTACTGCCTTGTTTTAATTGCTCCAATTTGCGACGCAATTCATGACAATAATAAGGAGGCAAAATTGTTGTCTCATTATAGCTTTCAAAACTTTCCAAGTTATGGGTTGGTTATCAATGTTTTTCTTACAATGTACACTCCACCAAACAGAAGCAAAACCAGTAAATGCTCTAATGGTAGCTCGTACTCTCTCAAGTTCAGAAAAATCATGGTGACTAAAAACTTGTTCTACTTCAAGCTCCCAAGCTAGATAAATAGCAGGATTAAATCTACCCTCAAATGATGGTAAAGAGATAACCTGACCATATGCTTGTGTGTGTTGTCCCAACTCTCGTGATGGTGAAGATGTGTCCGTCATCCAAGAACTTCTATCTCTGGAACCTGTCATGATTAATAGAAACAAGAACCAAAATTCGAGAATAATGTTCCTATGAACTACTAGGATGTGGTTGTAAAGTGCTCACAGTAAAGCAAATATCAATATCTTACAAGTTCTTACCATGCGGCAGGTGGTGACAGGCAACCAGCGGTGTCAAATAACTCCGAAGATTGTGTAAAACGATTGCCAGGGGAACGTACGTATACACGGTGTAGAAATATGTGGAGCTGGGTTGGCTATATATGGTAGCAAAAGATTAGCAATAATCAATTCAGAAATGCAATGTTGAATAAACGCTCAACGATGGTACTGTGCTGGTCCTAGGCTAGACCAAACTAGAGACGCGAGCCTAGAACACTAATGAGGTCACGTCGTAGCACAACTAGCATCAATAAAGGATATGAAGTAGCTCTGGACAGCAAGACATTGTGAAGATCACAATAGCAGTAGACCTATTTAGAAGCTGATGTTGAGGTGCCAAATACTGAACTAGCTTCTGCAATTATTTATGATGAGGACATCAATACAATTGTTACACCCACAGCCCCTGCTGCTATACATACTGGACCAATTACTAGAGCTCGTGCACGCCAACTAAATTACCAGGTACTTTCGTTTCTTGGTAATGATTCTAATGTTCATGAGAATATGATGCTGCCTAAATTGGATACATTTGTTTTGCTTACCAATGAAGGGCCTAGCTTGGAGAAGGATGAACATTGGAGCAAGAACAAGCCTGGAGATGATGGCATGCGCAAGGGAAACAAGAACGGAGTTACAAGTGATGATTTCAGGACTTTGAAGCCACCATAATGGGTGCATGAAGCCTTGGACGAAATATACAAGATGCCACTTCATAAATTTCGTCCCGAGGCTATTTTAGGTGCTGCGTCACCTTATTATTGGGCCAGGCCCATGTAATTTCGAAATACATAAGTATAGGCTATTTTTAGAGTCCGTATGTGTGGGGAAACAAGAGATAGGGTTGATTTCGGACCCCTCCATCAAGGGCCACGAAATTCCCCCCTCTTCCTCCATATATACAGCCCTTAGGGCATTGTTTAGACTTTGGGTTTTGTTTAGATTAAAAGTTCGCCATAGCTGCAACTTCGCGTACTTCGTTTGTGTTCAACGACCAGACAAAGGCGTCACAGAACCCCACCTTGATCAATAAAGCTTTCATCTTATATTCGCAATATCCAGATTGCAATCTTAGTTTCTTGCTTGTTCTTCGTTTGCTCGCAGGAAACAGACCCTCGTGGTCAGGTTGATCGTGCTCCGACGTGGTCAATAACCTCTCGGAGTTGGTTTAGCGATTGCTAAGGCGCGACGTCCTCGCACGTTCGTAGTCGGATCGTCAAAGTCGACTTCCACCAAAGCGATATCCATCATCTCATCGAAAGACGGGACACCTTTGCCTCTATCAAGTGGTATCAGATTTCCAGGTTGCTCGGTGAGATTTTACAGTTTTTCGTAGTTTAGATCGAGTCTGTTCTTCATACCTACAGTCCACGAAAAATCCACAAAAAAAATTAGGGTTAGTTCATCATATCCGAACCAATCTGAGCCTTTGCATAATCTTTTTAGGGTTTTGCTTTGTTGAATTTGCGGTTGCATCGTCGTGTCTAGTTGCTGGTCTTAGAGTCTAGTCTTTTAGAGTTTCGAGTTCTAGTCATAAGTTGTCACGCCGCCGCCGCACCATCATCATCGCCCCTGCCATCTACCACCACCGCTTATCCGCCACCGCTCCGAATCCGTATCCATATACCACCACCGATTCATATACCACCACCGATTCATATCCATATCCATATACTACCACCGCTACCACCACCGCTGCCATATACCACCACCATATATCCACCACCAATTCGAGTTCCTTGCATATTAGGTTTGTTTTCGAGATCCATCTAGATTCCGATTCGTGTTTCCTTGCCGGAGTAGGTTTCGGAAAAAAAAGAGCGAAAAAAAGAATTTCAGAGTGTGCTTTTCCCTTGTTTACGTGCCGCGCCGTGATTTTGTTGGTGTTCTAGGCTCGCGTCTCTAGCACAGTCTAGCCTAGGACCAGCACAGTATCGTCGTTGAGCGTTTATTCAACTTTGCATCTCTGAATTGATTATTGCTGACCCTTTTTGCTACCATACTATAAGCCTTCCCAGCTCCACATACATCTACTTCGTGTGTTTGACTCTCCCTGGTAATCGCTCTATCCAAGCTTTGAGAGTTTTTGACTACAACGGTTGCCGATCACCGCCTGCTGCTGGGTAAGAACTGGTAAGAATTTGAAATTTGCTTGAAGGATTTGTGATACACCACCACCACTTCTTAGTAGTCTGTAGGATCATATTCTTGTGTGTTTCTATTGCTGCTAACCATGCCAGGATCACAAGCCGACGAGATTGACTGGGAGAACTTATCGAACAAGGAGCTTCATGATAAGTTTCAGCAAATGATGACTGAACAGGTACAAGATGTGCTGAACAATTTTGAAGAGGCCATGGAGAAGATCACTGGCCTTGAGAAGACGTTCGAAACAAAGCTCGATAACAGATTTAATGAACTGCTTGCGCGTCTTCCACCACCGGCTGCACCTGTCGCACCTCTGCAACAACAACAACTACGCCCCCTTCCGAATCAGTATGGACGAGCATAGCGTGTTCCTATTGTGCCAGGACAAAATTCTGGTGCCGCTGTTACTGCTGTTGGTGTTTCTTTGGCTCCTGCTACTGCTCCTGCTGGTACCCAGGAGGATGATGAGTATGCGGGCGATTATGAGGATGAGGTTGATCAAAATCAGATCTACGAGCAGCCACCAGCACCACCACCAGCAGGTCGACCTCAGGTATATATTCGTAATGGTAGGCCTGCACCACCACCTCAGGTACGAGATGATGTCCATATTCCTAAACTGAAATTGAATATTCCACCATTTGAGGGTAGATATGTTCCTGATATATATCTTACTTGGGAGTTAGAAACTGAACAACGATTTACATGTTTACAATATCCTGAGGAGAGACGAGTTGCTGCTGCTGTTTGTGCTTTCACTAGTTTTGCATGTGTATGGTGGTCTGAACATTGTAGATTATATCCTATTCCAACTACTTGGGCTGCTTTGAAAACTGCTAAGCGTACGCGTTGGGTTCCACCATATTATCAACGTGAATTGCTTCAAAAATTGCAGCGTTTAAGACAAGGAAAAAATTCTGTAGAAGAATATTATCAGGAATTACAAACTGGCATGATTCGATGTGGTATTGTTGAGGAGAATGAAGCTATGCTTGCACGTTTTCTGGGTGGATTAAATAGAGAGATTCAGACCATTCTAGACTATAAGGAGTATACTAATATCACTCGTTTATTCCATCTTGCTTGTAAAGCTGAACGTGAAGTGCAGGATCGACAAGCATTGGCGCGAACTAACTTTTCTGCAGGCCGACCTTCCTCATGGACGCCGCGTGCATCTTCTACTTCAACTGCACCAGCACCTCAATCAGGTGCCTCCTACAGCCGTGATACAAGAAAACAGGAACAACCACCATTATCTGCCAAGAGCGCACCTGCCGGGCCTGCACAGAGTTCTTCTTCTTCCAGGGCATCAACAGGGCACACAAGTGATATTATTTGTCGTCGTTGTAAGGGAGGAGGTCATTATGCGAGAGAATGCAAATCTCCGCGTGTGATGATTGCTACCGCGGATGGTGGATATGAGTCCGCTAGTGACTATGATGAGGACACATTGGCTCTTATTACACGTGAAGAACATGGTGGAGATGATTCTGATCATGAGACGCAATACATGGCTCCTGAAGACGCTGACAGGTATGAATGTTTAGTTGCTCAACGTGTTTTGAGTGTGCAGGTCACACAAGCTGAGCAAAATCAGAGGCACAATTTGTTCCATACCAAGGGAGTTGTGAAGGAATGTTCTGTGCGCGTCATAATAGACGGAGGGAGCTGCAACAACTTGGCTAGCATGGAGATGGTGGAGAAGCTTTCTCTCACCACAAGACCACATCCACATCCTTACTACATCCAATGGTTCAACAACAGCGGCAAGGTTAAGGTAACACGTACTGTTCGTGTGCATTTTAGTATCTCTACATATGCTGATTATGTTGATTGTGATGTGGTACCTATGCAAGCATGTTCCTTATTACTTGGTAGACCATGGCAATTTGATAAAAATTCTGTACACCATGGTAGAAACAATCACTATACTCTTGTTCATCAGGATAAAAATATTACTTTGCTTCCTATGACTCCTGATTCCATTTTGAAAGATGATATTAATAGAGCTAATAAAGCACAACAGGAGAAGAATAAGAGTGAAAATCAGATTGTGGCAAAAGAATTTGAGCAACAAATGAAGCCTAATAATAAACCATCTAGTGTTGCTTCTGAAATTAAATTGAAAAGTGCATGTTTATTTGCCACCAAATCTGATATTGATGAGCGAGATTTCAGCAAATCTGTTTGCTATGCTTTTGTGTGCAAAGAGGCATTATTTTCATTCGAGGACGTGCCTTCCTCTTTGCCTCCTGCTGTCACTAACATTTTGCAGGAGTTCGCTGACGTATTTCCACAAGACGTGCCACCGGGATTACCGCCTATTCGAGGGATTGAGCATCAGATTGACTTAATTCCCGGTGCTTCACTGCCAAACCGTGCACCATACCGTACCAATCCAGAGGAGACGAAGGAGATTATGCGTCAAGTACAAGAGCTTCTCGACAAAGGTTATATACGCGAATCCCTTAGTCCTTGTGCTGTTCCTATTATTCTAGTGCCGAAAAAGGATGGTACATCACGTATGTGTGTTGATTGTAGAGGCATTAATAATATTACTATTCGTTATCGTCATCCTATTCCTAGGCTAGATGATATGCTTGATGAATTGAGTGGCTCTACAATATTCTCCAAGGTTGATTTGCGTAGTGGCTACCATCAAATTCGTATGAAATTGGGAGATGAATGGAAAACAGCATTTAAAACTAAGTTTGGATTATATGAGTGGTTAGTCATGCCTTTTGGGTTAACTAATGCACCTAGTACTTTCATGAGATTAATGAACGAAGTTTTACGTGCTTTCATTGGACGATTTGTGGTAGTTTACTTTGATGACATATTGATTTATAGCAGATCTTTGGAAGAACATTTGGAACATTTACGTGCTGTTTTTATTGCTCTACGTGATGCACGTTTGTTTGGTAACCTTGGGAAGTGCACCTTTTGCACCGACCGAGTATCTTTTCTTGGCTATGTTGTTACTCCACAGGGAATTGAAGTTGATAAAGCCAAGATTGAAGCTATTGAGAGTTGGCCGCAGCCCAAAGCGGTCACACACGTGAGGAGTTTTCTTGGCCTCGCTGGATTCTATAGGCGTTTTGTGAGAAATTTCAGCACCATTGCTGCACCTCTCAATGAGCTTACAAAGAAAGATGTGCCTTTTCTTTGGGGCACCGCACAGGAAGAAGCCTTCTCCGTATTGAAAGATAAGTTGACACATGCTCCTTTACTCCAACTTCCTGATTTTAGTAAGACTTTTGAGCTTGAATGTGATGCTAGTGGAATTGGATTAGGAGGTGTGTTATTACAAGATGGCAAACCCGTTGCATACTTTTCTGAAAAATTGAGTGGGCCTAGTCTGAATTATTCTACTTATGATAAAGAATTATATGCTCTTGTTCGGACTTTAGAAACATGGCAACATTATTTATGGCCCAAAGAATTTGTTATACATTCTGATCATGAATCTTTGAAACATATTAAAAGTCAAGCTAAACTGAATCGTAGACATGCTAAATGGGTTGAATTCATTGAGACTTTCCCTTATGTCATTAAACACAAGAAGGGAAAAGAAAATGTTATTGCTGATGCATTGTCTCGTCGCTATACTATGCTTTCACAACTTGACTTCAAAATATTTGGTTTGGAGACCATCAAAGATCAATATGTGCATGATGCTGATTTTAAAGATGTAATGTAGAATTGTAAAGAAGGAAGAATGTGGAACAAGTTTGTCGTTAACGATGGATTTGTGTTTCGTGCTAACAAGCTATGCATTCCAGCTAGCTCCGTTCGTCTTTTGTTGTTGCAGGAGGCGCATTGATAGAGGCGGAGGTGTCCCGTCTTTGGATGAGATGATGGATTTCGCTTTGGTGGAAATTGATTTTGACGATCCGACTACGAACGTGCGAGGACGTCGCGCCTTAGCAATCGCTAAACCAACTCCGAGAGGTTATTGACCACGCCGGAGCACGATCAACCTGACCACGAGGGTCTGTTTCCTGCGAGCAAACGAAGAACAAGCAAGAAACTGAGATTGCAATCTGGATATTGCAAATATAAGATGAAAGCTTTATTGATCAAGGTGGGGTTCTGTGACGCCTTTGTCTGGTCGTTGAACACAAACGAAGTACGCGAAGTTGCAGCTATGGCGAACTTTTAATCTAAACAAAACCCAAAGTCTAAACGATGCCCTAAGGGCTGTATATATGGAGGAAGAGGGGGGAATTTCGTGGCCCTTGGTGGAGGGGTCCGAAATCAACCCTATCTCTTGTTTCCCCACACATACGGACTCTAAAAATAGCCTATACTTATGTATTTCGAAATTACATGGGCCTGGCCCAATAATAAGGTGACGCAACACCTAAAATAGCCTCAGGACGAAATTTATGAAGTGGCATCTTGTATATTTCGTCCAAGGGTTCATGCACCCATTATGGTGGCTTCAAAGTCCTGAAATCATCACTTGTAACTCCGTTCTTGTTCCCCTTGCGCATGCCATCATCTCCATGCTTGTTCTTGCTCCAATGTTCATCCTTCTCCAAGCTAGGCCCTTCATTTGTAAGCAAAACAAATGTATCCAATTTAGGCAGCATCATATTCTCATGAACATTAGAATCATTACCAAGAAACGAAAGTACCTGGTAATTTAGTTGGCGTGCACGAGCTCTAGTAATTGGTCCAGTATGTATAGCAGCAGGGGCTGTGGGTGTAACAATTGTATTGATGTCCTCATCAGTGTTCCTCTTGCGTTTGGCCAAACTGTTGGTGCTGCTGTTGATACTTCTGTGGCTCCTGCTGCTGATGCGGAGGAGGATGATTATGTGGGAGATTATGAGGATGAGGTTGATCAAAATCAGCACTACGTGCAGCCACCTGTACCACCACCAGCAGGTCGACCTCAGGTATATATTCGTAATGGTAGGCCTGCACCACCACCTCAGGTACGAGATGATGTCCATATTCCTAAACTGAAATTGAATATTCCACCATTTGAGGGTATATATGTTCCTGATATATATCTTACTTGGGAGTTAGAAACTGAACAACGATTTACATGTTTACAATATCCTGAGGAGAGACGAGTTGCTGCTGCTGTTTGTGCTTTCACTAGTTTTGCATGTGTATGGTGGTCTGAACATTGTAGATTATATCCTATTCCAACTACTTGGGCTGCTTTGAAAACTGCTATGCGTACGCGTTGGGTTCCACCATATTATCAACGTGAATTGCTTCAAAAATTGCAGCGTTTAAGACAAGGAAAAAATTCGGTAGAAGAATATTATCAGGAATTACAAACTGGCATGATTCGATGTGGTATTGTTGAGGAGAATGAAGCTATGCTTGCACGTTTTCTGGGTGGATTAAATAGAGAGATTCAGACCATTCTAGACTATAAGGAGTATACTAATATCACTCGTTTATTCCATCTTGCTTGTAAAGCTGAACGTGAAGTGCAGGATCGACAAGCATTGGCGCGAACTAACTTTTCTGCAGGCCGATCTTCCTCATGGACGCCGCGTGCATCTTCTACTTCAACTGCACCAGCACCTCAATCAGGTGCCTCCTACAGCCGTGATACAAGAAAACAAGAACAACTACCATTATCTGCCAAGAGCGCACCTGCGGGGCCTGCACAGCGTTCTTCTTCTTCCATGGCATCAACAGGGAACACAAGTGATATTATTTGTCGTCGTTTTAAGGGAGGAGGTCATTATGCGAGGGAATGCAAATCTCCGCGTGTGATGATTGCTACCGCGGATGGTGGATATGAGTCTGCTAGTGACTATGATGAGGAGACATTGGCTCTTATTACACGTGAAGAACATGGTGGAGATGATTCTGATCATGAGACGCAATACATGGCTCCTGAAGACGCTAACAGGTATGAATGTTTAGTTGCTCAACGTGTTTTGAGTGTGCAGGTCACACAAGCTGAGCAAAATCAGAGGCACAATTTGTTCCATACCAAGGGAGTTGTGAAGGAACGTTCTGTGCGCGTCATAATAGACGGAGGGAGCTGCAACAACTTGGCTAGCATGGAGATGGTGGAGAAGCTTTCTCTCACCACAAGACCACATCCACATCCTTACTACATCCAATGGTTCAACAACAGCGGCAAGGTTAAGGTAACACGTACTGTTCGTGTGCATTTTAGTATCTCTACATATGCTGATTATGTTGATTGTGATGTGGTACCTATGCAAGCATGTTCCTTATTACTTGGTAGACCATGGCAATTTGATAAAAATTCTGTACACTATGGTAGAAACAATCACTATACTCTTGTTCATAAGGATAAAAATATTACTTTGCTTCCTATGACTCCTGATTCCATTTTGAAAGATGATATTAATAGAGCTAATAAAGCACAACAGGAGAAGAATAAGAGTGAAAATCAGATTGTGGCAAAAGAATTTGAGCAACAAATGAAGCCTAATAATAAACCATCTAGTGTTGCTTCTGAAATTAAATTGAAAAGTGCATGTTTATTTGCCACCAAATCTGATATTGATGAGCTAGATTTCAGCAAATCTGTTTGCTATGCTTTTGTGTGCAAAGAGGAATTATTTTCATTCGAGGACGTGCCTTCCTCTTTGCCTCCTGCTGTCACTAACATTTTGCAGGAGTTCGCTGACGTTTTTCCACAAGACGTGCCACCGAGATTACCGCCTATTCGAGGGATTGAGCATCAGATTGACTTAATTCCCGGTGCTTCACTGCCAAACCGTGCACCATACCGTACCAATCCAGAGGAGAGGAAGGAGATTATGCGTCAAGTACAAGAGCTTCTCGACAAAGGTTATATACGCGAATCCCTTAGTCCTTGTGCTGTTCCTATTATTCTAGTGCCGAAAAAGGATGGTACATCACGTATGTGTGTTGATTGTAGAGGCATTAATAATATTACTATTCGTTATCGTCATCCTATTCCTACGCTAGATGATATGCTTTATGAATTGAGTGGCTCTACAATATTCTCCAAAGTTGATTTGCGTAGTGGCTACCATCAAATTCATATGAAATTGGGAGATGAATGGAAAACAGCATTTAAAACTAAGTTTGGATTATATGAGTGGTTAGTCATGCCTTTTGGGTTAACTAATGCACCTAGTACTTTCATGAGATTAATGAATGAAGTTTTACGTGCTTTCATTGGACGATTTGTGGTAGTTTACTTTGATGACATATTGATTTATAGCAGATCTTTGGAGGAACATTTGGAACATTTACGTGCTGTTTTTATTGCTCTACGTGATGCACGTTTGTTTGATAACCTTGGGAAGTGCACCTTTTGCACCGACCGAGTATCTTTTCTTGGCTATGTTGTTACTCCACAGGGAATTGAAGTTGATAAAGCCAAGATTGAAGCTATTGAGAGTTGGCCGCAGCCCAAAACGGTCACACAAGTGAGGAGTTTTCTTGGCCTCGCTGGATTCTATAGGCGTTTTGTGAGAGATTTCAGCACCATTGCTGCACCTCTCAATGAGCTTACAAAGAAAGATGTGCCTTTTCTTTGGGGTACCGCACAGGAAGAAGCCTTCACGGTATTGAAAGATAAGTTGACACATGCTCCTTTACTCCAACTTCCTGATTTTAATAAGACTTTTGAGCTTGAATGTGATGCTAGTGGAATTGGATTAGGAGGTGTGTTATTACAAGATGGCAAACCTATTGCATACTTTTCTGAAAAATTGAGTGGGCCTAGTCTGAATTATTCTACTTATGATAAAGAATTATATGCTCTTGTTCGGACTTTAGAAACATGGCAACATTATTTATGGCCCAAAGAATTTGTTATACATTCTGATCATGAATCTTTGAAACATATTAAAAGTCAAGCTAAATTGAATCGTAGACATGCTAAATGGGTTGAATTCATTGAGACTTTCCCTTATGTCATTAAACACAAGAAGGGAAAAGAAAATGTTATTGCTGATGCATTGTCTCGTCGCTATACTATGCTTTCACAACTTGACTTCAAAATATTTGGTTTGGAGACCATCAAAGATCAATATGTGCATGATGCTGATTTTAACGATGTAATGCAGAATTGTAAAGAAGGAATAATGTGGAACAAGTTTGTTGTTAACGATGGATTTGTGTTTCGTGCTAACAAGCTATGCATTCCAGCTAGCTCCGTTCGTCTTTTGTTGTTGTAGGAGGCGCATGGAGGAGGATTAATGGGACACTTTGGCGTGAAGAAGACAGAGGACGTACTTGCTACACATTTCTTTTGGCCAAAGATGAGACGGGATGTTGAGCATTTTATTGCTCGCTGCACTACATGTCAAAAAGCTAAGTCACGACTCAATCCTCATGGTTTATATATGCCTTTGCCTGTACCTAGTGTTCCTTGGGAGGATATATCCATGGACTTTGTTTTAGGTTTACCTCGAACAAAGAAGGGGAGGGATAGCATATTTGTTTTCGTGGATAGATTCTCGAAAATGGCACACTTTATACCATGTCATAAAAGCGATGATGCTGTTAATGTTGCTGATTTGTTCTTTCGTGAAATTATTCGCTTGCATGGTGTGCCAAATACTATTGTTTCAGATCGTGATACTAAATTTCTTAGCCACTTTTGGAGATGTTTATGGGCTAAGTTGGGGACTAAACTGCTTTTTAGTACTACTTGTCACCCCCAAACTGATGGACAAACTGAAGTAGTCAATAGAACATTGTCTACTATGCTTAGGGCTGTTTTGAAGAATAATAAGAAAATGTGGGAGGAATGCTTGCCTCATATTGAATTTGCTTATAATCGTTCATTGCATTCTACTACTAAGATGTGCCCTTTTGAAGTTGTGTATGGTTTCCTACCTCGTGCACCTATTGATTTGTTGCCTCTTCCATCTTCGGCGAAGGTTAATTTTGATGCTAAACAACGTGCTGAATTGATTTTAAAAATGCATGAGTTAACTAAGGAAAACATTGAGCGTATGAATGCTAAATATAAACTTGCTGGAGATAAGGGTAGAAAACATGTTGTGTTTGCACCTGGAGATCTTGTTTGGTTACATTTGCGTAAGGATAGATTTCCTGATTTGCGCAAATCAAAGCCGATGCCACGTGCTGATGGTCCCTTTAAGGTGTTAGAGAAAATAAATGATAATGCATATAAACTTGAGCTGCCTGCAGATTTTGGGGTTAGTCCCACTTTTAACATTGCAGATTTGAAGCCTTATTTGGGTGAGGAAGATGAACTTCCGTCGAGGACGACTTCATTTCAAGAAGGGGAGGATGATGAGGACATCAATACAATTGTTACACCCACAGCCCCTGCTGCTATACATACTGGACCAATTACTAGAGCTCGTGCACGCCAACTAAATTACCAGGTACTTTCGTTTCTTGGTAATGATTCTAATGTTCATGAGAATATGATGCTGCCTAAATTGGATACATTTGTTTTGCTTACAAATGAAGGGCCTAGCTTGGAGAAGGATGAACATTGGAGCAAGAACAAGCCTGGAGATGATGGCATGCGCAAGGGAAACAAGAACGGAATTACAAGTGATGATTTCAGGACTTTGAAGCCACCATAATGGGTGCATGAAGCCTTGGACGAAATATACAAGATGCCACTTCATAAATTTCGTCCCGAGGCTATTTTAGGTGCCGCGTCACCTTATTATTGGGCCAGGCCCATGTAATTTCGAAATACATAAGTATAGGCTATTTTTAGAGTCCGTATGTGTGGGGAAACAAGAGATAGGGTTGATTTCGGACCCCTCCATCAAGGGCCACGAAATTCCCCCCTCTTCCTCCATATATACAGCCCTTAGGGCATCGTTTAGACTTTGGGTTTTGTTTAGATTAAAAGTTCGCCATAGCTGCAACTTCGCGTACTTCGTTTGTGTTCAACGACCAGACAAAGGCGTCACAGAACCCCACCTTGATCAATAAAGCTTTCATCTTATATTCGCAATATCCAGATTGCAATCTTAGTTTCTTGCTTGTTCTTCGTTTGCTCGCAGGAAACAGACCCTCGTGGTCAGGTTGATCGTGCTCCGGCGTGGTCAATAACCTCTCGGAGTTGGTTTAGCGATTGCTAAGGCGTGACGTCCTCGCACGTTCGTAGTCGGATCGTCAAAGTCGACTTCCACCAAAGCGATATCCATCATCTCATCGAAAGACGGGACACCTTTGCCTCTATCAATTTAGATGCGGCTCGTCGCTAGCTTTCATTTGAGTACTCGCGGAGCCAAAACAGACTTCATATGAGGAAGTTATGCCTGTTTTACTGAACAGTGCACAAAACAGATTCCAATCCGAATTCAACTACGAGATTGAGTCTAGATAGATCCGACTTTTGTTTTTTTTCTCACACTTTTTTCTTTTCCTTTCTTTTTTTTTCTCTTACTTTTTTTTACTTTTTTTTTCTCTCGTTTTTTTTCTCTATCTTTTTTTCTCTCTCCCTCTTTCCAAAACAAACTAGATAAGATGTAGATTGGATCAAGCGAAGATGGGAATGATCTCAACTATGATTATGACAATGAACAGTGGGTAGCACGTGGAGGAAATTGATGGATGGGTGGTGGACAGCGGAAGGGATAACGATGCAGCGGCGACGCGACTAATGTGAACAGAACTCGAAACTCTAAACGACCTAGACACTAAGACCAGCAACTCGACACGATTATGCAACCGATAATTCAACTATGCAAGCAATGAAAAGAAAATTGCAAAGGCTCAGACTGGCTTGGACAAAGGATGAATAGATCTAACTCTTTTTTGTGGATTTTTCTTGGACAATAGGTAAGAAAATAAATCTAATCTAGGAAAACTGGAAATTCTCACCGAGCAACCTGAAAACTGATACCACTTGATAAAGGCGAGGGTCCCGATCTTTCGATGAGATGATAACTATCGATTTGGTGGAGATGACTTTGACGATCCGACTACAAACGTGCACGACGTTGCGCCTTAGCAACCGCTAAACCAATCTCCTGAGGTTACTGACGATGCTGGAAGCACGGTCAGCTTGACCACGAAGGTCCATTCCTGCAAGCAATCGAAGAACGAGCAAGAATATGATAAAGCAATCTGAATATCGCAAATATATATGAAGTATTGATAATGGTGGGGATCCGGAAGTGGTCTTGGTCTGGTCGTTGGACACAAACGAAGTACACGAAGTTGCAATGGCTAACTTTTAACTAAACAAATCCCAAGGAAAAAGCTACTAGATGGATCTACTTATATAGGAGCAAGGGGTGGCAGCCAAGGAGGTGGGAGGACGTCCCAAGGCAATCTAAAACTAACCCTAGGTCATGCAAGGCTCATGGGCCCAAGTGGAGGTGATGCAACACCTTTGGGCTTGTAGTTTGACTCGGATTCTGCTGCAACGTCAGATTGTTTCGTCCGTAACTCAACGCTCCGGACGAATTTGAAGGTGAATCCAATTGGTATGGAAAGAGCAAGAAATCTAGTTTCCAACAAAAAACGAATCACCCAATTCGGAGTCCGTATGAAAAAGTTGTTGGCGTTTTGAGTCAGGTATGTCTGTGCAGTCCGAATCTGAATCCAAAACGTGAGAGACTTGGACTCTATCTTCTCTTGGCCCAAAAGTGACGTGAGAGGACTTTTTGAACACAACCTAAACATCTCCTTTTCTTTTCCCTTATCTTCATATGTGGATTGTACAAATGTCCCATACACCTGCAATTAGACAAAACACAAAAGTGTGTGAAGTATTTTTGTTCTGGATAACATAAATAGACTATTGAATAGTTTGCATTAGAAATCACCTGACAAATATGCATGTATGCAATGTTTTTGGTCGTATCCAAGGTAGTCATGTCCTCATCAGGAGGAACACTTGCAGATGCACTTGCTGGAGGCGGTTGGGTGCTCAAGGAACCACCGGCTGGCTCTGAGGTGCGGTAGCGTTTTGGTGTGGCACGCCCGGGGTTGATACGGCAACCTTGCTGCTCGGAACGGTCATCACCTAGAGCCAAACACAAGAACACGCGAAACAACCAGAAAGAACGAGCATAAGCCAACAAATTCAACAAAAGGATCAAGGTAAGGCAGGAAAATGATGGAAATTGGCATTCAGCGATAGTACCGTGACCTGCCCGCGGTAGTACCGCCCCAAAGGGAGCGGTAGTACCGCTCTAGGTCAAGCGGTAGTACCGCTCCAAGAGGAGCGGTAGTACTGCTTGAGGCGGAGAAACAGCAGTTTCATATAGCACGAGGTGGTGAAACAGCGGGTTCTTACTACCGCAGTCAGATCCGGCACTACCGGCCTACCAAATTCAAAAATAATCCTACCAAACTCTAATCGAGATAGTCTAGTTGCCTTCTCCAACCAACTCAAGCCTAGATTTAGCCAAAAATCTAGAGATGCAACCACCATTGCCCCTAAGAAACAAGAACTGAAAAAGAGACAAAGCGAAAGAAAGAACGGGGGCAATACCGACATCCATGGCAAGAGGACGAGGTGGGGATCGACTCCACCAAAGGAAATGGAGAGGGACGCCCCGGAGACGGAGATCCGCCGGAGCCCTCCCGCGGCGAGAGGAGGCTGGAGAGAGGAAGAGAAAAGAGGGGCGAAGTGAATATGGGGGAGAAGAAACCTCCCCCTGCCCTGACTTAACCCCCTGGCCCCGTCCCTCAGCGGTAGTACCGCGCACCACCAGCGGTAGTACCGCCCAGCATGCCACAGCAACTAAACAGACACGACTTTAGCTCGACGAAACGACAAAAACGACAAGAGAAAAACACACCAGCAAACGACCAAGACACACCTCTTCAAAAGAGGGGGGTGGCCGAGGCCACCTATGTTTGAGTCAAAAGGTATGGCACCGCGAAGATTTTAATCTTGGGCCCATGACCAAAACTCATCTCTTAAGCACAAGTGCCATCAACAATGGCTAAACTGAAAGACTTGATCAATTTATGCATAATGGGGGGAGGGAGAGTTCATTGAGAGAACAACACTCGCCCTATGTCCATGCCTACACCTAAACTAGACAACAAATTGAGCGTGGTAGGGTGTGCACGGGTTCAAGCCACATTGCTCGAATCAATGATATTTAGCTCATGCCTTAACTCGCGAAATCTTGCTTCATCCAAGGGCTTCGTGAAAATATCTGCAAGGTTGTCATGAGTGTTGACATAGTTGAGCTCGATCTCTCCTCGCCTAATGTGATCCCGGATGAAGTGATATCGAATCTCAATATGCTTCGTCTTGAAGTGTTGCACTGGGTTGAGAGAAATCTTGATGGCACTTTCATTGTCACACCAAAGAGGCACTTTGTCACAAGTGACACCATAATCCTTTAAAGTTTGCCTCATCCATAGAAGTTGTGCACAACAACTACAGGAGGCAACATACTCCACCTCAGTGGACGAGAGAGACACACAACTTTGCTTTTTGGAAGACCAACTTACCAAAGAGCAACCAAGGAATTGACACCCTCCAGAAGGGACTTCCTATCCACTTTGTCTCCCACCCAATCGGAATCCGAGTACCCTACAAGCTTGAAGTTTGATCCTCTTGGGTACCATAAGCCAAAGTTTGGGGTATGAGCCAAATATCAAAAGATACGTTTGACCGCCACAAAGTGACTTTCCTTAGGTGCGGCTTGAAGCCGTGCACAAATTCCCACACTCAACATGATGTCCGATCTAGATGCACAAAGGTAAAGCAAGGATCCAATCATGGAATGATATACCTTTTGATCCACCACTTTACCATTGGGATCTAAGTCAAGTTGGCACTTGGTGGGCATTGGAGTGGAGGCCGGCTTGACGTCACTTAGCTTGAATCTCTTGAGCATGTCTTGAGTGTATTTGGATTGATTGATGAAGGTTCCTTCTCTTCTTTGCTTCACTTCGAACCCTAGAAAGAACTTCAACTCTCCCATGGAGGACATCTCGAACTTTGAGGTCATGAGAGCGGCAAATTCCTCATTGAAAGCTCTGTTAGGAGAACCAAAGATAATATCATCAACATATAATTGGCACACAAACAACTCCCCTTTGACCTTCTTAGTAAAAAGAGTGGGGTCGATTAACCCAACTTCAAAACCACGGTCTTGTAACAACTCAGTAAGGTGGTCATACCACGCACGTGGGGCTTGTTTAAGGCCATAGAGTGCCTTATCGAGTTGATACACATGATCGGGAAAGTAGGGATCCTCGAACCCGGGGGGTTGCTTGACGTAAACCAATTCATTAATGGGACCATTAAGAAAAGCACTCTTCACATCCATTTGTTGTAACTTAAAGTTATGATGAGAAGCATATGCAATCAACATGCGAATGGATTCAAGGCGAGCAACGGGAGCAAAGGTTTCACCGTAGTCGATACCCTCGACTTGGGAGTAGCCTTGTGCTACCAAACGAGCCTTGTTGTGAATGATAATCCCATGTGCATCTTGCTTGTTCTTGAATATCCACTTGGTTCCAATGACATTGTGGTTCCCCGTTGGCCTTGGCACCAATCTCCACACTTTCTTGCGCTCGAAGTTGTTGAGTTCTTCGTGCATGGCATTGAGCCAATCCGGATCTTCTAGCGCCTCATAGACCTTGTGGGGTTCCACACAAGAGACAAACGCGTGATGCTCACAATAATTTGCTAATTGTCTACGAGTGCTTACCCCCTTTCTTAAGCTTCCAAGCACATTCGTCATGAGATGATCCTTGGCGGAGAGCTTGGAAGCAACCTTGGCGGCACGACACTCTAATTCCTCCTCGGTGGAGAGTTGAGGAGCAGTTACTTGATCATCTTGAGCGCCGTCATGAACTTGTTCTTGATCTTGAACTTGCTCGGGGGAGAGAACTTGACCTTGAGTATCACTTAGTGTGTCAACACCGTCTTGAGTATGATCTTGCCCTTGGTCTTGTTCATGAGGTTGAGGGCCTTCACTTTGTTCTTCGGAAGCGTGTGGGCCTTGGGTTGGTGATGGCTCCACTAGAGTGGAGCATTGTCCTTCTCCTTCGGCCAGAAGGGGTTCCTCAATGGGTAGGATGAAACCAACACCCATTCTTCTTATGGCTTGAGGAGGAATTTCATCACCTACATCACAAGTGCCTCTTTGCTCCACTTGGGAGCCGTTATTCTCATCAAACTCCACGTTACACGTCTCCTCAATAAGTCCTGTGGATTTATTGAGGACACGATAAGCATGAGAGTTTGTAGCATAACCAACAAATATGCCCTCATAAGCTCTAGCCTCAAATTTAGACAACCGAACACCTTTCTTGAGAATGAAACACTTACACCCGAATACCCGGAAGTACTTGAGGTTGGGCTTGTTACCGGTGAGTATCTCATATGGAGTCTTGTTCAAGCCCTTGCGGAGGTAGAGCCGATTGGATGCATGACATGCGGTGTTGATGGCTTCGGCCCAAAAGTTGTACGGAGACTTGAACTCCGCCATCATGGTCCTTGCCGCATCCATCAACGTCCGGTTCTTCCTCTCTGCAACACCGTTTTGATAGAGGCAAAGGTGTCCCGTCTTTCGATGAGATGATGGATATCGCTTTGGTGGCAGTCGACTTTGACGATCCGACTACGAACGTGCGAGGACGTCGCGCCTTAGCAATCGCTAAACCAACTCCGAGAGGTTATTGACCATGCCGGAGCACGATCAACCTGACCACGAGGGTCTGTTTCCTGCGAGCAAACGAAGAACAAGCAAGAAACTAAGATTGCAATCTGGATATTGCGAATATAAGATGAAAGCTTTATTGATCAAGGTGGGGTTCTGTGACGCCTTTGTCTGGTCGTTGAACACAAACGAAGTACGCGATGTTGCAGCTATGGCGAACTTTTAATCTAAACAAAACCCCAAAGTCTAAACGATGCCCTAAGGGCTATATATATGGAGGAAGAGGGGGGGGAATTTCGTGGCCCTTGGTGGAGGGGTCCGAAATCAACCCTATCTCTTGTTTCCCCACACATACTGACTCTAAAAATAGCCTATACTTATGTATTTCGAAATTACATGGGCCTGGCCCAATAATAAGGTGACGCAGCACCTAAAATAGCCTCGGGACGAAATTTATGAAGTAGCATCTTGTATATTTCGTCCAAGGCTTCATGCACCCATTATGGTGGCTTCAAAGTCCTGAAATCATCACTTGTAACTCCGTTCTTGCTCCCCTTGCGCATGCCTTCATCTCCATGCTTGTTCTTGCTCCAATGTTCATCCTTCTCCAAGCTAGGCCCTTCATTTGTAAGCAAAACAAATGTATCCAATTTAGGCAGCATCATATTCTCATGAACATTAAAATCATTACCAAGAAACGAAAGTACTTGGTAATTTAGTTGGCGTGCACGAGCTCTAGTAATTGGTCCAGTATGTATAGCAGCAGGGGCTATGGGTGTAACAATTGTATTGATGTCCTCATCATCCTCCCCTTCTTGAAATGAAGTCGTCCTCGACGGAAGTTCATCTTCCTCACCCAAATAAGGCTTCAAATCGGCAATGTTAAAAGTGGGACTAACCCCAAAATCTGCAGGCAGCTCCAGTTTATATGCATTATCATTTATTTTCTCTAACACCTTAAAGGGACCATCAGCATGTGGCATTAACTTTGATTTGCGCAAATCAGGAAATCTATCCTTACGCAAATGTAACCAAACAAGATCTCCAGGTGAAAACACAACATGTTTTCTACCCTTATCTCCAGCAAGTTTATATTTAGCATTCATACGCTCAATGTTTTCCTTAGTTAACTCATGCATTTTTAAAATCAATTCAGCACGTTGTTTAGCATCAAAATTAACCTTCTCCGAAGATGGAAGAGGCAACAAATCAATAGGTGCACGAGGTAGGAAACCATACACAACTTCAAAAGGGCACATCTTAGTAGTAGAATGCAATGAACGATTATAAGCAAATTCAATATGAGGCAAGCATTCCTCCCACATTTTCTTATTATTCTTCAAAACAGCCCTAAGCATAGTAGACAACGTTCTATTGACTACTTCAGTTTGTCCATCAGTTTGGGGGTGACAAGTAGTACTAAAAAGCAGTTTAGTCCCCAACTTAGCCCATAAACATCTCCAAAAGTGGCTAAGAAATTTAGTATCACGATCTGAAACAATAGTATTTGGCACACCATGCAAGCGAATAATTTCACGAAAGAACAAATCAGCAACATTAACAACATCATCGCTTTTATGACATGGTATAAAGTGTGGCATTTTCGAGAATCTATCCACGACAACAAATATGCTATCCCAACCCTTCTTTATTCGAGGTAAACCTAAAACAAAGGTACAGGCAAAGGCATATATAAATCATGAAGATTGAGTCGTGACTTAGCTTTTTGACATGTAGTGCAGCGAGCAATAAAACGCTCAACATCCCGTCTCATCTTTGGCCAAAAGAAATGTGTAGCAAGTACGTCCTCCGTCTTCTTCACGCCAAAGTGTCCCATTAATCCTCCTCCTTCTGCCTCCTGCAACAACAAAAGACGAACGGAGCTAGCTGGAATGCATAGCTTGTTAGCACGAAACACAAATCCATCGTTAACAACAAACTTGTTCCACATTCTTCCTTCTTTACAATTCTGCATTACATCTTTAAAATCAGCATCATGCACATATTGATCTTTGATGGTCTCCAAACCAAATATTTTGAAGTCAAGTTGTGAAAGCATAGTATAGCGACGAGACAAAGCATCAGCAATAACATTTTCTTTTCCCTTCTTGTGTTTAGTGACATAAGGGAAAGTCTCAATGAATTCAACCCATTTAGCATGTCTACGATTCAGTTTAGCTTGACTTTTAATATGTTTCAAAGATTCATGATCAGAATGTATAACAAATTCTTTGGGCCATAATAATGTTGCCATGTTTCTAAAGTCCGAACAAGAGCATACAATTCTTTATCATAAGTAGAATAATTCAGACTAGGCCCACTCAATTTTTCAGAAAAGTATGCAACAGGTTTGCCATCTTGTAATAACACACCTCCTAATCCAATTCCACTAGCGTCACATTCAAGCTCAAAAGTCTTATTAAAATCAGGAAGTTGGAGTAAAGGAGCATGTGTCAACTTATCTTTCAATACCGTGAAGGCTTCTTCCTGTGCGGTACCCCAAAGAAAAGGCACATCTTTCTTTGTAAGCTCATTGAGAGGTGCAGCAATGGTGCTGAAATCTCTCACAAAATGCCTATAGAATCCAGCGAGGCTAAGAAAACTCCTCACTTGTGTGACCATTTTGGGTTGTGGCCAACTCTCAATAGCTTCAATCTTGGCTTTATCAACTTCAATTCCCTGTGGAGTAACAACATAGCCAAGAAAAGATACTCGGTCGGTGCAAAAGGTGCACTTCCCAAGGTTACCAAACAAACGTGCATCACGTAGAGCAATAAAAACAGCACGTAAATGTTCCAAATGTTCTTCCAAAGATCTGCTATAAATCAATATGTCATCAAAGTAAACTACCACAAATCGTCCAATGAAAGCACGTAAAACTTCGTTCATTAATCTCATGAAAGTACTAGGTGCATTAGTTAACCCAAAAGGCATGACTAACCACTCATATAATCCAAACTTAGTTTTGAATGCTGTTTTCCATTCATCTCCCAATTTCATACGAATTTGATGGTATCCACTACGCAAATCAACTTTGGAGAATATTTTAGAGCCACTCAATTCATCAAGCATATCATCTAGCCTAAGAATAGGATGACGATAACGAATAGTAATATTATTAATGCCTCTACAATCAACACACATACGTGATGTACCATCCTTTTTCGGCACTAGAATAATAGGAACAGCGCAAGGACTAAGGGATTCACGTATATAACCTTTGTCGAGAAGCTCTTGTACTTGACGCATAATCTCCTTCGTCTCCTCTGGATTGGTACGGTATGGTGCACGGTTTGGCAGTGAAGCACCGGGAATTAAGTCAATCTGATGCTCAATCCCTCGAATAGGCGGTAATCCCGGTGGCACGTCTTGTGGAAAAACGTCAGCGAACTCCTGCAAAATGTTAGTGACAGCAGGAGGCAAAGAGGAAGGCACGTCCTCGAATGAAAATAATGCCTCTTTGCACACAAAAGCATAGCAAACAGATTTGCTGAAATCTAGCTCATCAATATCAGATTTGGTGGCAAATAAACATGCACTTTTCAATTTAATTTCAGAAGCAACACTAGATGGTTTATTATTAGGCTTCATTTGTTGCTCAAATTCTTTTGCCACAATCTGATTTTCACTCTTATTCTTCTCCTGTTTTGCTTTATTAGCTCTATTAATATCATCTTTCAAAATGGAATCTGGAGTCATAGGAAGCAAAGTAATATTTTTATCCTTATGAACAAGAGTATAGTGATTGTTTCTACCATGGTGTACAGAATTTTTATCAAATTGCCATGGTCTACCAAGTAATAAGGAACATGCTTGCATAGGTACCACATCACAATCAACATAATCAGCATATGTAGAGATACTAAAATGCACACGAACAGTACGTGTTACCTTAACCTTGCCGCTGTTGTTGAACCATTGGATGTAGTAAGGATGTGGATGTGGTCTTGTGGTGAGAGATAGCTTCTCCACCATCTCCATGCTAGCCAAGTTGTTGCAGCTCCCTCCGTCTATTATGACGCCCACAGAACGTTCCTTCACAACTCCCTTGGTATGGAACAAATTGTGCCTCTGATTTTGCTCAGCTTGTGTGACCTGCACACTCAAAACACGTTGAGCAACTAAACATTCATACCTGTCAGCGTCTTCAGGAGCCATGTATTGCGTCTCATGATCAGAATCATCTCCACCATGTTCTTCACGTGTAATAAGAGCCAATGTCTCCTCATCATAGTCACTAGCGGACTCATATCCACCACCCTCGGTAGCAATCATCACACGTAGAGATTTGCATTCTCTCGCATAATGACCTCCTCCCTTACAACGACGACAAATAATATCACTTGTGTGCCCTGTTGATGCCCTGGAAGAAGAAGAACTCTATGCAGGCCCGGCAGGTGCGCTCTTGGTAGATAATGGTGGTTGTTCCTGTTTTCTTGTATCACGGCTGTAGGAGGCACCTGATTGAGGTGCTGGTGCAGTTGAAGTAGAAGATGCACGCGGTGTCCATGATGAAGGTCGGCCTGCAGAAAAGTTAGTTCGCGCCAATGCTTGTCGATCCTGCACTTCACGTTCAGCTTTACAAGCAAGATGGAATAAACCAGTGATATTAGTATACTCCTTATAGTCTAGAATGGTCTGAATCTCTCTATTTAATCCACCCAAAAAACGTGCAAGCATAGCTTCATTCTCCTCAACAATACCACATCGAATCATGCCAGTTTGTAATTCCTGATAATATTCTTCTACAGAATTTTTTCCTTGTCTTAAACGCTGCAATTTTTGAAGCAACTCACGTTGATAATATGGTGGAACCCAACGCGTACGCATAGCAGTTTTCAAAGCAGCCCAAGTAGTTGGAATAGGATATAATCTACAATGTTCAGACCACCAGACACATGCAAAACTAGTGAAAGCACAAACAGCAGCAGCAACCCGTCTCTCCTCGGGATATTGTAAACATGTAAAACGTTGTTCAGTTTCTAACTCCCAAGTAAGATATATATCAGGAACATATCTACCCTCAAATGGTGGAATATTCAATTTCAGTTTAGGAATATGGACATCATCTCATACCTGAGGTGGTGGTGCAGGCCTACCATTACGAATATATACCTGAGGTCGACCTGCTGGTGGTGGTGCCGGTGGTTGCACGTAGTTCTGATTTTGAGCAACCTCATCCTCGTAGTCTCCCACATAATCATCCTCCTCCGCATCAGCAGCAGGAGCCATAGAAGTATCAACAGCAGCACCAACAGTTTGGCCAAACGCAAGAGGAACACGGCTCGCTCGACGGAGGTCTATTTCGCGACGTGGAGGTAGTCGTTGTTGTTGTTGTTGGAGAGGTGCGTTAGGTGCAACGGGTGGTGGTGGTGGAAGACGCGCGAGCAATTCATTAAATTTGTTATCGAGCTTTGTTTCGAACGTCTTCTCCATGCCATCTATCTTCTCCATGGCCTCTTCAAATCTGTTTAGCACGTCTTGCACCTGTCCACTCATCATTTGCTGAAATTTATCATGCAAATCCTTATTCGTCATGTTCTCCCAGTCAGTCTCGTTGGCTTGTGATCCTGGCATGGTTAGCAGCAATAGAAACACACAAGAATATGATCCTACAGACTACTAACAAGAGGTGGTGGTGGGTGTCACAAATCCGTCAAGCAAATCTCAAATTCTTACCAGTTCTTACCCAGCAGCAGGCGGTGATCGGCAACCGTTGTAGTCAAAAACTCTCAAAGCTTGGATAGAGCGATTACCAGGGAGAGTCAAACGCACGACGTAGATGTACGTGGAGCTGGGAAGGCTTATAATATGGTAGCAAAAAGGGTCAGCAATAATCAATTCAGAGATGCAAAGTTGAATAAACGCTCAACGACGGTACTGTGCTGGTCCTAGGCTAGACTGTGCTAGAGACGCGAGCCTAGAACACCAACAAAATCATGGCGCGGCACGTAAACAAGGGAAAAGCACACTCTGGAATTTTTTTCACTCTTTTTTTTGCGCTCTTTCTTTTTTTTGCGAAAAATCACTATAATGGCGAGTGTCTCAAAACTCTTCCTAGCTCAAACTGACAGGATGGGCACGAAATTTTTTCGACCAATTTTTTTTTTCGACTGCCCGGACCCAAAAACTGGAAACGGGTCAAAAAAAAACTTCCTATAATGGCACCTGTCTCAAAACACTCAGAAACACCTAAAAATAGGATAGCCAAATTTTTTTCCGAAAAATGCGTTTTCGAAAAATTTTGGGCCTAAACGGAGCGTGGTTTCCGGACTCTTTTTTTTTTCGAAACCTACTCCGGCAAGGAAACACGAATCGGAATCTAGATGGATCTCGAAAACAAACCTAATATGACAAGAACTCGGATTGGTGGTGGATATATGGTGGTAGATGGCAGCGGTGGTGGTATATGATAGCTGTGGTGGTATATGGATACGGATTCGAAGCGGTGGCAGATAAGCGGTGGTGGTAGATGGCAGGGGTGATGATGATGGTGCGGCGGCGGCGTGACAACTTATGACCAGAACTCGAAACTCTAAAAGACTAGACTCTAAGACCAGCAACTAGACACGACGATGCAACCGCAAATTCAACAAAGCAAAACCCTAAAAAGATTATGCAAAGGCTCAGATTGGTTCGGATATGATGAACGAACCCTAATTTTTTTTGTGGCTCTTTCGTGGACTATAGGTATGAAGAACAGACTCGATCTAAACTACGAAAAACTGTAAAATCTCACCGAGCAACCTGGAAATCTGATACCACTTGATAAAGGCAAAGGTGTCCCGTCTTTCGATGAGATGATGGATATCGCTTTGGTGGAAGTCGACTTTGACGATCCGACTACGAACGTGCGAGGACGTCGCGCCTTAGCAATCGCTAAACCAACTCCGAGAGGTTATTAACCACGCCGGAGCATGATCAACCTGGCCACGAGGGTCTGTTTCCTGCGAGCAAACGAAGAACAAGCAAGAAACTGAGATTGCAATCTGGATATTGCGAATATAAGATGAAAGCTTTATTGATCAAGGTGGGGTTCTGTGACGCCTTTGTCTGGTCGCTGAACACAAACGAAGTACGCGATGTTGCAGCTATGGCGAACTTTTAATCTAAACAAAACCCCAAAGTCTAAACGATGCCCTAAGGGCTGTATATATGGAGGAAGAGGGGGGGAATTTCGTGGCCCTTGGTGGAGGGGTCCGAAATCAACCCTATCTCTTGTTTCCCCACACATACGGACTCTAAAAATAGCCTATACTTATGTATTTCGAAATTACATGGGCCTGGCCCAATAATAAGGTGACGCAGCACCTAAAATAGCTTCGGGACGAAATTTATGAAGTGGCATCTTGTATATTTCGTCCAAGGCTTCATGCACCCATTATGGTGGCTTCAAAGTCCTGAAATCATCACTTGTAACTCCGTTCTTGTTCCCCTTGCGCATGCCATCATCTCCATGCTTGTTCTTGCTCCAATGTTCATCCTTCTCCAAGCTAGGCCCTTCATTTGTAAGCAAAACAAATGTATCCAATTTAGGCAGCATCATATTCTCATGAACATTAGAATCATTACCAAGAAACGAAAGTACCTGGTAATTTAGTTAGCATGCACGAGCTCTAGTAATTGGTCCAGTATGTATAGCAGCAGGGGCTGTGGGTGTAACAATTGTATTGATGTCCTCATCACGTTTTGTTGAGGGGTGTATGGTGCGGAATATTGATGCTTGATTCCCTCATCAGTAAGAAATTCATCCAAGGTGTAGTTCTTGAACTCGGTGCCGTTGTCACTTCTTATTGTCAAGATCTTTGCATTGTGTTGACGTTGTGCTTCATTTGCAAAGTCAATGACGGTTTGTTGGGTCTCGCTCTTCCTCTTGAAGAAATACACCCACGTGTACCTTGAGTAGTCATCCACAATCACCAAGCAATACTTCCTACCTCCAAGACTATCGAAGGATGGGGGCCCAAAAAGATCCATACGAAGGAGCTCCAAGGGCCTCTTTGAATAAATGATAGTCGTGGGAGGGTGAGAGCCTTCTCATGTAGCTTTCCTTCGATACAGGCACTGCAAGCACGATCTTTAACAAAACTAACATTCGTTAGTCCACGGACATGGTCCCCCTTGAGGAGACTTTGCAAAGATCTCATATTGACATGAGCTAAACGGTGATGCCAAAGCCACCCCGCATCAACTTTAGCCATTAGGCATGTCGCGGTCTTAGTGGGTCGCTCCGAAAAGTTAGTCACATATAGACCGTTCTCGACATGCCCAACAAAAGCTACTTTAAGAGTCTTGCTCCACAAGAGGGCCACGGTATCGATATCAAAGAAAGTGGCAAAGCCCATGATTGCAAGTTGACGAACGGAAAGTAAATTGTATGCAAGGGACTCAACAAGCATGACCTTCTCGATCATGAGATCATGAGAGATGACCACCTTGCCAAGTCCTAATACCTTAGAGGATGAGGCGTCACCCCACTCGACATTGGTGGGCATAGATGGAACTTTGTGCACGTCCACCACCAAGTCCTTGCTTCCGGTCATATGATTTGTAGCTCCGCTATCGAGCAACCATGATCCACCACCGGAAGCAAACACCTACAAGAGACCAATGCTTGGTTTTAGGTACCCATTTTGTAATGGGTCCTTTGATGTTATTAACAAGGGTCTTAGGAACCCAAATAGACCATTCAATGTACTCATGAAGAGAACCAACAAATTTGGCATAAACATGCCCATCACTAGCACGACATAACACATAAGAAGGATTAAAATCGCCGGCTTTGTTGGGAGGGATGACATTGTTCTTCTTCTTCTCCTCGGGGGCACAATCTCCCTCCCTCACAAAAGTTTGCATGAGGGGAGGAGGTCGTTTGGCCTTGTCATTCTTCTTCTTGTTCTTGGAGTCGGGCACGTACCCAACCCCTTCCTTGGCCACACCTCCCTTTTGGTTGATCAAGAGATCATTGAGGTTCTTCTTTCCTTGTATGCAAGTCGCAAGACCTCTCTCAAGTTGCTCCTTCAACTTAGCATTTTCCTCAACAAGATGTATATGCTCACAACACGGGTTAGTAGCATTTGCATTATCAATTAAAACCATATGAGGAAAAGTTGCTTTCTCCTTAGTTAGCTTCACTTGGAGTTGATCATGAGACTCCTTGAGACTAGCGTGAATACCCTTCAAGGCCTTGTGGGCCTTGTCAAGTATATCAAACTCCTCTTTGAGTCTAGCAAGATCAACCCCGAGTTTGGCCTTCTCGGAATTTAGCACACGAGAAACAATGAGGGCATGATCATAATCTTTCTTTAACTTAGTATGATCAACGTTGTGTGACTCCTCAAGAGCCAACCGAAGACCACACTCTTCCTCAAGAGCATTGGAAAGATCCAAAATCTCATCGGCATAGTCACGACTATGCCCTTCCATCTTAGAGATGGTGTCTTCGTGAGCCTCGATCATGTCATTGGCCTCACCAAGTTGTTCCAAGAGAGCAACAAAGTGCTTCTTGGATTTTCCCTTGAGTTTGCCCATAAAGGCCTCAAACTCGTTAGCCTCCACATTAGCTCCCTCAAGTTCATTAATGCTATCCATTGGGGAAGGATGATTAATGATGGTAGTTTTGATGTTGGAGGTTACCTTGTTGGTGGCTTTAGCCATGAGGCACTTGGCGGTGATGCTCTCGTTGGGTGAGTCGAAGAGAGACACCCGTGACGTTGTTGCAATGGCAACAGAGGCCATGGCAACCGACTCATCATCTTCATCATCGTCATCATCCTCATTGTACTCTTCTTGCACAACCAAAGCCTTGGGAGGAGTCTTCTTGGTGAAGTTGTTCTTGTTGGGGAACGACTTGGCCTTGTCCTTTCGGATGAGTTTGCCACCATTGTCTTCCCTCTTCTCATACGGGCATTCCGCAACAAAATGACTCACGTTGCCGCAATTGTAGCAAGTCCTTACACGTTGCTTGCCCCTTGTGCCACTCGAGTTGTTTTTGCTAAAGTTGGGCCTCGAGTTTTTCTTGCTCCAAAATCGCCTTGAAGCAAGTGCCATGTGTTCATGATAAGCATACTTCGTATCTTCGGGGTTGCTCTCCTCTTTTTCCTCTTCTTCTTCTTCCACGGTGAGCTTGGCCTTCAATGCAAGGTTAGGCTTCTTTGCCCGTTGAGAACGGAGCAGCGCATTTTCGGCGGTCTTGTCCAAAATGTTCATGGCCACAAACTCATCCAACACTTCGCTTGAGGTCAAAGTGTGGAAGTCCGGTCTTTGACGAATGACGGAGGACATGGCCTTGTGGTAGGGCATCATTGCCTTGAGGAATTTGCGCTTGATCCAATTATCATCCATGTCCTTACTTCCGTGATCTCGTAGTGAGACCGCGAGTTTGGTTACTCTCCGATAAAGCTCACGAGGTTCTTCATCTTCCTTCATTGCAAACTCATCGGCCTCATCTTGTACCACTTCATAGTTGGAGCGTTGAATGCTTGCGCTTCCCCGGTAGAGAGACACGACACAATGCCATGCATCTTTGGCCAAGGCGAAGGGACGAAGATGAGGTAGGTCTTTGAATTGATTGTTCGCGGCTTCTCGAGGAGTGAAGTTGCTTGGATCATGTGGATAGAAACCTTCTTCAATGATTCTCCAAAGGTTAGTGTTCACATGATTTAAATGACGTTTAAAGCGATAAACCCAAGAATCAAAATCCTCATTTTTCACAATCTTAGGGGGAGGACCGGCATGATTCAAATGAGTGGAAGGAACCGGTCCACCATAAACAAGTGGTAGTTCCACATGGGCAAAGATGCCGGTGCCATTCTTGCCACTAGAAGAAGGAGCCTTTTCACTACTAGCTTCCCCCTTGTCGGGCATAGCATCCGACACCTTGTTGGCGGGATCACCCACTTTCAACGGTGCGGTGGATAGTTTAAGCCCCTCAAGAAATTTAGTAAACATGCTTTCAACTTCGGTCGTCATGGAGGTTTTCAATGTCTCCAAGGCCACATTGAACTCCTCACGAGAGACCGAAGTTCTCCCATCTCCCGTAGACGAGATCGGATTCACACCGGAGTGTTCCTCCACACCGTCTACGGTATCAACCATACTCTTTGGACGGTAAAGTCCTTAATAAAGAGACGAGGCTCTGATACCAATTGAAAGGATTGATATGGTTGACTAGAGGGGGGTGAATAGGTAACTGATGAGGACATGACTACCTTGGATACGACCAAAAATATTGCATACATGCATATTTGTCAGGTGATTTCTAATGCAAACTATTCAATAGTCTATTTATGTTATCCAGAACAAAAATACTTCACACACTTTTGTGTTTTTTCTAATTGCAGGTGTATGGGACATTTGTACAATCCACATATGAAGATAAGGGAAAAGGAGATGTTTAGGTTGTGTTCAAAAAGTCCTCTCACGTCACTTTTGGGCCAAGAGAAGATAGAGTCCAAGTCTCTCACGTTCTGGATTCAGATTCGGACTGCACAGACATACCTGACTCAAAACGCCAACAACTTTTTCATACAGACTCCGAATTGGGTGATTCTTTTTTTGTTGGAAACTAGATTTCGTGCTCTTTCCATCCCAATTGGATTCACCTTCAAATTCATCCGGAGCGTTGAGTTACGGACGAAACAATCTGACGTTGCAGCAGAATCCGAGTCAAACTACAAGCCCAAAGGTGTTGCATCACCTCCACTTGGGCCCATGAGCCTTGTACGACCTAGGGTTAGTTTTAGGCTGCCTTGCTCCTATATAAGTAGATCCATCTAGTAGCTTTTTCCTTGGGATTTGTTTAGTTAAAAGTTAGCCATTGCAACTTCGTGTACTTCGTTTGTGTCCAACGACCAGACCAAGACCGCTTATGGATCCCCACGATTATCAATACTTCATATATATTCATAATATTTAGATTGCTTTATCATATTCTTGCTTGTTCTTCGATTGCTTGCAGGAATAGACCTTCGTGGTCAGGCTAATCATGCTTCCAGCATCGTCAGTAACCTCAGGAGATTGGTTTAGCGATTGCTAAGGCGCAATGTCGTGCACGTTTGTAGTCGGATCGTCAAAGTCGTCTCCACCAAATCGATAGTTATCATCTCATCGAAAGATCGGGACCCTCGCCTCTATCAAGTGGTATCAGTTTTCAGGTTGCTCGGTGAGAATTTTCAGTTTTCCTAGATTAGATTTATTTTCTTACCTATTGTCCAAGAAAAATCCGCAAAAAAAAGTTAGATCTATTCATCCTTTGTCCAAGCCAGTCTGAGCCTTTGCAATTTTCTTTTCATTGCTTGCATAGTTGAATTATCGGTTGCATCGTCGTGTCGAGTTGCTGGTCTTAGTGTCTAGGTCGTTTAGAGTTTCGAGTTCTATTCACATTAGTCACGTCGCCGCTGCATCATTATCCCTTCCGCTGTCCACCACCCATCCATCAATTTCCTCCACGTGCTACCCACCGTTCATTATCATAATCATAGTTGAGCTCGTTCCCATCTTCGCTTGATCCAATCTACATCTTATCTAGTTTGTTTTGGAAAGAGGGAGAGAGAAAAAAAAGATAGAGAAAAAAACCGAGAGAAAAAAAAAGTAAAAAAAAGTCAAAGAAAAAAAAGAAAGGGAAAGAAAAAAAGTGTGAGAAAAAAAAGAGAGGAGAAAAAAACAAAATTTGGATCTATCTAGACTCAATCTCGTAGTTGAATTCGGATTGGAATCTGTTTTGTGCACTGTTCAGTAAAACAGGCATAACTTCCTCATATGAAGTCTGTTTTGCCTCCGCGAGTACTCAAATGAAAGCTAGCGACAAGCCACATCTAAATAGTTGCAGAAGCTAGTTCAGTATTTGGCACCTCAACATCAGCTTCTAAATAGGTCTACTGCTATTGTGATCTTCACTTATATCTTGCTGTCCAGAGCTACTTCATATCCTTTATTGATGCTAGTTGTGCTACAACGTGACCTCATTAGTGTTCTAGGCTCGCGTCTCTAGTTTGGTCTAGCCCAGGACCAGCACAGTACCGTCGTTGAGCGTTTATTCAACATTGCATCTCTGAATTGATTATTGCTAATCTTTTGCTACCATATATAGCCAACCCAGCTCCACATATTTCTACACCGTGTATACGTACGTTCCCCTGGCAATCGTTTTACACAATCTTCGGAGTTATTTGACACCGCTGGTTGCCTGTCACCACCTGCCGCATGGTAAGAACTTGTAAGATATTGATATTTGCTTTACTGTGAGCACTTTACAACCACATCCTAGTAGTTCATAGGAACATTATTCTCGAATTTTGGTTCTTGTTTCTACTAATCATGACAGGTTCCAGAGATAGAAGTTCTTGGATGACGGACACATCTTCACCATCACGAGAGTTGGGACAACACACACAAGCATATGGCCAGGTTATCTCTTTACCATCATTTGAGGGTAGATTTAATCCTGCTATTTATCTAGCTTGGGAGCTTGAAGTAGAACAAGTTTTTAGTCACCATGATTTTTCTGAACATGAGAGAGTACGAGCTACCATTAGAGCATTTACTGGTTTTGCTTCTGTTTGGTGGAGTGTACATTGTAAGAAAAACATTGATAACCAACCCACAACTTGGAAAGTTTTGAAAGCTGTAATGAGACAACAATTTTTTCCTCCTTACTATCGTCATGAATTGCGTCGCAAATTGGAGCAATTAAACCAAGGCAGTAACACTGTTCATGCTTACTACCAAGAGTTCAAATCTTATATGCATCATTGTGACATAGAAGAATCTGAGGATGATATAATGAATAGATTTTTTGGTGGTTTGAACCATGATATTCAGGCAAGATTTCAGTATATTCCTCGTTGCATTACTGGTATGTATGTCCGTGCTTGTACCTTTGAGAGACAAATACAGGAGGATGCATTGGGTGACTACAACAACTACTATTCCAGTTCATGCTCACCACCGCCGGTTGGTTACTCCACTATTGCACCTACTAGAGCAGCCCCACCTCGGATTGTGAGCGCGATATCATCTCAAGAGTATGGTACATTGTCAACGTCCGTACCTACATCAGCTACATCTCTGCGAGGTAGCAGTGAAGGTCTTGATGATATAACTTCACATGAGAATGAAGCATGCCTAGTTAACTTGAATGCATCATGTGTTGAGTTACCTGTTGATTTGAGCACACCACCTATTTTAGAGACTCTTTTTGCTGTCATGAATGCGTCATGTGATCAAACAACTGAAATATCAACAATTTTGAGTGCACCCATTGAATTAACTGTTGATGCAAAAGAACCAATGTTTAATCATTTTGATATGACCTCTAATCTTGATGATGATTCTGTGTCCAATGACTTATTGCATGTTTGCTTATTTAAGCATGTTGTAGCATGTAAATTTGATGCAAGTAAGGTTTATTCATCGAAGTTAGGATGGTTTAATGATGAACATTGCCAATCTTTTGAAGTGAATAAGAGCTTCACTTATATGTGCAAACTGAGTTGCAATATTTTCATGCCTTCTACTTCTTGTGATAATTTTTTGGCTTTAGATTTTATGAACAATGAAAGTTACTCATGTATACATGTGACATATGTGCAAAAATCAAGGGAAGTTAAAATGGATGACATATACATATACAACATGTACACCTTGTCTCTTTTGTTAGCCACATTTCAGATTAAGCAATGCCGAGGACGGCTTTGTTTTCAAAAAGGGGAGGATGATGAGGACATGACTACCTTGGATACGACCAAAAATATTGCATACGTGCATATTTGTCAGGTGATTTCTAATGCAAACTATTCAATAATCTATTTATGTTATCCAGAACAAAAATACTTCACACACTTTTGTGTTTTGTCTAATTGTAGGTGTATGGGACATTTGTACAATCCACATATGAAGATAAGGGAAAAGGAGATGTTTAGGTTGTGTTCAAAAAGTCCTCTCACGTCACTTTTGGGCCAAGAGAAGATAGAGTCCAAGTCTCTCACGTTCTGGATTCAGATTCGGACTCACAGACATACCTGACTCAAAATGCCAACAACTTTTTCATACGGACTCCGAATTGGGTGATTCTTTTTTTGTTGGAAACTAGATTTTGTGCTCTTTCCATCCCAATTGGATTCACCTTCAAATTCGTCCGGAGCGTTGAGTTACGGACGAAACTATCTGACGTTGCAGCAGAATCCGAGTCAAACTACAAGCCCAAAGGTGTTGCATCACCTCCACTTGGGCCCATGAGCCTTGTACGACCTAGGGTTAGTTTTAGGCTGCCTTGGGACGTCCTCCCACCTCCTTGGCCGCCACCCCTTGCTCCTATATAAGTAGATCCATCTAGTAGCTTTTTCCTTGGGATTTGTTTAGTTAAAAGTTAGCCATTGCAACTTCGTGTACTTCGTTTGTGTCCAACGACCAGACCAAGACCGCTTACGGATCCCCACCATTATCAATACTTCATATATATTCACAATATTTAGATTGCTTTATCATATTCTTTCTCGTTCTTCGATTGCTTGTAGGAATAGACCTTCGTGGTCAGGCTGATCATGCTTCCAGCATCGTCAGTAACCTCAGGAGATTGGTTTAGCGATTGCTAAGGCGCAACGTCGTGCATGTTTGTAGTCGGATCGTGAAAGTCGTCTCCACCAAATCGATAGTTATCATCTCATCGAAAGATCGGGACCCTCGCCTCTATCAGTAACTACCAATTTTTAGCTTTTCTTTACCAAATTAAACTTTGCATCAAAGTAGGTTGTCTAGATGTGCAACTAGGTGAGCAACCTATATGATGCAATAACAACAAGCATACAAGCAAGCAAGGGTAGAAACGCTAAAGAGCTTGCACAAGTAAAGATAAGAGATAACCAAGAGTGGATCCGGTGAAGACGAGGATGTGTTACCAAAGTTTCTTCCTTTTGAGGGGAAGTACGTCTCCGTTGGAGCGGTGTGGAGGCACAATGCTCCCCAAGAAGCCACTAGGGCCACCGTATTCTCCTCACGCCCTCACACAATGCGAGATGCCATGATTCCACTATTGGTGCCCTTGAAGGCGGCGACCGAACTTTTACAAACAAGGTTGGGGCAATCTCCACAACTTAATTGGAGGCTCCCAACAAGACCACGAAGCTTCACCACAATGGAATATGGCTCCAAGGTGACCTCAACCGTCTAGGGTGCTCAAACACCCAAGAGTAACAAGATCCGCTAGGGATGAGTGGGGGAATCAAAAATCCCTTGGTGGAAGTGTAGATCGGGGCCTTCTCAACCACTCCCGAGCAAAATAAACAAGTTTGATTGACTAGAGAGATAGATCGGGCGAAAATGGAGCTTGGAGTATTTAGTGGAGCTTGAGCAATAAATGGAGCTTGGGGGAGGAAGAGGTAGGTGAGAATGAAGAAGGGGACTCCCTTTTATAGTGGGGGCAACAATCCCGTTGCCCCCCCCACCAACCAGCCCCGCACACCGCTGAGAGGGGGCGGTACTACCGTCACTACAACCGTGACTAGTGCCGCAAAACCCGACACGAGAAAAAGACCTCTCGAATTGATGCGGTAGGAACCAGACTGCCCAGCGGTACTACGGCAGTGGGGTCAAGGGCGGTAGTACCGCTGCGGAGCGGTACTGCCGCTTGTGACCCTTCACCGTAGTACCGCAAGCAAGGCGGTACTACCGCTGGGGCGTGAGAGAGAGAGAAGAAATCTCTCAAAGAGGCTGAGGACAAGGCGGAGGTGCCAGGCCCCCAGCGGTACTACTGTTGTGGAGCCACGGGTGGGACTACCGCTGTGGAGCGGTAGTGCCGCTTGTGGCTTCTTAGCGGTACTACTGCTGGGTGCGCGGTACTACCGCTTTGACCCAGCCAGGACAAGGAAGAGAGAGGAGAGATCTCTTCAATGGAAAGGAAATGCTCGGAGGGTGAGAAGCTGATGTGTACGTGATGATTCCACCCATGCAAAACCCCAGCGGACCCCCTCTTGATAGTACGGTGCCCTCTACGCAACTAATCCACCGAGGAAGAAACGAAAGAGCTACACCGTCTTGAAATACACTCCGAGGGGAAGAAGGCGTCTCGTGCCAGGGGAGAATCTGTGAATAATTCAAAGCACAAGATTAGTCCGCAAACATGTTGTCATCAATCACCAAAACTACCTTGAGAGAGATATGCCGTAACATCACCACTCGGTAGGATTTTTGAAACTTAGGCGAGTACTGGACTGCAGCTAAGCCTCCGAGTGAGAGATTTACTTACCACTCGGTAGGATTTTTCAAACTTAAGCGAGTACGGGACTACAGCTAACCACCCGAGTGAGAGGGTTGCTCACCACTCGGTAGGATTTTTTAAACTTAGGTGAGTACTGGTGATAGAGGCAAAGGTGTCCCGTCTTTCGATGAGATGGTGGATTTCGCTTTGGTGGAAGTCGACTTTGACGATCCGACTACGAACGTGCGAGGACGTCGCGCCTTAGCAATCGCTAAACCAACTCCGAGAGGTTATTGACCACGCCGGAGCACGATCAACCTGACCACGAGGGTCTGTTTCCTGCGAGCAAACGAAGAACAAGCAAGAAACTGAGATTGCAATCTGGATATTGCGAATATAAGATGAAAGCTTTATTGATCAAGGTGGGGTTCTGTGACGCCTTTGTCTGGTCGTTGAACACAAACGAAGTACGCGAAGTTGCAGCTATGGCGAACTTTTAATCTAAACAAAACCCAAAGTCTAAACGATGCCCTAAGGGCTGTATATATGGAGGAAGAGGGGGGAATTTCGTGGCCCTTGGTGGAGGGGTCCGAAATCAACCCTATCTCTTGTTTCCCCACACATACGGCCTCTAAAAATAGCCTATACTTATGTATTTCGAAATTACATGGGCCTGGCCCAATAATAAGGTGACGCAGCACCTAAAATAGCCTCGGGACGAAATTTATGAAGTGGCATCTTGTATATTTCGTCCAAGGCTTCATGCACCCATTATGGTGGCTTCAAAGTCCTGAAATCATCACTTGTAACTCCGTTCTTGTTCCCCTTGCGCATGCCATCATCTCCATGCTTGTTCTTGCTCCAATGTTCATCCTTCTCCAAGCTAGGCCCTTCATTTGTAAGCAAAACAAATGTATCCAATTTAGGCAGCATCATATTCTCATGAACATTAGAATCATTACCAAGAAACGAAAGTACCTGGTAATTTAGTTGGCGTGCACGAGCTCTAGTAATTGGTCCAGTATGTATAGCAGCAGGGGCTGTGGGTGTAACAATTGTATTGATGTCCTCATCATGGTGTGCCAAATACTATTGTTTCAGATCGTGATACTAAATTTCTTAGCCACTTTTGGAGATGTTTATGGGCTAAGTTGGGGACTAAACTGCTTTTTAGTACTACTTGTCACCCCCAAACTGATGGACAAACTGAAGTAGTCAATAGAACGTTGTCTACTATGCTTAGGGCTGTTTTGAAGAATAATAAGAAAATGTGGGAGGAATGCTTGCCTCATATTGAATTTGCTTATAATCGTTCATTGCATTCTACTACTAAGATGTGCCCTTTTGAAGTTGTGTATGGTTTCCTACCTCGTGCACCTATTGATTTGTTGCCTCTTCCATCTTCGGAGAAGGTTAATTTTGATGCTAAACAACGTGCTGAATTGATTTTAAAAATGCATGAGTTAACTAAGGAAAACATTGAGCGTATGAATGCTAAATATAAACTTGCTGGAGATAAGGGTAGAAAACATGTTGTGTTTGCACCTGGAGATCTTGTTTGGTTACATTTACGTAAGGATAGATTTCCTGATTTGCGCAAATCAAAGCTAATGCCATGTGCTGATGGTCCCTTTAAGGTGTTAGAGAAAATAAATGATAATGCATATAAACTTGAGCTGCCTGCAGATTTTGGGGTTAGTCCCACTTTTAACATTGCAGATTTGAAGCCTTATTTGGGTGAGGAAGATGGACTTCCGTCGAGGACGACTTCATTTCAAGAAGGGGAGGATGATGAGGACATCAATACAATTGTTACACCCACAGCCCCTGCTGCTATACATACTGGACCAATTACTAGAGCTCGTGCACGCCAACTAAATTACCAGGTACTTTCGTTTCTTGGTAATGATTCTAATGTTCATGAGAATATGATGCTGCCTAAATTGGATACATTTGTTTTGCTTACAAATGAAGGGCCTAGCTTGGAGAAGGATGAACATTGGAGCAAGAACAAGCATGGAGATGATGGCATGCGCAAGGGGAACAAGAACGGAGTTACAAGTGATGATTTCAGGACTTTGAAGCCACCATAATGGGTGCATGAAGCCTTGGACGAAATATACAAGATGCCACTTCATAAATTTCGTCCCGAGGCTATTTTAGGTGCTGCGTCACCTTATTATTGGGCCAGGTGATAGAGGCAAAGGTGTCCCGTCTTTCGATGAGATGATGGATATCGCTTTGGTGGAAGTCGACTTTGACGATCCGACTACGAACGTGCGAGGACGTCGCGCCTTAGCAATCGCTAAACCAACTCCGAGAGGTTATTGACCACGCCAGAGCACGATCAACCTGACCACGAGGGTCTGTTTCCTGCGAGCAAATGAAGAACAAGCAAGAAACTAAGATTGCAATCTGGATATTGCGAATATAAGATGAAAGCTTTATTGATCAAGGTGGGGTTCTGTGACGCCTTTGTCTGGTCGTTGAACACAAACGAAGTACGCGAAGTTGCAGCTATGGCAAACTTTTAATCTAAACAAAACCCAAAGTCTAAACGATGCCCTAAGGGCTGTATATATGGAGGAAGAGGGGGGAATTTCGTGGCCCTTGGTGGAGGGGTCCGAAATCAACCCTATCTCTTGTTTCCCCACACATACGGACTCTAAACATAGCCTATACTTATGTATTTCGAAATTACATGGGCCTGGCCCAATAATAAGGTGACGCAGCACCTAAAATAGCCTCGGGACGAAATTTATGAAGTGGCATCTTGTATATTTCGTCCAAGGCTTCATGCACCCATTATGGTGGCTTCAAAGTCCTGAAATCATCACTTGTAACTCCGTTCTTGTTCCCCTTGCGCATGCCATCATCTCCATGCTTGTTCTTGCTCCAATGTTCATCCTTCTCCAAGCAAGGCCCTTCATTTGTAAGCAAAACAAATGTATCCAATTTAGGCAGCATCATATTCTCATGAACATTAGAATCATTACCAAGAAACGAAAGTACCTGGTAATTTAGTTGGCGTGCACGAGCTCTAGTAATTGGTCCAGTATGTATAGCAGCAGGGGCTGTGGGTGTAACAATTGTATTGATGTCCTCATCATCCTCCCCTTCTTGAAATGAAGTCGTCCTCGACGGAAGTCCATCTTCCTCACCCAAATAAGGCTTCAAATCTGCAATGTTAAAAGTGGGACTAACCCCAAAATCTGCAGGCAGCTCAAGTTTATATGCATTATCATTTATTTTCTCTAACACCTTAAAGGGACCATCAGCACATGGCATTAGCTTTGATTTGCGCAAATCAGGAAATCTATCCTTACGTAAATGTAACCAAACAAGATCTCCAGGTGCAAACACAACATGTTTTCTACCCTTATCTCCAGCAAGTTTATATTTAGCATTCATACGCTCAATGTTTTCCTTAGTTAACTCATGCATTTTTAAAATCAATTCAGCACGTTGTTTAGCATCAAAATTAACCTTCTCCGAAGATGGAAGAGGCAACAAATCAATAGGTGCACGAGGTAGGAAACCATACACAACTTCAAAAGGGCACATCTTAGTAGTAGAATGCAATGAACGATTATAAGCAAATTCAATATGAGGCAAGCATTCCTCCCACATTTTCTTATTATTCTTCAAAACAGCCCTAAGCATAGTAGACAACGTTCTATTGACTACTTCAGTTTGTCCATCAGTTTGGGGGTGAAAAGTAGTACTAAAAAGCAGTTTAGTCCCCAACTTAGCCCATAAACATCTCCAAAAGTGGCTAAGAAATTTAGTATCACGATCTGAAACAATAGTATTTGGCACACCATGCAAGCGAATAATTTCACGAAAGAACAAATCTGCAACATTAATAGCATCATCGCTTTTATGACATGGTATAAAGTGTGCCATTTTCGAGAATCTATCCACGACAACAAATATGCTATCCCTCCCCTTCTTTGTTCGAGGTAAACCTAAAACAAAGTCCATAGATATATCCTCCCAAGGAACACTAGGTACAGGCAAAGGCATATATAAACCATGAGGATTGAGTCGTGACTTAGCTTTTTGACATGTAGTGCATCGAGCAATAAAACGCTCAACATCCCGTCTCATCTTTGGCCAAAAGAAATGTGTAGCAAGTACGTCCTCCGTCTTCTTCACGCCAAAGTGTCCCATTAATCCTCCTCCATGCGCCTCCTGCAACAACAAAAGACGAACGGAGCTAGCTGGAATGCATAGCTTGTTAGCACGAAACACAAATCCATCGTTAACGACAAACTTGTTCCACATTCTTCCTTCTTTACAATTCTGCATTACATCTTTAAAATCAGCGTCATGCACATATTGATCTTTGATGGTCTCCAAACCAAATATTTTGAAGTCAAGTTGTGAAAGCATAGTATAGCGGCGAGACAATGCATCAGCAATAACATTTTCTTTTCCCTTCTTGTGTTTAATGACATAAGGGAAAGTCTCAATGAATTCAACCCATTTAGCATGTCTACGATTCAGTTTAGCTTGACTTTTAATATGTTTCAAAGATTCATGATCAGAATGTATAACAAATTCTTTGGGCCATAAATAATGTTGCCATGTTTCTAAAGTCCGAACAAGAGCATATAATTCTTTATCATAAGTAGAATAATTCAGACTAGGCCCACTCAATTTTTCAGAAAAGTATGCAACAGGTTTGCCATCTTGTAATAACACACCTCCTAATCCAATTCCACTAGCATCACATTCAAGCTCAAAAGTCTTATTAAAATCAGGAAGTTGGAGTAAAGGAGCATGTGTCAACTTATCTTTCAATACCGTGAAGGCTTCTTCCTGTGCGGTACCCCAAACAAAGGCACATCCTTCTTTGTAAGCTCGTTGAGAGGTGCAGCAATGGTGCTGAAATCTCTCACAAAACGCCTATAGAATCCAGCGAGGCCAAGAAAACTCCTCACTTGTGTGACCGTTTTGGGCTGCGGCCAACTCTCAATAGCTTCAATCTTGGCTTTATCAACTTCAATTCCCTGTGGAGTAACAACATAGCCAAGAAAAGATACTCGGTCGGTGCAAAAGGTGCACTTCCCAAGGTTACCAAACAAACGTGCATCACGTAGAGCAATAAAAACAGCACGTAAATGTTCCAAATGTTCTTCCAAAGATCTGCTATAAATCAGTATGTCATCAAAGTAAACTACCACAAATCGTCCAATGAAAGCACGTAAAACTTCGTTCATTAATCTCATGAAAGTACTAGGTGCATTAGTTAACCCAAAAGGCATGACTAACCACTCATATAATCCAAACTTAGTTTTAAATGCTGTTTTCCATTCGTCTCCCAATTTCATACGAATTTGATGGTAGCCACTATGCAAATCAACTTTGGAGAATATTGTAGAGCCACTCAATTCATCAAGCATATCATCTAGCCTAGGAATAGGATGACGATAACGAATAGTAATATTATTAATGCCTCTACAATCAACACACATACGTGATGTACCATCCTTTTTCGGCCCTAGAATAATAGGTACAGCACAAGGACTAAGGGATTCGCGTATATAACCTTTGTCGAGAAGCTCTTGTACTTGACGCATAATCTCCTTCGTCTCCTCTGGATTGGTACGGTATGGTGCACGGTTTGGCAGTGAAGCACCGGGAATTAAGTCAATTTGATGCTCAATCCCTCGAATAGACGGTAATCCCGGTGGCACGTCTTGTGGAAAGATGTCAGCGAACTCCTGCAAAATGTTAGTGACAGCAGGAGGCAAAGAGGAAGGCACGTCCTCGAATGAAAATAATGCCTCTTTGCACACAAAAGCATAGCAAACAGATTTGCTGAAATCTAGCTCATCAATATCAGATTTGGTGGCAAATAAACATGCACTTTTCAATTTAATTTCAGAAGCAACACTAGATGGTTTATTATTAGGCTTCATTTGTTGCTCAAATTCTTTTGCCACAATCTGATTTTCACTCTTATTCGTCTCCTGTTTTGCTTTATTAGCTCTATTAATATCATCTTTCAAAATGGAATCAGGAGTCATAGGAAGCAAAGTAATATTTTTATCCTTATGAACAAGAGTATAGTGATTGTTTCTACCATGGTGTACAGAATTTTTATCAAATTGCCAAGGTCTACCAAGTAATAAGGAACATGCTTGCATAGGTACCACATCACAATCAACATAATCAGCATATGTAGAAATACTAAAATGCACACGAACAGTACGTGTTACCTTAACCTTGCCGCTGTTGTTGAACCATTGGATGTAGTAAGGATGTGGATGTGGTCTTGTGGTGAGAGAAAGCTTCTCCACCATCTCCATGCTAGCCAAGTTGTTGCATGATAGAGGCAAAGGTGTCCCGTCTTTCGATGAGATGGTGGATTTCGCTTTGGTGGAAGTCGACTTTGACGATCCGACTACGAACGTGCGAGGACGTCGCGCCTTAGCAATCGCTAAACCAACTCCGAGAGGTTATTGACCACGCCGGAGCACGATCAACCTGACCACGAGGGTCTGTTTCCTGCGAGCAAACGAAGAACAAGCAAGAAACTAAGATTGCAATCTGGATATTGCGAATATAAGATGAAAGCTTTATTGATCAAGGTGGGGTTCTGTGACGCCTTTGTCTGGTCGTTGAACACAAACGAAGTACGCGAAGTTGCAGCTATGGCGAACTTTTAATCTAAACAAAACCCAAAGTCTAAACGATGCCCTAAGGGCTGTATATATGGAGGAAGAGGGGGTAATTTCGTGGCCCTTGGTGGAGGAGTCCGAAATCAACCCTATCTCTTGTTTCCCCACACATACGGACTCTAAAAATAGCCTATACTTATGTATTTCGAAATTACATGGGCCTGGCCCAATAATAAGGTGACGCAGCACCTAAAATAGCCTCGGGACGAAATATATGAAGTGGCATCTTGTATATTTCGTCCAAGGCTTCATGCACCCATTATGGTGGCTTCAAAGTCCTGAAATCATCACTTGTAACTCCGTTCTTGTTCCCCTTGCGCATGCCATCATCTCCATGCTTGTTCTTGCTCCAATGTTCATCCTTCTCCAAGCTAGGCCCTTCATTTGTAAGCAAAACAAATGTATCCAATTTAGGCAGCATCATATTCTCATGAACATTAGAATCATTACCAAGAAACGAAAGTACCTGGTAATTTAGTTGGCGTGCACGAGCTCTAGTAATTGGTCCAGTATGTATAGCAGCAGGGGCTGTGGGTGTAACAATTGTATTGATGTCCTCATCATCCTCCCCTTCTTGAAATGAAGTCGTCCTCGACGGAAGTCCATCTTCCTCACCCAAATAAGGCTTCAAATCTGCAATGTTAAAAGTGGGACTAACCCCAAAATCTGCAGGCAGCTCAAGTTTATATGCATTATCATTTATTTTCTCTAACACCTTAAAGGGACCATCAGCACATGGCATTAGCTTTGATTTGCGCAAATCAGGAAATCTATCCTTACGTAAATGTAACCAAACAAGATCTCCAGGTGCAAACACAACATGTTTTCTACCCTTATCTCCAGCAAGTTTATATTTAGCATTCATACGCTCAATGTTTTCCTTAGTTAACTCATGCATTTTTAAAATCAATTCAGCACGTTGTTTAGCATCAAAATTAACCTTCTCCGAAGATGGAAGAGGCAACAAATCAATAGGTGCACGAGGTAGGAAACCATACACAACTTCAAAAGGGCACATCTTAGTAGTAGAATGCAATGAACGATTATAAGCAAATTCAATATGAGGCAAGCATTCCTCCCACATTTTCTTATTATTCTTCAAAACAGCCCTAAGCATAGTAGACAACGTTCTATTGACTACTTCAGTTTGTCCATCAGTTTGGGGGTGACAAGTAGTACTAACAAGCAGTTTAGTCCCCAACTTAGCCCATAAACATCTCCAAAAGTGACTAAGAAATTTAGTATCACGATCTGAAACAATAGTATTTGGCACACCATGCAAGCGAATAATTTCACGAAAGAACAAATCAGCAACATTAACAGCATCATCGCTTTTATGACATGGTATAAAGTGTGCCATTTTCGAGAATCTATCCACGACAACAAATATGCTATCCCTCCCCTTCTTTGTTCGAGGTAAACCTAAAACAAAGTCCATAGATATATCCTCCCAAGGAACACTAGGTACAGGCAAAGGCATATATAAACCATGAGGATTGAGTCGTGACTTAGCTTTTTGACATGTAGTGCATCGAGCAATAAAACGCTCAACATCCCGTCTCATCTTTGGCCAAAAGAAATGTGTAGCAAGTACGTCCTCCGTCTTCTTCACGCCAAAGTGTCCCATTAATCCTCCTCCATGCGCCTCCTGCAACAACAAAAGACGAACGGAGCTAGCTGGAATGCATAGCTTGTTAGCACGAAACACAAATCCATCGTTAACGACAAACTTGTTCCACATTCTTCCTTCTTTACAATTCTGCATTACATCTTTAAAATCAGCGTCATGCACATATTGATCTTTGATGGTCTCCAAACCAAATATTTTGAAGTCAAGTTGTGAAAGCATAGTATAGCGGCGAGACAATGCATCAGCAATAACATTTTCTTTTCCCTTCTTGTGTTTAATGACATAAGGGAAAGTCTCAATGAATTCAACCCATTTAGCATGTCTACGATTCAGTTTAGCTTGACTTTTAATATGTTTCAAAGATTCATGATCAGAATGTATAACAAATTCTTTGGGCCATAAATAATGTTGCCATGTTTCTAAAGTCCGAACAAGAGCATATAATTCTTTATCATAAGTAGAATAATTCAGACTAGGCCCACTCAATTTTTCAGAAAAGTATGCAACAGGTTTGCCATCTTGTAATAACACACCTCCTAATCCAATTCCACTAGCATCACATTCAAGCTCAAAAGTCTTATTAAAATCAGGAAGTTGGAGTAAAGGAGCATGTGTCAACTTATCTTTCAATACCGTGAAGGCTTCTTCCTGTGCGGTACCCCAAAGAACAGGCACATCTTTCTTTGTAAGCTCATTGAGAGGTGCAGCAATGGTGCTGAAATCTCTCACAAAACGCCTATAGAATCCAGCGAGGCCAAGAAAACTCCTCACTTGTGTGACCGTTTTGGGCTGCGGCCAACTCTCAATAGCTTCAATCTTGGCTTTATCAACTTCAATTCCCTGTGGAGTAACAACATAGCCAAGAAAAGATACTCGGTCGGTGCAAAAGGTGCACTTCCCAAGGTTACCAAACAAACGTGCATCACGTAGAGCAATAAAAACAGCACGTAAATGTTCCAAATGTTCTTCCAAAGATCTGCTATAAATCAATATGTCATCAAAGTAAACTACCACAAATCGTCCAATGAAAGCACGTAAAACTTCGTTCATTAATCTCATGAAAGAATCATCTCCACCATGTTCTTCACGTGTAATAAGAGCCAAAGTCTCCTCATCATAGTCACTAGCGGACTCATATCCACCATCCGCGGTAGCAATCATCACACGCGGAGATTTGCATTCTCTCGCATAATGACCTCCTCCCTTACAACGACGACAAATAATATCACTTGTGTGCCCTGTTGATGCCATGGAAGAAGAAGAACGCTGTGCAGGCCCCGCAGGTGTGCTCTTGGCAGACAATGGTGGTTGTGCCTGTTTTCTTGTATCACGGCTGGAGGTGGCACCGGATGGAGGTGCTGGTGCAGTTGAAGTAGAAGATGCACGTGGTGTCCATGATGAAGGTCGGCCTGCAGAAAAGTTAGTTCGCCCCAATGCTTGTCGATCCTGCACTTCACGTTCAGCTTTACAAGCAAGATGGAATAAACGAGTGATATTAGTATACTCTTTATAGTCTAGAATGGTCTGAATCTCTCTATTTAATCCACCCAGAAAACGTGCAAGCATAGCTTCATTCTCCTCAACAATACCACATCTAATCATGCCAGTTTGTAATTCCTGATAATATTCTTCTACAGAATTTTTTCCTTGTCTTAAACGCTGCAATTTTTGAAGCAATTCACGTTGATAATATGGTGGAACCCAACGCGTACGCATAGCAGTTTTCAAAGCAGCCCAAGTAGTTGGAATAGGATATAATCTACAATGTTCAGACCACCATACACATGCAAAACTAGTGAAAGCACAAACAGCAGCAGCAACTCGTCTCTCCTCAGGATATTGTAAACATGTAAATCGTTGTTCAGTTTCTAACTCCCAAGTAAGATATATATCAGGAACATATCTACCCTCAAATGGTGGAATATTCAATTTCAGTTTAGGAATATGGACATCATCTCGTACCTGAGGTGGTGGTGCAGGCCTACCATTATGAATATATACCTGAGGTCGACCTGCTGGTGCTGGTGCTGGTGGCTGCTCGTAGATCTGATTTTGATCAACCTCATCCTCATAATCTCCCACATAATCATCCTCCTCCGCATCAGCAGCAGGAGCCACAGAAGTATCAACAGCAGCACCAACAGTTTGGCCAAACGCAAGAGGAACACGGCTTGCTCGGCGGAGGTCTGCTTCGCGACGTGGAGGTAGTCGTTGTTGTTGTTGTTGGAGAGGTGCGTTAGGTGCAGCGGGTGGTGGTGGTGGAAGACGCGCGAGCAATTCATTAAACTTGTTATCGAGCTTTGTTTCGAACGTCTTCTCAAGGCCAGTGATCTTCTCCATGGCCTCTTCAAAATTGTTCAGCACATCTTGCACCTGTTCAGTCATCATTTGCTGAAACTTATCATGAAGCTCCTTGTTCGATAAATTCTCCCAGTCAATCTCGTCGGCTTGTGATCCTGGCATGGTTAGTAGCAATAGAAACACACAAGAATATGATCCTACAGACTACGAACAAGTGGTGGTGGTGGGTGTCACAAATCCGTCAAGCAAATCTCAAATTCTTACCAGTTCTTACCCAGCAGCAGGCGGTGATCGGCAACCGTTGTAGTCAAAAACTCTCAAAGCTTGGATAGAGCGATTACCAGGAAGAGTCAAACGCACGACGTAGATGTATGTGGAGCTGGGAAGGGTTATAATATGGTAGCAAAAAGGGTCAGCAATAATCAATTCAGAGATGCAAAGTTGAATAAACGCTCAACGACGGTACTGTGCTGGTCCTAGGCTAGACTGTGCTAGAGACGCGAGCCTAGAACACCAACAAAATCACGGCGCGGCACGTAAACAAGGGAAAAGCACACTCTGAAATTTTTTTTTCGCTCTTCTTTTTTTTTAGCGCTGCTTTTTTTTTTGCGCTCTTTTTTTTTTGCGAAAAATCACTATAATGGCGAGTGTCTCAAAACTCTTCTTAGCTCAAACTGACAGGATGGGCACGAAATTTTTTCGACCAATATTTTTTTTTTGACTGCCCGGACCCAAAAACTGGAAACGGGTCAAAAAAAACTTCCTATAATGGCACCTGTCTCAAAACACTCAGAAACACCTAAAAATAGGATAGCCAGAAATTTTTTCGAAAAATGCGTTTTCGAAAATTTTTGGGCCTAAACGGAGCGTGGCTACCCGACTCTTTTTTTTTCCGAAACCTACTCCGGCAAGGAAACACGAATCGGAAACTAGATGGATCTCGAAAACAACCCTAATAATCAAGGAACTCGGATTGGTGGTGGATATATAGTGGTGGTATATGGCAGCGGTGGTGGTAGTATATGGATATGGATCGGTGGTGGTATATGGACACGGATTGGTGGTGGTATATGGATACGGATTCGGAGCGGTGGTGGTAGATGGCAGGGGCGATGATGATGGTGCGGCGGCGGCGTGACAACTTATGACCAGAACTCGAAACTCTAAAAGACTAGACTCTAAGACCAGCAACTAGACACGACGATGCAACCGCAAATTCAACAAAGCAAAACCCTAAAAAGATTATGCAAAGGCTCAGATTGGTTCGGATATGATGAACTAACCCTAATTTTTTTGTGGCTTTTTCGTGGACTGTAGGTATGAAGAACAGACTCTATCTAAACTACGAAAAACTGTAAAATCTCACCGAGCAACCTGGAAATCTGATACCACTTGATAGAGGCAAAGGTGTCCCGTCTTTCGATGAGATGGTGGATTTCGCTTTGGTGGAAGTCGACTTTGACGATCCGACTACGAACGTGCGAGGACGTCGCGCCTTAGCAATCGCTAAACCAACTCCGAGAGGTTATTGACCACGCCGGAGCACGATCAACCTGACCACGAGGGTCTGTTTCCTGCGAGCAAACGAAGAACAAGCAAGAAACTGAGATTGCAATCTGGATATTGCGAATATAAGATGAAAGCTTTATTGATCAAGGTGGGGTTCTGTGACGCCTTTGTCTGGTCGTTGAACACAAACGAAGTACGCGAAGTTGCAGCTATGGCGAACTTTTAATCTAAACAAAACCCAAAGTCTAAACGATGCCCTAAGGGCTGTATATATGGAGGAAGAGGGGGGGAATTTCGTGGCCCTTGGTGGAGGGTTCCGAAATCAACCCTATCTCTTGTTTCCCCACACATACGGACTCTAAAAATAGCCTATAATTATGTATTTCGAAATTACATGGGCCTGGCCCAATAATAAGGTGACGCAGCACCTAAAATAGCCTCGGGACGAAATTTATGAAGTGGCATCTTGTATATTTCGTCCAAGGCTTCATGCACCCATTATGGTGGCTTCAAAGTCCTGAAATCATCACTTGTAACTCCGTTCTTGTTCTCCTTGCGCATGCCATCATCTCCATGCTTGTTCTTGCTCCAATGTTCATCCTTCTCCAAGCTAGGCCCTTCATTTGTAAGCAAAACAAATGTATCCAATTTAGGCAGCATCATATTCTCATGAACATTAAAATCATTACCAAGAAACGAAAGTACCTGGTAATTTAGTTGGCGTGCACGAGCTCTAGTAATTGGTCCAGTATGTATAGCAGCAGGGGCTGTGGGTGTAACAATTGTATTGATGTCCTCATCACTAGATGATATGCTTGATGAATTGAGTGGCTCTACAATATTCTCCAAAGTTGATTTGCGTAGTGGATACCATCAAATTCGTATGAAATTGGGAGATGAATGGAAAACAGCATTCAAAACTAAGTTTGGATTATATGAGTGGTTAGTCATGCCTTTTGGGTTAACTAATGCACCTAGTACTTTCATGAGATTAATGAACGAAGTTTTACGTGCTTTCATTGGACGATTTGTGGTAGTTTACTTTGATGACATATTGATTTATAGCAGATCTTTGGAAGAACATTTGGAACATTTACGTGTTGTTTTTATTGCTCTACGTGATGCACGTTTGTTTGGTAACCTTGGGAAGTGCACCTTTTGCACCGACCGAGTATCTTTTCTTGGCTATGTTGTTACTCCACAGGGAATTGAAGTTGATAAAGCCAAGATTGAAGCTATTGAGAGTTGGCCGCAGCCCAAAACGGTCACACAAGTGTGGAGTTTTCTTGGCCTCGCTGGATTCTATAGGCGTTTTGTGAGAGATTTCAGCACCATTGCTGCACCTCTCAATGAGCTTACAAAGAAAGATGTGCCTTTTCTTTGGGGTACTGCACAGGAAGAAGCCTTCACGGTATTGAAAGATAAGTTGACACATGCTCCTTTACTCCAACTTCCTGATTTTAATAAGACTTTTGAGCTTGAATGTGATGCTAGTGGAATTGGATTAGGAGGTGTGTTATTACAAGATGGCAAACCTGTTGCATACTTTTCTGAAAAATTGAGTGGGCCTAGTCTGAATTATTCTACTTATGATAAAGAATTATATGCTCTTGTTCGGACTTTAGAAACATGGCAACATTATTTATGGCCCAAAGAATTTGTTATACATTCTGATCATGAATCTTTGAAACATATTAAAAGTCAAGCTAAACTGAATCGTAGACATGCTAAATGGGTTGAATTCATTGAGACTTTCCCTTATGTCATTAAACACAAGAAGGGAAAAGAAAATGTTATTGCTGATGCATTGTCTCGCCGCTATACTATGCTTTCACAACTTGACTTCAAAATATTTGGTTTGGAGACCATCAAAGATCAATATGTGCATGACGCTGATTTTAAAGATGTAATGCAGAATTGTAAAGAAGGAAGAATGTGGAACAAGTTTGTCGTTAACGATGGATTTGTGTTTCGTGCTAACAAGCTATGCATTCCAGCTAGCTCCGTTCGTCTTTTGTTGTTGCAGGAGGCGCATGGAGGAGGATTAATGGGACACTTTGGCGTGAAGAAGACGGAGGACGTACTTGCTACACATTTCTTTTGGCCAAAGATGAGACGGGATGTTGAGCGTTTTATTGCTCGATGCACTACATGTCAAAAAGCTAAGTCACGACTCAATCCTCATGGTTTATATATGCCTTTGCCTGTACCTAGTGTTCCTTGGGAGGATATATCTATGGACTTTGTTTTAGGTTTACCTCGAACAAAGAAGGGGAGGGATAGCATATTTGTTGTCGTGGATAGATTCTCGAAAATGGCACACTTTATACCATGTCATAAAAGCGATGATGCTGTTAATCTTGCTGATTTGTTCTTTCGTGAAATTATTCGCTTGCATGGTGTGCCAAATACTATTGTTTCAGATCGTGATACTAAATTTCTTAGCCACTTTTGGAGATGTTTATGGGCTAAGTTGGGGACTAAACTGCTTTTTAGTACTACTTGTCACCCCCAAACTGATGGACAAACTGAAGTAGTCAATAGAACGTTGTCTACTATGCTTAGGGCTGTTTTGAAGAATAATAAGAAAATGTGGGAGGAATGCTTGCCTCATATTGAATTTGCTTATAATCATTCAATGCATTCTACTACTAAGATGTGCCCTTTTGAAGTTGTGTATGGTTTCCTACCTCGTGCACCTATTGATTTGTTGCCTCTTCCATCTTCGGAGAAGGTTAATTTTGATGCTAAACAACGTGCTGAATTGATTTTAAAAATGCATGAGTTAACTAAGGAAAACATTGAGCGCATGAATGCTAAATATAAACTTGCTGGAGATAAGGGTAGAAAACATGTTGTGTTTGCACCTGGAGATCTTGTTTGGTTACATTTGCGTAAGGATAGATTTCCTGATTTGCGCAAATCAAAGTTAATGCCACGTGCTGATGGTCCCTTTAAGGTGTTAGAGAAAATAAATGATAATGCATATAAACTTGAGCTGCCTGCAGATTTTGGGGTTAGTCCCACTTTTAACATTGCAGATTTGAAGCCTTATTTGGGTGAGGAAGATGAACTTCCGTCGAGGACGACTTCATTTCAAGAAGGGGAGGATGATGAGGACATCAATACAATTGTTACACCCACAGCCCCTGCTGCTATACATACTGGACCAATTACTAGAGCTCGTGCATGCCAACTAAATTACCAGGTACTTTCGTTTCTTGGTAATGATTCTATTGTTCATGAGAATATGATGCTGCCTAAATTGGATACATTTGTTTTGCTTACAAATGAAGGGCCTAGCTTGGAGAAGGATGAACATTGGAGCAAGAACAAGCATGGAGATGATGGCATGCGCAAGGGAAACAAGAACGGAGTTACAAGTGATGATTTCAGGACTTTGAAGCCACCATAATGGGTGCATGAAGCCTTGGACGAAATATACAAGACGCCACTTCATAAATTTCGTCCCGAGGCTATTTTAGGTGCTGCGTCACCTTATTATTGGGCCAGGCCCATGTAATTTCGAAATACATAAGTATAGGCTATTTTTAGAGTCCGTATGTGTGGGGAAACAAGAGATAGGGTTGATTTCGGACCCCTCCACCAAGGGCCACGAAATTCCCCCCCTCTTCCTCCATATATACAGCCCTTAGGGCATCGTTTAGACTTTGGGTTTTGATTAGATTAAAAGTTTGCCATAGCTGCAACTTCGCGTACTTCGTTTGTGTTCAACGACCAGACAAAGGCGTCACAGAACCCCACCTTGATCAATAAAGCTTTCATCTTATATTCGCAATATCCAGATTGCAATCTTAGTTTCTTGCTTGTTCTTCGTTTGCTCGCAGGAAACAGACCCTCGTGGTCAGGTTGATCGTGCTCCGGCGTGGTCAATAACCTCTCGGAGTTGGTTTAGCGATTGCTAAGGCGCGACGTCCTCGCACGTTCGTAGTCGGATCGTGAAAGTCGACTTCCACCAAAGCGATATCCATCATCTCATCGAAAGACGGGACACCTTAGCCTCTATCACAAGTACATGAGTGAAGCCGCTCCTACACGTTCTCAGAGGTCCAACCATGTCCAAACCCCAAACAGCGAAGGGCCAGACGAGCGGAATGGTCTTCAGGGCTGACGCAGGCTTGTGGGACATGTTGGAGTAAAACTGGCAACCTTCACATCTGTCGACTATTTCTTGTGCCATCTCATTTGCCCATGGCCAATAAAAGCCTGCTCGGTATGCTTTGGCCACAATGGTCTGAGAGGATGCATGGTGACCACAGGTCCCCGAGTGGATGTCGTTGAGGATCACCCGACCTTGTTCTGGTGTTATGCACTCCAGTTACACTTTCTCTGAACAGCTGCCCTCTTATCACAGTAAAAGCTTTGGAACGGCGGACGATCTGTCGGGCCTCTTCTTCGTCCTCTGGGAGTTCCTTCCTAAGGATGTACGTGATGTACGACACTGTCCAGTCGGGAGGGATGACCAAAACCTCCATGACCAAGTCGACCACGGCTGGAACTTCGACTTCAGTCGGATCAGCGGCGCTCTTTGGTTGTGGGGGCTCTTCAGTGAAAGGATCTTCCTGGACTGAAGGTGTATGAATATGTTCCAAAAACACATTACTGGGAATGGCTTCTCTCTTGGAACCTATCTTCGCCAAATCATCCGCTGCTTGATTTTTCAGCCGAGGTATGTGATGGAGCTCTAAACCCTCAAACTTCTTCTCTAACTTTCTCACTACATTACAATAGCCAGTCATAGCCGGGCTCCTGACGTCCCACTCCTTCATCACTTGATTCACCACCAAATCTGAGTCGCCGTAGACCATGAGGCGACGGACGCCGAGTGAAATGGCCATACGCAACCCGTACAAAAGTGCCTCATATTCAGCTTCATTGTTGGAGGATCTCAAAATGAATCTGGAGAACATAGCGGAGCTTGTCAACTCGGGGGGATACCAATACTACCCCCGCCCTAGAACCATTCAGCATCTTAGATCCATCAAAGAACATGGTCCAATGGTCTGAGTGAATCTGAGTCGGCAGTTGCTGTTTGATCTACTCGGCAAGGAAATCTGCTATTGCCTGGGACTTGATAGCTTTATTTACCTCAAACTTGATATCCAAGGGAAGGAGTTCAATCGCCCACTTTGCCACTCGACCCGTTGCATCTCCGTTGTTCAGAATTTGTGACAATGGTGCGTCGCTGACAACTGTAATGGATTGATCAGAGAAATAATGTGCAACCTTCTTTGTGGTCATGTAAATCCCATAAACAAGCTTCTGATAATATGTATATTTTTGCTTGGATGGAGTTAGAACTTCAGAAACATAGTATACTGGGCGCTGAACTTTATAGGCTTTTCCTTCTTCTTCCCGCTCGATCGTGAGTACTGTACTGACAACTTGTCCAGTGGCTGCAATATAAAGCAGTAAAGGCTCTTTGCTAACTGGGGCAGCAAGCACCGGATGGGTGGAAATCAGGGCTTTGAGTTCTGCAAATGCTGCATCAGCTTCAGGGGTCCACTCGAACTTGTCAGATTTCTTCATCAGCCGGTAAAGAGGGAATGCCTTTTCACGGAGGCGAGAAATGAATCGACTCAAGGTGGCCAAATAACCAGTAAGCTTTTGGACATCATGCACACACACGGGGCGCTTCATCCGGAGTATGGCACCAACTTTCTCTGGGTTTGCGTTGATCCCTCGTTCGGAAACGAGGAAGCCGAGTAACTTTCCGCCAGGAACTCCGAATGTGCACTTTGATGGGTTAAGCTTGATATCATATCTTCCCAGATTGGCAAAGCTTTCAGCTAGGTCAGTCAGCAGGTTGGAACCTTTATGCGACTTAACCACAATGTCATCCATTTATGCTTCTACATTCCGACTGATTTGAGTGAGCAGACACTTCTAAATCATCCTCATGAATGTAGCTCCAGCGTTCTTGAGACCGAACGGCATGGTGACATAACAAAAACACCCGAATGGTGTCATGAAAGCTGTTTTTATCTCATGGGGTCCATACAGTCGGATCTGATGGTACCCAGAATAGGCGTCTAGAAAAGACAAACGCTCACACCCCGTAGTCGAGTCGACAATCTGGTTGATGCGAGGGAGAGGAAAATGATCTCTTGGGCAGGCCCAATTGATATGCTTGAAGTCAATGCACATGCGAAGTGATTCGTCCTTCTTGGGGACCATAACAACATTGGCGAGCCACTCGGAGTGGTAAATCTCTCGGATGAACTCAGATGCCAGGAGCTGAGCCACTTCCTCACCAATTGCTTTCCTCTTCTGTACGGCGGACCGTCAAAGATGTTCCTTGACTGGTTTTACTTTTGGGTCGACTCACAAACGATGCTCAACCAGTCCCCTCGGTACACCCAGCATGTCAGAAGGTTTCCATGCAAAGATGTCCCAGTTCTCACGGAGGAATTGGATGAGCGCTTCTTCCTATTTGCTGTCGAGTGAGGTTGAGATATGAGTAGGAGCAGCATTAGGATCGGTCGGGTGAATATGAATCGGCTTGGTTTCACCGGACGACTGAAATGCAGAATCTGTGGCAGGCTTCTTGGAGCGCAGCAAATCACTCGGATCTGCATTTTTCTGGTATTCTTGCATTTCGACTGCTGCCATTTGTGCATCGACGATTTTTGAGCCCTTCTGGAAGCACTCTTATGCCTTCTGCCGATTGCCAGTGATAGTGATCACTCCTCTGGGACCAGGCATTTTCAATTTGAGGTACACGTAACACGGTCGAGCCATGAACCATGCATAGGCAGGCCTACCCAAAATAGCATGATAAGCACTCTGGAAATCTACTACTTCAAATGTCAACTTTTCCTTGCGGTAATTCTTGAAATCACCGAAAACCACATCAAGGGCGATCTGGCCGAGTGATTCAACCTTCTTGCCAGGTATAACGCCATGGAAACTCATATTACTTTCGCTGAGCTTGGACATCGGAATCCCCATTCCCTTCAAGGTTTCAGCATAAAGGATATTCAGGCCACAACCACCATCCATCAACACTTTAGTCAGCTGAGTGCCTTCAACAACTGGCTCGACCACCAATGCTTGCCTCCCATGGGTGGCTATACGTGCGGGATGGTCAGACTGGTCGAACATGATGGCAGTCTGGGACCACTTCAAATAACTTGGTGTTGCCGGAGCAACCATGTTCACTTCTCTGTTGATAACTTTCAATCGACTTTTGCTCTCAACATCAGCAAAAATCATCAGAGTGGAGTTGACGTTGGGAAAACCATTATCATCCTCATCCTTATCCTCACCCTTGTCCGACTCTTTTTCCTTCTCCTTGGGTTGTTTCTCTCAGAACTATTGGATCAGGAGTCGACACTGCTGAGTGGTGTGCTTAGGATAAATCAGATTACCCTCTTCATCTTTCTTGGTGTGAATGTGACATGGCAAATCCAACACATCATTTCCGTCTTGATCTTTCACTTTCTTGGGGTTCCAGGGCCCTTTGGGACTCCCCTTGAACTTTCCTTGAGCCACAACTAAAGCCTCACCAGGAGCAGCTGGCTTGGCCTTACGCTTCTGTTTCCAATTGGAAGCACCTCCACCAGTGTCCTGGGCGACTATTTTGTGCTTGCCACTCCGGAGTCGGTCTTCTTCTTCGCCGTTAGCGTATTTGGTGGCAACCTCCATCATCTGAGTCAGGGACATATCTCCTGTCCGACCGAATTGAGATTCAACTCCTGATACTTAACGCCTCCCTTGAAGGCACAAACTGCTTGGTGATCTGACACATTCTCCACTTTATGGTGTAACGTGATCCATCTCTGGATATAGTCTCTCAGGGTTTCATTCGGTTTTTGCACACAGCTCTGCAATTCAGTCAACCCCGCTGGTCGCTTGCAAGTACCTTCAAAAGTCCTAACAAACACTCGAGCGAGTCCCTCCAAACTGAATATACTGTCGGGTGCCAACTGGTTCAGCCATGCCGTGGCCAAGCCTTCCAACATCAGAGGAAGGTGCTTCATGGCGACTTCATCATTGCCACCACCAATTTGTGCAGCCACTCGGTAGCCCTCAAGCCAAGTGTGAGGCTTAGACTCACCCATAAATTTGCTGACTCCAGTCGCCAACCTGAAATTGGGAGGAATCACTGCAGCCCTGATGGCTCTGCTGAAACACTCGGGACCTGAAACATGCACTTTGCTGTCAGTCGGATAATCTCTGTCATGGCCTTCTTTCTGTGCTCTGTTCTTGTCAACCAGACCTTGAACGAAAATAGATCTCGCATCGAAGCCTGGTTCCCTTGGGTCGACTGGTATTCTTCGCTCGCCGCTGTGAGGGCATCTGTCATCATGCCGCCGAGGCACATATGACCCACTCCTCGGAGGAGGCGTGGGCACTCGACGACGGTCATCATGGCTGAGGCGGTGATCATATTGCTCGTGGTTTCTGTATTGATCTTGCCTGTGCCCACGTCCCTCACGCCGCAGGGGCGATCTTGGGCTGTGGGCCGACTGTACTGTATCCGCCATGACGGACTTGCTATGAATCCTATTCCGCGACTGAGACACTACTGTGTTCTGCTCTCCAGCTGCTCGGAGCAGGGCCCAGATCTGCATCAAACTTTTGCCAGCCTCCGACTGAGAAGGCTGGATTGACTTTGCTATTCGGGCTGCAACTGTGAGATTTTGAATCAGAGTGCGGTACACCTGAGTTTGAGGCGGAAAACAGTTGTCGTCGACTGGATTCAGGGGTCCGCTGCCGAGCACGTTCATCGAGTGCATGCTGCAGGTTCTCCAGTCGAGTGCGCTCGGCCAAGTTGGCCAGGCGCGCTTCCTCCAGGGCCCGGGCCTCTGGGGTTTCTCCAACGATAGGAGTGTAAAGTGAATCCACATTGCGGAGGCGAAGCTCTTCCCTCCACTGCGAAGAAAGGGGCTCGGGGTGGTACTCTTCGTGAACGCGCGACGGATCGCCGCCTCCATCACCACCGTCATCACGGGGGAAGCCAGGAGGACTAGGTGGTCTGTTGACCATCAAGACTTCCGCCGCGGGATCACTGTTGTCGCACTCGGGTGCGGTCTCGACGGAGCTGGTCGAACAGGCCGTAGAGAGTTTCGTCGGGCTCGATTGCCGTGAGTTGTGAGGTGGCCGACTGGCGGTCCACCGCGTGTCTCATCCACCGCTGCAGCCGCGACCGACCAGAACGCTTATGACGGCGAGCAGCGGGGACGAGGACACCATAAGAGCCGACCAATACTGGGTGATAGAGGCAAAGGTGTCCCGTCTTTAAATGAGATGATGGATATCGCTTTGGTGGCAGTCGACTTTGACGATCCGACTACGAACGTGCGAGGACGTCGCGCCTTAGCAATCGCTAAACCAACTCCGAGAGGTTATTGACCACGCCGGAGCACGATCAACCTGACCACGAGGGTCTGTTTCCTGCGAGCAAACGAAGAACAAGCAAGAAACTGAGATTGCAATCTGGATATTGCGAATATAAGATGAAAGCTTTATTGATCAAGGTGGGGTTCTGTGACGCCTTTGTCTGGTCGTTGAACACAAAGGAAGTACGCGAAGTTGCAGCTATGGCGAACTTTTAATCTAAACAAAACCCAAAGTCTAAACGATGCCCTAAGGGCTGTATATATGGAGGAAGAGGGGGGAATTTCGTGGCCCTTGGTGGAGGGGTCCGAAATCAACCCTATCTCTTGTTTCCCCACACATACGGACTCTAAAAATAGCCTATACTTATGTACTTCGAAATTACATGGGCCTGGCCCAATAATAAGGTGACGCAGCACCTAAAATAGCCTCGGGATGAAATTTATGAAGTGACATCTTGTATATTTCGTCCAAGGCTTCATGCACTGATGAGGACATCAATACAATTGTTACACCCACAGCCCCTGCTGCTATACATACTGGACCAATTACTAGAGCTCGTGCACGCCAACAAAATTACCAGGTACTTTCGTTTCTTGGTAATGATTCTAATGTTCATGAGAATATGATGCTGCCTAAATTGGATACATTTGTTTTGCTTACAAATGAAGGGCCTAGCTTGGAGAAGGATGAACATTGGAGCAAGAACAAGCATGGAGATGATGGCATGCGCAAGGGAAACAAGAACGGAGTTACAAGTGATGATTTCAGGAGTTTGAAGCCACCATAATGGGTGCGTGAAGCCTTGGACGAAATATACAAGACGCCACTTCATAAATTTCGTCCCGAGGCTATTTTAGGTGCTGCGTCACCTTATTATTGGGCCAGGCCCATGTAATTTCGAAATACATAAGTATAGGCTATTTTTAGAGTCCGTATGTGTGGGGAAACAAGAGATAGGGTTGATTTCGGACCCCTCCACCAAGGGCCACGAAATTCTCCCCCTCTTCCTCCATATATACAGCCCTTAGGGCATCGTTTAGACTTTGGGTTTTGTTTAGATTAAAAGTTCGCCATAGCTGCAACTTCGCGTACTTCGTTTGTGTTCAACGACCAGACAAAGGCGTCACAGAACCCCACCTTGATCAATAAAGCTTTCATCTTATATTCGCAATATCCAGATTGCAATCTCAGTTTCTTGCTTGTTCTTCGTTTGCTCGCAGGAAACAGACCCTCGTGGTCAGGTTGATCGTGCTCCGGCGTGGTCAATAACCTCTCGGAGTTGGTTTAGCGATTGCTAAGGCGCGACGTCCTCGCACGTTCGTAGTCGGATCGTCAAAGTCGACTTCCACCAAAGCGAAATCCACCATCTCATCGAAAGACGGGACACCTTTGCCTCTATCACCACCCCTTGCTCCTATATAAGTAGATCCATCTAGTAGCTTTTCCTTGGGATTTGTTTAGTTAAAAGTTAGCCATTGCAACTTCGTGTACTTCGTTTGTGTCCAACGACCAGACCAAGACCGCTTACGGATCCCCACCTTTATCAATACTTCATATATACTCGCAATATTCAGATTGCTTTTATCATATTTTTGCTTGTTCTTCGATTGCTTGCAGGAATAGACCTTCGTGGTCAGGTTGATTGTGCTCCGGCGTGGTCAATAACCTCTCGGAGTTGGTTTAGCGATTGCTAAGGCGCAACGTCGTGCACGTTTGTAGTCGGATCGTCAAAGTCGTCTCCACCAAGTCGATAGTTATCATCTCATCGAAAGATCGGGACACCCCGCCTCTATCACATCTCCACCATGTTCTTCACGTGTAATAAGAGCCAATGTCTCCTCATCATAGTCACTAGCGGACTCATATCCACCATCCGCGGTAGCAATCATCACACGCGGAGATTTGCATTCTCTCGCATAATGACCTCCTCCCTTACAACGACGACAAATAATATCACTTGTGTGCCCTGTTGATGCCATGGAAGAAGAAGAACGCTGTGCAGGCCCCGCAGGTGCGCTCTTGGCAGATAATGGTGGTTGTGCCTGTTTTCTTGTATCACGGCTGGAGGTGGCACCGGATGGAGGTGCTGGTGCAGTTGAAGTAGAAGATGCACGTGGTGTCCATGATGAAGGTCGGCCTGCAGAAAAGTTAGTTCGCCCCAATGCTTGTCGATCCTGCACTTCACGTTCAGCTTTACAAGCAAGATGGAATAAACGAGTGATATTAGTATACTCCTTATAGTCTAGAATGGTCTGAATCTCTCTATTTAATCCACCCAGAAAACGTGCAAGCATAGCTTCATTCTGATAGAGGCAAAGGAGTCCCGTCTTTCGATGAGATGGTGGATTTCGCTTTGGTGGAAGTCGACTTTGACGATCCGACTACGAACGTGCGAGGACGTCGCGCCTTAGCAATCGCTAAACCAACTCCGAGAGGTTATTGACCACGCCGGAGCACGATCAACCTGACCACGAGGGTCTGTTTCCTGCGAGCAAACGAAGAACAAGCAAGAAACTAAGATTGCAATCTGGATATTGCGAATATAAGATGAAAGCTTTATTGACCAAGGTGGGGTTCTGTGACGCCTTTGTCTGGTCGTTGAACACAAACGAAGTACGCAAAGTTGCAGCTATGGCGAACTTTTAATCTAAACAAAACCCAAAGTCTAAACGATGCCCTAAGGGCTGTATATATGGAGGAAGAGGGGGAGAATTTCGTGGCCCTTGGTGGAGGGGTCCGAAATCAACCCTATCTCTTGTTTCCCCACACATACGGACTCTAAAAATAGCCTATACTTATGTATTTCGAAATTACATGGGCCTGGCCCAATAATAAGGTGACGCAGCACCTAAAATAGCCTCGGGACGAAATTTATGAAGTGGTGTCTTGTATATTTCGTCCAAGGCTTCATGCACCCATTATGGTGGCTTCAAAGTCCTGAAAATCATCACTTGTAACTCCGTTCTTGTTTCCCTTGCGCATGCCATCATCTCCATGCTTGTTCTTGCTCCAATGTTCATCCTTCTCCAAGCTAGGCCCTTCATTTGTAAGCAAAACAAATGTATCCAATTTAGGCAGCATCATATTCTCATGAACATTAGAATCATTACCAAGAAACGAAAGTACCTGGTAATTTAGTTGGCGCGCACGAGCTCTAGTAATTGGTCCAGTATGTATAGCAGCAGGGGCTGTGGGTGTAACAATTGTATTGATGTCCTCATCATCCTCCCCTTCTTGAAATGAAGTCGTCCTCGACGGAAGTTCATCTTCCTCACCCAAATAAGGCTTCAAATCTGCAATGTTAAAAGTGGGACTAACCCCAAAATCTGCAGGCAGCTCAAGTTTATATGCATTATCATTTATTTTCTCTAACACCTTAAAGGGACCATCAGCACGTGGCATTAGCTTTGATTTGCGCAAATCAGGAAATCTATCCTTACGCAAATGTAACCAAACAAGATCTCCAGGTGCAAACACAACATGTTTTCTACCCTTATCTCCAGCAAGTTTATATTTAGCATTCATGCGCTCAATGTTTTCCTTAGTTAACTCATGTATTTTTAAAATCAATTCAGCACGTTGTTTAGCATCAAAATTAACCTTCTCCGAAGATGGAAGAGGCAACAAATCAATAGGTGCACGAGGTAGGAAACCATACACAACTTCAAAAGGGCACATCTTAGTAGTAGAATGCAATGAACGATTATAAGCAAATTCAATATGAGGCAAGCATTCCTCCCACATTTTCTTATTATTCTTCAAAACAGCCCTAAGCATAGTAGACAACGTTCTATTGACTACTTCAGTTTGTCCATCAGTTTGGGGGTGACAAGTAGTACTAAAAAGCAGTTTAGTCCCCAACTTAGCCCATAAACATCTCCAAAAGTGGCTAAGAAATTTAGTATCACGATCTGAAACAATAGTATTTGGCACACCATGCAAGCGAATAATTTCACGAAAGAACAAATCAGCAACATTAACAGCATCATCGCTTTTATGACATGGTATAAAGTGTGCCATTTTCGAGAATCTATCCACGACAACAAATATGCTATCCCTCCCTGATGAGGACATCAATACAATTGTTACACCCACAGCCCCTGCTGCTATACATACTGGACCAATTACTAGAGCTCGTGCACGCCAACTAAACTACCAGGTACTTTCGTTTCTTGGTAATGATTCTAATGTTCATGAGAATATGATGCTGCCTAAATTGGATACATTTGTTTTGCTTACAAATGAAGGGCCTAGCTTGGAGAAGGATGAACATTGGAGCAAGAACAAGAACGGAGTTACAAGTGATGATTTCAGGACTTTGAAGCCACCATAATGGGTGCATGAAGCCTTGGACGAAATATACAAGATGCCACTTCATAAATTTCGTTCCGAGGCTATTTTAGGTGCTGCGTCACCTTATTATTGGGCCAGGCCCATGTAATTTCGAAATACATAAGTATAGGCTATTTTTAGAGTCCGTATGTGTGGGGAAACAAGAGATAGGGTTGATTTCGGACCCCTCCACCAAGGGCCACGAAATTCCCCCCCTCTTCCTCCATATATACAGCCCTTAGGGCATCGTTTAGAATTTGGGGTTTTGTTTAGATTAAAAGTTCGCCATAGCTGCAACTTCGCGTACTTCGTTTGTGTTCAACGACCAGACAAAGGCGTCACAGAACCCCACCTTGATCAATAAAGCTTTCATCTTATATTCGCAATATCCAGATTGCAATCTTAGTTTCTTGCTTGTTCTTCGTTTGCTCGCAGGAAACAGACCCTCGTGGTCAGGTTGATCGTGCTCCGGCGTGGTCAATAACCTCTCGGAGTTGGTTTAGCGATTGCTAAGGCGCGACGTCCTCGCACGTTCGTAGTCGGATCGTCAAAGTCGACTTCCACCAAAGCGATATCCATCATCTCATCGAAAGACGGGACACCTTTGCCTCTATCAGGATATATCTATGGACTTTGTTTTAGGTTTACCTCGAACAAAGAAGGGGAGGGATAACATATTTGTTGTCGTGGATAGATTCTCGAAAATGGCACACTTTATACCATGTCATAAAAGCGATGATGCTGTTAATGTTGCTGATTTGTTCTTTCGTGAAATTATTCGCTTGCATGGTGTGCCAAATACTATTGTTTCAGATCGTGATACTAAATTTCTTAGCCACTTTTGGAGATGTTTATGGGCTAAGTTGGGGACTAAACTGCTTTTTAGTACTACTTGTCACCCCCAAACTGATGGACAAACTGAAGTAGTCAATAGAACGTTGTCTACTATGCTTAGGGCTGTTTTGAAGAATAATAAGAAAATGTGGGAGGAATGCTTGCCTCATATTGAATTTGCTTATAATCGTTCATTGCATTCTACTACTAAGATGTGCCCTTTTGAAGTTGTGTATGGTTTCCTACCTCGTGCACCTATTGATTTGTTGCCTCTTCCATCTTCGGAGAAGGTTAATTTTGATGCTAAACAACGTGCTGAATTGATTTTAAAAATACATGAGTTAACTAAGGAAAACATTGAGCGCATGAATGCTAAATATAAACTTGCTGGAGATAAGGGTAGAAAACATGTTGTGTTTGCACCTGGAGATCTTGTTTGGTTACATTTGCGTAAGGATAGATTTCCTGATTTGCGCAAATCAAAGCTAATGCCACGTGCTGATGGTCCCTTTAAGGTGTTAGAGAAAATAAATGATAATGCATATAAACTTGAGCTGCCTGCAGATTTTGGGGTTAGTCCCACTTTTAACATTGCAGATTTGAAGCCTTATTTGGGTGAGGAAGATGAACTTCCGTCGAGGACGACTTCATTTCAAGAAGGGGAGGATGATGAGGACATCAATACAATTGTTACACCCACAGCCCCTGCTGCTATACATACTGGACCAATTACTAGAGCTCGTGCACGCCAACTAAATTACCAGGTACTTTCGTTTCTTGGTAATGATTCTAATGTTCATGAGAATATGATGCTGCCTAAATTGGATACATCTGTTTTGCTTACAAATGAAGGGCCTAGCTTGGAGAAGGATGAACATTGGAGCAAGAACAAGCATGGAGATGATGGCATGCGCAAGGGGAACAATAACGGAGTTACAAGTGATGATTTCAGGACTTTGAAGCCACCATAATGGGTGCATGAAGCCTTGGACGAAATATACAAGATGCCACTTCATAAATTTCGTCCCGAGGCTATTTTAGGTGCTGCGTCACCTTATTATTGGGCCAGGCCCATGTAATTTCGAAATACATAAGTATAGGCTATTTTTAGAGTCCGTATGTGTGGGGAAACAAGAGATAGGGTTGATTTCGGACCCCTCCACCAAGGGCCACGAAATTCCCCCCTCTTCCTCCATATATACAGCCCTTAGGGCATCGTTTAGACTTTGGGTTTTGTTTAGATTAAAAGTTCGCCATGGCTGCAACTTCGCGTACTTCGTTTGTGTTCAACGACCAGACAAAGGCGTCACAGAACCCCACCTTGATCAATAAAGCTTTCATCTTATATTCGCAATATCCAGATTGCAATCTTAGTTTCTTGCTTGTTCTTCGTTTGCTCGCAGGAAACAGACCCTCGTGGTCAGGTTGATCGTGCTCCGGCGTGGTCAATAACCTCTCGGAGTTGGTTTAGCGATTGCTAAGGCGCGACGTCCTCGCACGTTCGTAGTCGGATCGTCAAAGTCGACTGCCACCAAAGCGATATCCACCATCTCATCGAAAGACGGGACACCTTTGCCTCTATCAGATTCTATAGGCGTTTTGTGAGAGATTTCAGCACCATTGTTGCACCTCTCAATGAGCTTACAAAGAAAGATGTGCCTTTTCTTTGGGGTACTGCACAGGAAGAAGCCTTCACGGTATTGAAAGATAAGTTGACACATGCTCCTTTACTCCAACTTCCTGATTTTAATAAGACTTTTGAGCTTGAATGTGATGCTAGTGGAATTGGATTAGGAGGTGTGTTATTACAAGATGGCAAACCTGTTGCATACTTTTCTGAAAAATTGAGTGGGCCTAGTCTGAATTATTCTACTTATGATAAAGAATTATATGCTCTTGTTCGGACTTTAGAAACATGGCAACATTATTTATGGCCCAAAGAATTTGTTATACATTCTGATCATGAATCTTTGAAACATATTAAAAGTCAAGCTAAACTGAATCGTAGACATGCTAAATGGGTTGAATTCATTGAGACTTTCCCTTATGTCATTAAACACAAGAAGGGAAAAGAAAATGTTATTGCTGATGCATTGTCTCGTCGCTATACTATGCTTTCACAACTTGACTTCAAAATATTTGGTTTGGAGACCATCGAAGATCAATATGTGCATGATGCTGATTTTAAAGATGTAATGCAGAATTGTAAAGAAGGAAGAATGTGGAACAAGTTTGTTGTTCACGATGGATTTGTGTTTCGTGCTAACAAGCTATGCATTCCAGCTAGCTCCGTTCGTCTTTTGTTGTTGCAGGAGGCGCATGGAGGAGGATTAATGGGACACTTTGGCGTGAAGAAGACGGAGGACGTACTTGCTACACATTTCTTTTGGCCAAAGATGAGACGGGATGTTGAGCGTTTTATTGCTCGCTGCACTACATGTCAAAAAGCTAAGTCACGACTCAATCCTCATGGTTTATATATGCCTTTGCCTGTACCTAGTGTTCCTTGGGAGGATATATCTATGGACTTTGTTTTAGGTTTACCTCGAACAAAGAAGGGGAGGGATAGCATATTTGTTGTCGTGGATAGATTCTCGAAAATGGCACACTTTATACCATGTCATAAAAGCGATGATGCTGTTAATGTTGCTGATTTGTTCTTTCGTGAAATTATTCGCTTGCATGGTGTGCCAAATACTATTGTTTCAGATCGTGATACTAAATCTCTTAGCCACTTTTGGAGATGTTTATGGGCTAAGTTGGGGACTAAACTGCTTTTTAGTACTACTTGTCACCCCCAAACTGATGGACAAACTGAAGTAGTCAATAGAACGTTGTCTACTATGCTTAGGGCTGTTTTGAAGAATAATAAGAAAATGTGGGAGGAATGCTTGCCTCATATTGAATTTGCTTATAATCGTTCATTGCATTCTACTACTAAGATGTGCCCTTTTGAAGTTGTGTATGGTTTCCTACCTCGTGCACCTATTGATTTGTTGCCTCTTCCATCTTCGGAGAAGGTTAATTTTGATGCTAAACAACGTGCTGAATTGATTTTAAAAATGCATGAGTTAACTAAGGAAAACATTGAGCGCATGAATGCTAAATATAAACTTGCTGGAGATAAGGGTAGAAAACATGTTGTGTTTGCACCTGGAGATCTTGTTTGGTTACATTTGCGTAAGGATGGATTTCCTGATTTGCGCAAATCAAAGTTAATGCCACGTGCTGATGGTCCCTTTAAGGTGTTAGAGAAAATAAATGATAATGCATATAAACTTGAGCTGCCTGCAGATTTTGGGGTTAGTCCCACTTTTAACATTGCAGATTTGAAGCCTTATTTGGGTGAGGAAGATGAACTTCCGTCGAGGACGACTTCATTTCAAGAAGGGGAGGATGATGAGGACATCAATACAATTGTTACACCCACAGCCCCTGCTGCTATACATACTGGACCAATTACTAGAGCTCGTGCACGCCAACTAAATTACCAGGTACTTTCGTTTCTTGGTAATGATTCTAATGTTCATGAGAATATGATGCTGCCTAAATTGGATATATTTGTTTTGCTTACAAATGAAGGGCCTAGCTTGGAGAAGGATGAACATTGGAGCAAGAACAAGCATGGAGATGATGGCATGCGCAAGGGAAACAAGAACGGAGTTACAAGTGATGATTTCAGGAGTTTGAAGCCACCATAATGGGTGCGTGAAGCCTTGGACGAAATATACAAGACGCCACTTCATAAATTTCGTCCCGAGGCTATTTTAGGTGCTGCGTCACCTTATTATTGGGCCAGGCCCATGTAATTTCGAAATACATAAGTATAGGCTATTTTTAGAGTCCGTATGTGTGGGGAAACAAGAGATAGGGTTGATTTCGGACCCCTCCACCAAGGGCCACGAAATTCTCCCCCTCTTCCTCCATATATACAGCCCTTAGGGCATCGTTTAGACTTTGGGTTTTGTTTAGATTAAAAGTTCGCCATAGCTGCAACTTCGCGTACTTCGTTTGTGTTCAACGACCAGACAAAGGCGTCACAGAACCCCACCTTGATCAATAAAGCTTTCATCTTATATTCGCAATATCCAGATTGCAATCTTAGTTTCTTGCTTGTTCTTCGTTTGCTCGCAGGAAACAGACCCTCGTGGTCAGGTTGATCGTGCTCCGGCGTGGTCAATAACCTCTCGGAGTTGGTTTAGCGATTGCTAAGGCGCGACGTCCTCGCACGTTCGTAGTCGGATCGTGAAAGTCGACTTCCACCAAAGCGATATCCATCATCTCATCGAAAGACGGGACACCTTTGCCTCTATCATGCACCCATTATGGTGGCTTCAAAGTCCTGAAATCATCACTTGTAACTCCGTTCTTGTTCCCCTTGCGCATGCCATCATCTTCATGCTTGTTCTTGCTCCAATGTTCATCCTTCTCCAAGCTAGGCCCTTCATTTGTAAGTAAAACAAATGTATCCAATTTAGGCAGCATCATATTCTCATGAACATTAGAATCATTACCAAGAAACGAAAGTACCTGGTAATTTAGTTGGCGTGCACGAGCTCTAGTAATTGGTCCAGTATGTATAGCAGCAGGGGCTGTGGGTGTAACAATTGTATTGATGTCCTCATCATCCTCCCCTTCTTGAAATGAAGTCGTCCTCGACGGAAGTTCATCTTCCTCACCCAAATAAGGCTTCAAATCTGCAATGTTAAAAGTGGGACTAACCCCAAAATCTGCAGGCAGCTCAAGTTTATATGCATTATCATTTATTTTCTCTAACACCTTAAAGGGACCATCAGCACGTGGCATTAACTTTGATTTGCGTAAATCAGGAAATCTATCCTTACGCAAATGTAACCAAACAAGATCTCTAGGTGCAAACACAACATGTTTTCTACCCTTATCTCCAGCAAGTTTATATTTAGCATTCATACGCTCAATGTTTTCCTTAGTTAACTCATGCATTTTTAAAATCAATTCAGCACGTTGTTTAGCATCAAAATTAACCTTCTCCGAAGATGGAAGAGGCAACAAATCAATAGGTGCACGAGGTAGGAAACCATACACAACTTCAAAAGGGCACATCTTAGTAGTAGAATGCAATGAACGATTATAAGCAAATTCAATATGAGGCAAGCATTCCTCCCACATTTTCTTATTATTCTTCAAAACAGCCCTAAGCATAGTAGACAACGTTCTATTGACTACTTCAGTTTGTCCATCAGTTTGGGGGTGACAAGTAGTACTAAAAAGCAGTTTAGTCCCCAACTTAGCCCATAAACATCTCCAAAAGTGGCTAAGAAATTTAGTACCACGATCTGAAACAATAGTATTTGGCACACCATGCAAGCGAATAATTTCACGAAAGAACAAATCAGCAACATTAACAGCATCATCGCTTTTATGACATGGTATAATGATAGGGGAAAAGGTGTCCCGTCTTTCGATGAGATGGTGGATTTCGCTTTGGTGGAAGTCGACTTTGACGATCCGACTACGAACGTGCGAGGACGTCGCGCCTTAGCAATCGCTAAACCAACTCCGAGAGGTTATTGACCACGCCGGAGCACGATCAACCTGACCACGAGGGTCTGTTTCCTGCGAGCAAACGAAGAACAAGCAAGAAACTAAGATTGCAATCTGGATATTGCGAATATAAGATGAAAGCTTTATTGATCAAGGTGGGGTTCTGTGACGCCTTTGTCTGGTCGTTGAACACAAACGAAGTACGCGAAGTTGCAGCTATGGCGAACTTTTAATCTAACAAAACCCAAAGTCTAAACGGTGCCCTAAGGGCTGTATATATGGAGGAAGAGAGGGGGAATTTCGTGGCCCTTGGTGGAGGGGTCCGAAATCAACCCTATCTCTTGTTTCCCCACACATACGGACTCTAAAAATAGCCTATACTTATGTATTTCGAAATTACATGGGCCTGGCCCAATAAAAAGGTGACGCAGCACCTATAATAGCCTCGGGACGAAATTTATGAAGTGGCATCTTGTATATTTCGTCCATGGCTTCATGCACCCATTATGGTGGCTTCAAAGTCCTGAAATCATCACTTGTAACTTCGTTCTTGTTCCCCTTGCGCATGGCATCATCTCCATGCTTGTTCTTGCTCCAATGTTCATCCTTCTCCAAGCTAGGCCCTTCATTTGTAAGCAAAACAAATGTATCCAATTTAGGCAGCATCATATTCTCATGAACATTAGAATCATTACCAAGAAACGAAAGTACCTGATAATTTAATTGGCGTGCGCGAGCTCTAGTAATTGGTCCCGTATATGTAGCAGTAGGGGCTGTGGGTGTAACAATGGTATTGATGTCCTCATCATCCTCCCCTTCTTGAAATGAAGTTGTCCTCGACGGAAACTCATCTTCCTCACCCAAATAAGGCTTCAAATCTGCAATGTTAAAAGTGGGACTAACCCCAAAATCTGCAGGCAGCTCAAGTTTATATGCATTATCATTTATTTTCTCTAACACCTTAAAGGGACCATCAGCACGTGGCATTAGCTTTGATTTGCGCAAATCAGGAAATCTATCCTTACGCAAATGTAACCAAACAAGATCTCCAGGTGCAAACACAACATGTTTTCTACCCTTATCTCCAGCAAGTTTATATTTAGCATTCATACGCTCAATGTTTTCCTTAGTTAACTCATGCATTTTTAAAATTAATTCAGCACGTTGTTTAGCATCAAAATTAACCTTCTCCGAAGATGGAAGAGGCAACAAATCAATAGGTGCGCGAGGTAGGAAACCATACACAACTTCAAAAGGGCACATCTTAGTAGTAGAATGCAATGAACGATTATAAGCAAATTCAATATGAGGCAAGCATTCCTCCCACATTTTCTTATTATTCTTCAAAACAGCCCTAAGCATAGTAGACAATGTTCTATTGACTACTTCAGTTTGTCCATCAGTTTGGGGGTGACAAGTAGTACTAAAAAGCAGTTTAGTCCCCAACTTAGCCCATAAACATCTCCAAAAGTGGCTAAGAAATTTAGTATCACGATCTGAAACAATAGTATTTGGCACACCATGCAAGCGAATAATTTCACGAAAGAACAAATCAGCAACATTAACAGCATCATCGCTTTTATGACATGGTATAAAGTGTGCCATTTTCGAGAATCTATCCACGACAACAAATATGCTATCCCTCCCCTTCTTTGTTCGAGGTAAACCTAAAACAAAGTCCATAGATATATCCTCCCAAGGAACACTAGGTACAGGCAAAGACATATATAAACCATGAGGATTGAGTCATGAATTAGCTTTTTGACATGTAGTGCAGCGAGCAATAAAACACTCAACATCCCGTCTCATCTTTGGCCAAAAGAAATGTGTAGCAAGTACGTCCTCCGTCTTCTTCACGCCAAAGTGTCCCATTAATCCTCCTCCATGCGCCTCCTGCAACAACAAAAGACGAACGGAGCTAGCTGGAATGCATAGCTTGTTAGCACGAAACACAAATCCATCGTTAACAACAAACTTGTTCCACATTCTTCCTTCTTTACAATTCTGCATTACATCTTTAAAATCAGCATCATGCACATATTGATCTTTGATGGTCTCCAAACCAAATATTTTGAAGTCAAGTTGTGAAAGCATAGTATAGCGATGAGACAATGCATCAGCAATAACATTTTCTTTTCCCTTCTTGTGTTTAATGACATAAGGAAAAGTCTCAATGAATTCAACCCATTTAGCATGTCTACGATTCAGTTTAGCTTGACTTTTAATATGTTTCAAAGATTCATGATCAGAATGTATAACAAATTCTTTGGGCCATAAATAATGTTGCCATGTTTCTAAAGTCCGAACAAGAGCATATAATTCTTTATCATAAGTAGAGTAATTCAGACTAGGCCCACTCAATTTTTCAGAAAAGTATGCAACAGGTTTGCCATCTTGTAATAACACACCTCCTAATCCAATTCCACTAGCATCACATTCAAGCTCAAAAGTCTTATTAAAATCAGGAAGTTGGAGTAAAGGAGCATGTGTCAACTTATCTTTCAATACCGTGAAGGCTTCTTCCTGTGCGGTACCCCAAACAAAAGGCACATCCTTCTTTGTAAGCTCGTTGAGAGGTGCAGCAATGGTGCTGAAATCTCTCACAAAACGCCGATAGAATCCAGCGAGGCCAAGAAAACTCCTCACTTGTGTGACCGTTTTGGGCTGCGGCCAACTCTCAATAGCTTCAATCTTGGCTTTATCAACTTCAATTCCCTGTGGAGTAACAACATAGCCAAGAAAAGATACTCGGTCGGTGCAAAAGGTGCACTTCCCAAGGTTACCAAACAAACGTGCATCACGTAGAGCAATAAAAACAGCACGTAAATGTTCCAAATGTTCCTCCAAAGATCTGCTATAAATCAATATGTCATCAAAGTAAACTACCTGATAGAGGCGAGGGTGTCCCGATCTTTCGATGAGATGATAACTATCGATTTGGTGGAGACGACTTTGACGATCCGACTACAAACGTGCACGACGTTGCGCCTTAGCAATCGCTAAACCAATCTCCTGAGGTTACTGACGATGCCGGAAGCACGGTCAGCCTGACCACGAAGGTCTATTCCTGCAAGCAATCGAAGAACGAGCAAGAATATGATAAAGCAATCTGAATATTGCAAATATATATGAGGTATTGATAATGGTGGGGATCCGTAAGCGGTCTTGGTCTGGTCGTTGGACACAAACGAAGTACACGAAGTTGCAATGGCTAACTTTTAACTAAACAAATCCCAAAGTCTAAACGATGCCCTAAGGGCTGTATATATGGAGGAAGAGGGGGGGAATTTCGTGGCCCTTGGTGGAGGGGTCCGAAATCAACCCTATCTCTTGTTTCCCCACACATACGGACTCTAAAAATAGCCTATACTTATGTATTTCGAAATTACATGGGCCTAGCCCAATAATAAGGTGACGCAGCACCTAAAATAGCCTCGGGACGAAATTTATGAAGTGGCATCTTGTATATTTCGTCCAAGGCTTCATGCACCCATTATGGTGGCTTCAAAGTCCTGAAATCATCACTTGTAACTCCGTTCTTGTTCCCCTTGCGCATGCCATCATCTCCATGCTTGTTCTTGCTCCAATGTTCATCCTTCTCCAAGCTAGGCCCTTCATTTGTAAGTAAAACAAATGTATCCAATTTAGGCAGCATCATATTCTCATGAACATTAGAATCATTACCAAGAAACGAAAGTACCTGGTAATTTAGTTGGCGTGCACGAGCTCTAGTAATTGGTCCAGTATGTATAGCAGCAGGGGCTGTGGGTGTAACAATTGTATTGATGTCCTCATCATCCTCCCCTTCTTGAAATGAAGTCGTCCTCGACGGAAGTTCATCTTCCTCACCCAAATAAGGCTTCAAATCTGCAATGTTAAAAGTGGGACTAACCCCAAAATCTGCAGGCAGCTCAAGTTTATATGCATTATCATTTATTTTCTCTAACACCTTAAAGGGACCATCAGCACGTGGCATTAACTTTGATTTGCGCAAATCAGGAAATCTATCCTTACGCAAATGTAACCAAACAAGATCTCCACGTGCAAACACAACATGTTTTCTACCCTTATCTCCAGCAAGTTTATATTTAGCATTCATACGCTCTTTTCCTTAGTTAACTCATGCATTTTTAAAATCAATTCAGCACGTTGTTTAGCATCAAAATTAACCTTCTCCGAAGATGGAAGAGGCAACAAATCAATAGGTGCACGAGGTAGGAAACCATACGCAACTTCAAAAGGGCACATCTTAGTAGTAGAATGCAATGAACGATTATAAGCAAATTCAATATGAGGCAAGCATTCCTCCCACATTTTCTTATTATTCTTCAAAACAGCCCTAAGCATAGTAGACAATGTTCTATTGACTACTTCAGTTTGTCCATCAGTTTGGGGGTGACAAGTAGTACTAAAAAGCAGTTTAGTCCCCAACTTAGCCCATAAACATCTCCAAAAGTGGCTAAGAAATTTAGTATCACGATCTGAAACAATAGTATTTGGCACACCATGCAAGCGAATAATTTCACGAAAGAACAAATCAGCAACATTAACAGCATCATCGCTTTTATGACATGGTATAAAGTGTGCCATTTTCGAGAATCTATCCACGACAACAAATATGCTATCCCTCCCCTTCTTTGTTCGAGGTAAACCTAAAACAAAGTCCATAGATATATCCTCCCAAGGAACACTAGGTACAGGCTGATAGAGGCAAAGGTGTCCCGTCTTTCGATGAGATGATGGATATCGCTTTGGTGGAAGTCGACTTTGACGATCCGACTACGAACGTGCGAGGACGTCGCGCCTTAGCAATCGCTAAACCAACTCCGAGAGGTTATTGACCACGCCGGAGCACGATCAACCTGACCACGAGGGTCTGTTTCCTGCGAGCAAATGAAGAACAAGCAAGAAACTGAGATTGCAATCTGGATATTGCGAATATAAGATGAAAACTTTATTGATCAAGGTGGGGTTCTGTGACGCCTTTGTCTGGTCGTTGAACACAAACGAAGTACGCGAAGTTGCAGCTATGGCGAACTTTTAATCTAAACAAAACCCAAAGTCTAAACGATGCCCTAAGGGCTGTATATATGGAGGAAGAGGGGGGAATTTCGTGGCCCTTGGTGGAGGGGTCCGAAATCAACCCTATCTCTTGTTTCCCCACACATACGGACTCTAAAAATAGCCTATACTTATGTATTTCGAAATTACATGGGCCTGGCCCAATAATAAGGTGACGCAGCACCTAAAATAGCCTCGGAACGAAATTTATGAAGTGGCATCTTGTATATTTCGTCCAAGGCTTCATGCACCCATTATGGTGGCTTCAAAGTCCTGAAATCATCACTTGTAACTCCATTCTTGTTCTTGCTCCAATGTTCATCCTTCTCCAAGCTAGGCCCTTCATTTGTAAGCAAAACAAATGTATCCAATTTAGGCAGCATCATATTCTCATGAACATTAGAATCATTACCAAGAAACGAAAGTACCTGGTAATTTAGTTGGCGTGCACGAGCTCTAGTAATTGGTCCAGTATGTATAGCAGCAGGGGCTGTGGGTGTAACCATTGTATTGATGTCCTCATCATCCTCCCCTTCTTGAAATGAAGTCGTCCTCGACGGAAGTTCATCTTCCTCACCCAAATAAGGCTTCAAATCTGCAATGTTAAAAGTGGGACTAACCCCAAAATCTGCAGGCAGCTCAAGTTTATATGCATTATCATTTATTTTCTCTAACACCTTAAAGGGACCATCAGCACGTGGCATTAACTTTGATTTGCACAAATCAGGAAATCTATCCTTACGCAAATGTAACCAAACAAGATCTCCAGGTGCAAACACAACATGTTTTCTACCCTTATCTCCAGCAAGTTTATATTTAGCATTCATACGCTCAATGTTTTCCTTAGTTAACTCATGCATTTTTAAAATCAATTCAGCACGTTGTTTAGCATCAAAATTAACCTTCTCCGAAGATGGAAGAGGCAACAAATCAATAGGTGCACGAGGTAGGAAACCATACACAACTTCAAAAGGGCACATCTTAGTAGTAGAATGCAATGAACGATTATAAGCAAATTCAATATGAGGCAAACATTCCTCCCACATTTTCTTATTCTTCAAAACAGCCCTAAGCATAGTAGACAACGTTCTATTGACTACTTCAGTTTGCCCATCAGTTTGGGGGTGACAAGTAGTACTAAAAAGCAGTTTAGTCCCCAACTTAGCCCATAAACATCTCCAAAAATGGCTAAGAAATTTAGTATCACGATCTGAAACAATAGTATTTGGCACACCATGCAAGCGAATAATTTCACGAAAGAACAAATCAGCAACATTAACAGCATCATCGCTTTTATGACATGGTATAAAGTGTGCCATTTTCGAGAATCTATCCACGACAACAAATATGCTATCCCTCCCCTTCTTTGTTCGAGGTAAACCTAAAACAAAGTCCATAGATATATCCTCCCAAGGAACACTAGGTACAGGCAAAGGCATATATAAACCATGAGGATTGAGTCGTGACTTAGCTTTTTGACATGTAGTGCATCGAGCAATAAAACGCTCAACATCCCGTCTCATCTTTGGCCAAAAGAAATGTATAGCAAGTACGTCCTCCGTCTTCTTCACGCCAAAGTGTCCCATTAATCCTCCTCCATGCGCCTCCTGCAACAACAAAAGACGAACGGAGCTAGCTAGAGTGCATAGCTTGTTAGCACGAAACACAAATCCATCGTTAACGACGAACTTGTTCCACATTCTTCCTTCTTTACAATTCTGCATTACATCTTTAAAATCAGCATCATGCACATATTGATCTTTGATGGTCTCCAAACCAAATATTTTGAAGTCAAGTTGTGAAAGCATAGTATAGCGGCGAGACAATGCATCAGCAATAACATTTTCTTTTCCCTTCTTGTGTTTAATGACATAAGGAAAAGTCTCAATGAATTCAACCCATTTAGCATGTCTACGATTCAGTTTAGCTTGACTTTTAATATGTTTCAAAGATTCATGATCAGAATGTATAACAAATTCTTTGGGCCATAAATAATGTTGCCATGTTTCTAAAGTCCGAACAAGAGCATATAATTCTTTATCATAAGTAGAATAATTCAGACTAGGCCCACTCAATTTTTCAGAAAAGTATGCGACAGGTTTGCCATCTTGTAATAACACACCTCCTAATCCAATTCCACTAGCATCACATTCAAGCTCAAAAGTCTTATTAAAATCAGGAAGTTGGAGTAAAGGAGCATGTGTCAACTTATCTTTCAATACCGTGAAGGCTTCTTCCTGTGCGGTACCCCAAAGAAAAGGCACATCTTTCTTTGTAAGCTCATTGAGAGGTGTAGCAATGGTGCTGAAATCTCTCACAAAACGCCTATAGAATCCAGCGAGGCCAAGAAAACCCCTCACTTGTGTGACCGTTTTGGGCTGCGGCCAACTCTCAATAGCTTCAATCTTGGCTTTATCAACTTCAATTCCCTGTGGAGTAACAACATAGCCAAGAAAAGATACTCGGTCGGTGCAAAAGGTGCACTTCCCAAGGTTACCAAACAAACGTGCATCACGTAGAGCAATAAAAACGGCACGTAAATGTTCCAAATGTTCTTCCAAAGATCTGCTATAAGTCAATATGTCATCAAAGTAAACTACCACAAATCGTCCAATGAAAGCACGTAAAACTTCGTTCATTAATCTCATGAAAGTACTAGGTGCATTAGTTAACCCAAAAGGCATGACTAACCACTCATATAATCCAAACTTAGTTTTAAATGCTGTTTTCCATTCATCTCCCAAATTCATACGAATTTGATGGTAGCCACTACGCAAATCAACTTTGGAGAATATTGTAGAGCCACTCAATTCATCAAGCGTATCATCTAGCCTAGGAATAGGATGACGATAACGAATAGTAATATTATTAATGCCTCTACAATCAACACAGAGTTCTTCTTCTTCCAGGGCATCAACAGGGCACACAAGTGATATTATTTGTCGTCGTTGTAAGGGAGGAGGTCATTATGCGAGAGAATGCAAATCTCCGTGTGTGATGATTGCTACCGAGGGTGGTGGATATGAGTCCGCTAGTGACTATGATGAGGAGACATTGGCTCTTATTACACGTGAAGAACATGGTGGAGATGATTCTGATCATGAGAAGCAATACATGGCTCCTGAAGATGCTGACAGGTATGAATGTTTAGTTGCTCAACGTGTTTTGAGTGTGCAGATCACACAAGCTGAGCAAAATCAGAGGCACAATTTGTTCCATACCAAGGGAGTTGTGAAGGAACGTTCTGTGTGCGTCATAATAGACGGAGGGAGCTGCAACAACTTGGCTAGCATGGAGATGGTGGAGAAGCTTTCTCTCACCACAAGACCACATCCACATCCTTACTACATCCAATGGTTCAACAACAGCGGCAAGGTTAAGGTAACACGTACTGTTCGTGTGCATTTTAGTATCTCTACATATGCTGATTATGTTGATGTTGATGTGGTACCTATGCAAGCATGTTCCTTATTACTTGGCAGACCATGGCAATTTGATAAAAATTCTGTACACCATGGTAGAAACAATCACTATACTCTTGTTCATAAGGATAAAAATATTACTTTGCTTCCTATGACTCCTGATTCCATTTTGAAAGATGATATTAATAGAGCTAATAAAGCAGAACAGGAGACGAATAAGAGTGAAAATCAGATTGTGGCAAAAGAATTTGAGCAACAAATGAAGCCTAATAATAAACCATCTAGTGTTGCTTCTAAAATTAAATTGAAAAGTGCATGTTTATTTGCCACCAAATCTGATATTGATGAGCTAGATTTCAGCAAATCTGTTTGCTATGCTTTTGTGTGCAAAGAGGCATTATTTTCATTCGAGGACGTGCCTTCCTCTTTGCCTCCTGCTGTCACTAACATTTTGCAGGAGTTCGCTGACGTCTTTCCACAAGACGTGCCACCGGGATTACTGCTTATTCGAGGGATTGAGCATCAGATTGACTTAATTCCCGATGCTTCACTGCCAAACCGTGCACCATACCATACCAATCCAGAGGAGACGAAGGAGATTATGCGTCAAGTACAAGAGCTTCTCGACAAAGCCTATATACGCGAATCCCTTAGTCCTTGTGCTGTTCCTATTATTCTAGTGCCGAAAAAGGATGGTACATCACGTATGTGTGTTGATTGTAGAGGCATTAATAATATTACTATTCGTTATCGTCATCCTATTCCTAGGCTAGATGATATGCTTGATGAATTGAGTGGCTCTACAATATTCTCCAAAGTTGATTTGCGTAGTGGATACCATCAAATTCGTATGAAATTGGGAGATGAATGGAAAACAGCATTCAAAACTAAGTTTGGATTATATGAGTGGTTAGTCATGCCTTTTGGGTTAACTAATGCACCTAGTACTTTCATGAGATTAATGAACGAAGTTTTACGTGCTTTCATTGGACGATTTGTGGTAGTTTACTTTGATGGCATATTGATTTATAGCAGATCTTTGGAAGAACATTTGGAACATTTACGTGTTGTTTTTATTGCTCTACGTGATGCACGTTTGTTTGGTAACCTTGGGAAGTGCACCTTTTGCACTGACCGAGTATCTTTTCTTGGCTATGTTGTTACTCCACAGGGAATTGAAGTTGATAAAGCCAAGATTGAAGCTATTGAGAGTTGGCCGCAACCCAAAACGGTCACACAAGTGAGGAGTTTTCTTGGCCTCGCTGGATTCTATAGGCGTTTTGTGAGCGATTTCAGCACCATTGCTGCACCTCTCAATGAGCTTACAAAGAAAGATGTGCCTTTTCTTTGGGGTACCGCACAGGAAGAAGCCTTCTCGGTATTGAAAGATAAGTTGACACATGCTCCTTTACTCCAACTTCCTGATTTTAATAAGACTTTTGAGCTTGAATGTGATGCTAGTGGAATTGGATTAGGCGGTGTGTTATTACAAGATGGCAAACCTGTTGCATACTTTTCTGAAAAATTGAGTGGGCCTAGTCTGAATTATTCTACTTATGATAAAGAATTATATGCTCTTGTTCGGACTTTAGAAACATGGCAACATTATTTATGGCCCAAAGAATTTGTTATACATTCTGATCATGAATCTTTGAAACATATTAAAAGTCAAGCTAAACTGAATCGTAGACATGCTAAATGGGTTGAATTCATTGAGACTTTTCCTTATGTCATTAAACACAAGAAGGGAAAAGAAAATGTTATTGCTGATGCATTGTCTCGCCGCTATACTATGCTTTCACAACTTGACTTCAAAATATTTGGTTTGAAGACCATCAAAGATCAATATGTGCATGATGCTGATTTTAAAGATGTAATGCAGAATTGTAAAGAAGGAAGAATGTGGAACAAGTTCGTCGTTAACGATGGATTTGTGTTTCGTGCTGACAAGCTATGCATTCCAGCTAGCTTCGTTCGTCTTTTGTTGTTGCAGGAGGCGCATGGAGGAGGATTAATGGGACACTTTGGCGTGAAGAAGACGGAGGACGTACTTGCTACACATTTCTTTTGGCCAAAGATGAGACGGGATGTTGAGCGTTTTATTGCTCGATGCACTATATGTCAAAAAGCTAAGTCACGACTCAATCCTCATGGTTTATATATGCCTTTGCCTGTACCTAGTGTTCCTTGGGAGGATATATCTATGGACTTTGTTTTAGGTTTACCTCGAACAAAGAAGGGGAGGGATAGCATATTTGTTGTCGTCGATAGATTCTCGAAAATGGCACACTTTATACCATGTCATAAAAGCGATGATGCTGTTAATGTTGCTGATTTGTTCTTTCGTGAAATTATTCGCTTGCATGGTGTGCAAAATACTATTGTTTCAGATCGTGATACTAAATTTCTTAGCCACTTTTGGAGATGTTTATGGGCTAAGTTGGGGACTAAACTGCTTTTTAGTACTACTTGTCACCCCCAAACTGATGGACAAACTGAAGTAGTCAATAGAACGTTGTCTACTATGCTTAGGGCTGTTTTGAAGAATAATAAGAAAATGTGGGAGGAATGCTTGCCTCATATTGAATTTGCTTATAATTGTTCATTGCATTCTACTACTAAGATGTGCCCGTTTGAAGTTGTGTATGGTTTCCTACCTCGTGCACCTATTGATTTGTTGCTTCTTCCATCTTCGGAGAAGGTTAATTTTGATGCTAAACAACGTGCTGAATTGATTTTAAAAATGCATGAGTTAACTAAGGAAAACATTGAGCGTATGAATGCTAAATATAAACTTGCTGGAGATAAGGGTAGAAAACATGTTGTGTTTGCACCTGGAGATCTTGTTTGGTTACATTTGCGTAAGGATATATTTCCTGATTTGCGCAAATCAAAGCTAATGCCACGTGCTGATGGTCCCTTTAAGGTGTTAGAGAAAATAAATGATAATGCATATAAACTTGAGCTGCCTGCAGATTTTGGGGTTAGTCCCACTTTTAACATTGCAGATTTGAAGCCTTATTTGGGTGAGGAAGATGAGTTTCCGTCGACGACGACTTCATTTCAAGAAGGGGAGGATGATGAGGACATCAATACCATTGTTACACCCACAACCCCTACTGCTACATATACGGGACCAATTACTAGAGCTCGCGCACGCCAATTAAATTATCAGGTACTTTCGTTTCTTGGTAATGATTCTAATGTTCATGAGAATATGATGCTGCCTAAATTGGATACATTTGTTTTGCTTACAAATGAAGGGCCTAGCTTGGAGAAGGATGAACATTGGAGCAAGAACAAGCATGGAGATGATGCCATGCGCAAGGGGAACAAGAACGAAGTTACAAGTGATGATTTCAGGACTTTGAAGCCACCATAATGGGTGCATGAAGCCATGGACGAAATATACAAGATGCCACTTCATAAATTTCGTCCCGAGGCTATTATAGGTGCTGCGTCACCTTTTTATTGGGCCAGGCCCATGTAATTTCGAAATACATAAGTATAGGCTATTTTTAGAGTCCGTATGTGTGGGGAAACAAGAGATAGGGTTGATTTCGGACCCCTCCACCAAGGGCCACGAAATTCCCCATCTCTTCCTCCATATATACAGCCCTTAGGGCACCGTTTAGACTTTGGGTTTTGTTTAGATTAAAAGTTCGCCATAGCTGCAACTTCGCGTACTTCGTTTGTGTTCAACGACCAGACAAAGGCGTCACAGAACCCCATCTTGATCAATAAAGCTTTCATCTTATATTCGCAATATCCAGATTGCAATCTTAGTTTCTTGCTTGTTCTTTGTTTGCTCGCAGGAAACAGACCCTCGTGGTTAGGTTGATCGTGCTCCGGCGTGGTCAATAACCTCTCGGAGTTGGTTTAGCGATTGCTAAGGCGCGACGTCCTCGCACGTTCCTAGTCGGATCGTCAAAGTCGACTTCCACCAAAGCGATATCCATCATCTCATCGAAAGACGGGACACCTTTGCCTCTATCACTAGGTCAGAGCTATGACCCTACCCTAGGTACATAGCTTCATCAGGCCCCACTATCAGGTTTAAAGGAGAGAGAGAAACAGAGGGCGGCGACTTTGTTGCCGGTGGTTCTCCGGCGAGGAGGCCACGGTTGCCGCCGGCGAGTGGATGGATGGATGTGGCACTACACGGCGAACACGCACATATTAGTAGCTCGGTCGGAGGTGGACGGATGGCATCGGGTGATCGTCTCCAGAGGCGTCAGCGGAGAGGGCTCGTCAGAGTTGACGATTCCGGCGAGGTAGGGGCGCTCCAGCAGCACGGGATCGACCAGGAAAACTCCACGAGCATGCCGGAGGGGTCGGAAGGAGTCGAGGAATGCCGGAGGAAGCAGAACACTGAGAGGGGATCAACGGCGAAGTCTGATACGTCTCCAACCTATCTATAATTTTTGATTGTTCCATGCTATTATATTATCTGTTTTGGATGTCAATGGGCTTATTTATACACTTTTATATTATTTTTGGGACTAACCTACTAACCCAAGGCCCAGTGCAAATTCTTGTTTTTTTCCTATTTTAGTGTTTCATAGAAAACGAATATTAAACGGAATCCAAACGGAATGAAACCTTCAGGAGAGTTATTTTTGGAACAAATGTGATCCAGGGGACTTGGAGTGGACGTCAAGAAAGAAATGAGGGAGCCACGAGGCAGGGAGGCGCGCCTGCCCCCCTGGCGTGCCCCCCACCCTCGTGGGCCCCTTGCAGGTCCACCGACCTACTCCTTCCTCCTATATATACCCATATACCCCGAAAACATTCAGGACCACCACGAAACCCTATTTCCACCGCCGCAACCTTATGTACCCAAGAGATCCCATCTTGGGGCCTTTTCCGGAGCTCCGCCGGAGGGGGAATCAATCACGGAGGATTCCACATGAACACCATAGCCTCTCCGATGATGTGTGAGTAGTTTACTTCAGACCTTCGGGTCCATAGTTATTAGCTAGATGGCTTCTTCTCTCTCTTTGGATCTCAATACAAAGTTCTCCTTGATCTTCATAGAGATCTATCCGATGTAACTCTTTTTGCGGTGTGTTTGTCGAGATCCGATGAATTGTGGGTTTATGATCAAGATTATCTATGAACAATATTTGATTCTTCTCTGAAATCTTTTAGTATGATTGGTTATCTTTGCAAGTCTCTTCGAATTTTTAGTTTGGTTTGGCCTACTAGATTGATATTTCTTGTAATGGGAGAAGTGCTTAGCTTTGGGTTCAATCTCGCGTGTCCTTTCCAAGTGACAGCAGGGGCAGGAAGGCACGTATTGTATTGTTGCCATCGAGGATAAAAATATGGGGTTTATATCATATTGCTTGAGTTTATCCCTCTACATCATGTCATCTTTCATAAAGCGTTACTCTGTTCTTATGAACTTAATACTCTAGATGCATGCAGGATAGTAGTCGATGTGTGGAGTAATAGTAGTAGATGCAGAATCGTTTTGGTCTAGTTGTCGCGGACGTGCTGCCTATATACATGATCATGCCTAGATACTCTCATAATTATGCACTTTTCTATCAATTGCTCGACAGTAAGTTGTTCACCCACCGTAATACTTGTGCTATCTTGAGAGAAGCCACTAGTGAAACCTATGGCCCCCGGGTCTATCTTTTATCATATAAGTTTCCAATCTATTTTATTTCGCAATCTTTACTTTCAATCTGTATCATAAAAATACCAAAAATATTTATCTTATTATTATTATCTCTATCAGATCTCACTCTCGCAAGTGACCGTGAAGGGATTGACAACCCCTTTATCGCGTTGGTTGTGAGGTTCTTATTTGTTTGTGTAGGTACGAGGGACTTGCGTGTAGTCTCGTACTAGATTGATACCTTGGTTCTAAAAAACTAAGGGAAATACTTACGCTACTTTACTGCATCACCCTTTCCTCTTCAAGGGAAAACCAACGCAGTGCTCAAGAGGTAGCAAGAAGGATTTCTGGCGCCATTGCCGGGGAGATCTACGCACAAGTCAAGACATACCAAGTACCCAGCATAAACTCTTATCCCTTGCATTACATTATTTTCCATTTGCCTCTCGCTTTCCTCTCCCCCACTTCACCCTTGCCATTTTATTCGCCCTCCTTTTCCGTTCCCCTTCTCATTTCTAGTTCGTCTCTTTTCCCTTGCTTCTTGGGTGCTTGTGTGTTGGATTGTTTGTCACGATGTCTCAAGATAATACTAAATTATGTGATTTTTCCAATACCAACAATAATGATTTTATTAGCACTCAGATTGCTCCGCTTACCGATGCTGAATCTTGTGAAATTAATACTGCTTTGTTGAATCTTGTCATGAAAGATCCGTTTTCCGGCCTTCCTAGTGAAGATGCTGCTACCCATCTAAATAGCTTTGTTGATTTGTGTGATATGCAAAATAAGAAAGATGTGGATAATGATATTGTTAAATTGAAGCTATTCCCGTTTTCGCTTAGAGATCGTGCTAAAACTTGGGTTTTGTCTTTGCCTAAAAATAGTATCGATTCATGGAATAAGTGCAAAGATGCTTTTATGTCTAAGTATTTTCCTCCCGCTAAGATCATCTCTCTTAGAAACGATATTATGAATTTTAAGCAACTTGATCATTAACATGTTGCACAAGCTTGGGAGAGGATGAAATTAATGATACATAATTGCCCTATACATGGTTTGAATCTTTGAATGATTATACAATTTTTTATGCTGGATTGAATTTTGCTTCTAGAAATCTTTTAGATTCGGCCACGGGAGGCACTTTTATGGAAATCACTTTAGGAGAAGTGATGAGGACATCAATACCATTGTTACACCCACAGGCCATGCTGCTATACATACTGGACCAATTACTAGAGCTCACGCACGCCAATTGAATTATCAAGTACTTTTGTTTCTTGGTAACGATTCTAATGTTCATGAGAATATGATGCTGCCTAAATTGGATACATTTGTTTTGCTTACAAATGAAGGTCCTAGCTTGGACAAGAAAGATGAACCTTGGAGCAAGTTCAAGCATGGAGATGATGGCATGCGCAAGGGGAACAAGAACGGAGTTACAAGTGATGATTCCAGGACTCTAAAGCCACCATAATGAGTGCATGAAGCATGGGACGAAATATACACGATGCCACTTCATAAATTTCTTCCACAGGCTATTCTAGGTGTTGCGTCACCTTATTATTGGGCCAGGCCCATGTATTTTCGAAGTACTTAAGTATAGGCTGTTTTTAGAGTCCGTATGTGTGGGGAAACAAGAGTTAGGGTTAGTTTCGGACCCCTCCACCAAGGGCCACGAAATTCCCCCTCTCTCCTCCATATATACAGCCCTTAGGGCATCGTTTAGACTTTGGGTTTTGTTTAGACTAAAAGTTCGCCATAGCTGCAACTTTGCGTCCTTCGTTTGTGTCCAACGACCAGACCAAGACGTCACAGAACGCCACCTTCATTAATAAAGCTTTCCTCTTTTATTTGCAATATCCAGATTGCAATCCCAGTTTCTTGCTTGTTCTTCGTTCACTCGCAGGAAATAGACCCTCGTGGTCAGGCTGATCGTGCTCCGGCGTGGTCAATAACCTTCGGAAGTTGGTTTAGCGATTGCTAAGGCGCGAGGTCTTCGCACGTTCGTAGTCGGATTGATGAGGACATCAATACCATTGTTACACCCACAGCCCCTAATGTTACATATACTGGACCAATTACTAGAGCTCGCGCACGCAATTAAATTACCAGGTACTTTCGTTTCTTGTTAATGATTCTAATGTTCATGAGATTATGATGCTGCCTAAATTGGATACATTTGTTTTGCTTACAAATGAAGGGCCTAGCTTGGAGAAGGATGAACATTGGAGCAAGAACACGCATGGAGTTGATGGCATGCGCAAGGGATCAATAACGGAGTTACAAGTGATGATTTCAGCACTTTGAAGCCGCCATAAGGAGTGCATGAAGCCTTGGACGAAATATACAAGATGCCACTTCATAATATTCGTCCATAGGCTATTCTAGGTGCTGCGTCACCTTATTAATGGGCCAGGCCCATGTAATTTCGAAATACTTAAGTATAGGCTATTTTTAGAGTCCGTATGTGTGGGGAAACAAGAGTTAGGGTTGGTTTTGGACCCCACCCTCAAGGGCCACGAAATTCCCCCCTCTTCCTCCATATATACAGCCCTTAGGGCGTCGTTTAGACTTTGGGTTTTGTTTAAATTAAAAGTTCGCCATAGCTGCAACTTCGCGTACTTCGTTTGTGTCCAACGACCAGACCAAGACGTCACAGAACCCCACCTTGATCAATAAAGCTTTCATCTTATATTCGCAATATCCCGATTAAAATCTTAGTTTCTTGCTTGTTCTTCGTTTGCTCGCAGGAAACAGACCCTCGTGGTCAGGTTGATCGTGCTCCGGCGTGGTCAATAACCCTCGGAAGTTGGTTTAGCGATTGCTAAGGCACGACGTCTTGCACGTTCGTAGTCGGATCGTCAAGGTCGACTCCCACAGAAAACGATAGCCACCATCTCATCGAAACATCGGGACACCTTAGCCTCTATCAAGTGGTATCAGATTTCCAGGTTGCTCGGTGAGATTTTACAGTTTTTCGTAGATTAGATTGAGTCTATTCTTCATACCTACAGTCCACGAAAAAGCCAAAAAAAATTAGGGTTAGTTCATCATATCCGAACCAATCTGAGCCTTTGCATAATATTTTTAGGGTTTTTGCTTTGTTGAATTTGCGGTTGCATCGTCGTGTCAAGTTGCTGGTCTTAGCGTCTAGTCTTTTAGAGTTTCGAGTTCTGGTCATAAGTTGTCACGCCGCCGCCGCACCATCATCATCGCCCATCTACCACTTTTGCTTATCCGCCACCACTCTAAATCCATATCCATATACCACCACCAATCCGTATCCATATACCACCACCAATCTGTATCCATATACCACCACCGCTACCATATACCACCACCGCTGCCATATACCACAACCATATATCCACCACCAATCCGAGTTCTTCTCATATTAGGTTTGTTCTTGAGATCAATCTAAATTCCGATTCGTGTTTCCTTGCCTGCGTAGGTCTCGAAAAAAAAACGAGTCTGGAGACGCCCGGGCAGTTTTTAGGCCAAAATTTTCACGGGCAATTTTTTTCCCTATCCTATTTTTAGGCTTTTCTGAGTCTTTTGAGCCACGTGCCATCATGGTGATTTTTTGTCGCACTTTTTCGTCGTCGCTGCCCTGATTTCTGAAAAAAAAAAGTGAATTTTTTTCGTGCCCATCCTATCAGTTTGACGAGGGAAGAGTTTTGAGACACTCGCCATTATAGTGATTTTTCGAAAAAAAAGAGGAGCGCAAAAAAAAGGAGCGCAAAAAAAGAGCGAAAAAAAAGAGTTCCAGAGTGTGCTTTTCCCTTATTTATGTGCAGCGCCGTGATCTTGTTAGTGTTCTAGGCTCGCGTCTCTAGCACGGTCTAGCCTAGGACCAGCACAGTACCGTCGTTGAGCGTTTATTCAACTTTGCATCTCTGAATTGATTATTGCTGACCCTTTTTGCTACCATACTATAAGCCTTCCCAGCTCCACATACATCTATGTCGTGCGTTTGACTCTCCCTGGCAATCGCTCTATCCAAGCTTTTGAGAGTTTTGACTACAACGATTGCCGATCACCGCATGCTGCTGGGTAAAAACTGGTAAGAATTTGAGATTTGCTTGACGGATTTGTGACACCCGCCACCACCACCACTTGTTAGTAGTCTGTAGGATCATATTCTTGTGCGTTTCTATTGCTGCTAACCATGCCAGGATCACAAGCCGACGAGACTGACTGGGAGAACTTGACGAACAAGGAGCTTCATGATACATTTCAGCAAATGATGAGTGGACAGGTGCAAGATGTGATAAACAGATTTGAAGAGGCCATGGAGAAGATAGATGGCATGGAGAAGACGTTTGAAACAAAGCTCGATAACAAGTTTGCTGAATTGCTTTCGCGTTTTCCACCACCACCACCGGCTGCTCCTGTCGCACCTCTGCAACAACAGCAACAACATCGACTACCTCCACGTCGGGAAACAGCCCTCCGCCGAGCGAGCCGTGTCCCTCTTCAGTCGGGCCAAACTGCTGGTGCTGCTGTTGATACTTCTGTGGCTCCTACTGCTGATGTGGAGGAGGATGATTATGTGGGAGATTATGAGGATGAGGTTGATCAAAATCAGAACTACGTGCCACCACCAGCACAGCAACCACCAGGTCGTCCACATGCAAATAATGGCAATGGTAGGGCTCACCCTCAGGTACGAGATCATGACCGTCTCCCTAAACTAAAATTGAATATTCCACCATTTGAGGGTAGATATGTTCCTGATATATATCTTACTTGGGAGTTAGAAACTGAACAATGATTTACATGTTTACAATATCCCGAGGAGAGACATGTTCCTGCTGCTGTTTGTGCGTTCACTAGTTTTGCATGTGTTTGGTGGTCTGAGCATTGTAGATTATATCCTATTCCGGCTACTTGGGCTGCTTTGAAAACTTCTATGCGTACTTGTTGGGTTCCACCATATTATCAACGTGAATTACTTCAAAAATTGCAGCGCTTAAGACAGGGAAAAATTCTGTAGAAGAATATTATCACGAATTACAAACTGGCATGATTAGATGTGGTATTGTTGAGGAGAATGAAGCTATGCTTGCACGTTTTATGGGTGGATTAAATAGAGAGATTCAGACGATTCTAGAGTATAAGGAGTATACTAATATCACTCGTTTATTCCATCTTGCTTGTAAAGCTGAACGTGAAGTGCAGGATCGACAGGCATTGGTGCGGACTAACTTTTCTGCAAGTCGACCTTCATCATGGACACCACGTGCATCATCTACTTCCACACGTTCTGCTACACCGGCGCCTCCGTCGGCTGCCACCTCCAACCGTGATACCATAAAGCAGGCACAATCACCACTATCTGCCAAGAGCACACCTTTTGGGCCTGCAAAGAGCTCTTCTTCATCCATGGCATCAACAGGGCACACACATGATATTATTTGTGGACGTTGCAAGGGTGGAGGTCATTTTGCGAGAGAATGCCCATCTAAGCGTGTGATGATTGTTACTGAGGATGGTGGGTATGAGTCCGCTAGTGACTATGATGAGGAGACTTTGGCTCTTATTACACATGAAGAACACGGGGGAGATGATTCTGATCATGAGACGCAATACATAGCTTCTGAAGATGCTGACAGGTATGAATGTTTAGTTGCTCAACGTGTTTTGAGTGTGCAGGTTACACAAGCTGAGCAAAATCAAAGGCATAATTTGTTCCATACAAAGGGTGATGAGGACATCAATACAATTGTTACACCCACAGCCCCTGCTGCTATACATACTGGACCAATTACTAGAGCTCGTGCACGCCAACTAAATTACCAGGTACTTTCGTTTCTTGGTAATGATTCTAATGTTCATGAGAATATGATGCTGCCTAAATTGGATACATTTGTTTTGCTTACAAATGAAGGGCCTAGCTTGGAGAAGGATGAACATTGGAGCAAGAACAAGCATGGAGATGATGGCATGCGCAAGGGGAACAAGAACGGAGTTACAAGTGATGATTTCAGGACTTTGAAGCCACCATAATGGGTGCATGAAGCCTTGGACGAAATATACAAGATGCCACTTCATAAATTTCGTCTCGAGGCTATTTTAGGTGCTGCGTCACCTTATTATTGGGCCAAGCCCATGTAATTTCGAAATACATAAGTATAGGCTATTTTTAGAGTCCGTATGTGTGGGGAAACAAGAGATAGGGTTGATTTCGGACCCCTCCACCAAGGGCCACGAAATTCCCCCCTCTTCCTCCATATATACAGCCCTTAGGGCATCGTTTAGACTTTGGGTTTTGTTTAGATTAAAAGTTCGCCATAGCTGCAACTTCGCGTACTTCGTTTGTGTTCAACGACCAGACAAAGGCGTCACAGAACCCCACCTTGATCAATAAAGCTTTCATCTTATATTCGCAATATCCAGATTGCAATCTTAGTTTCTTGCTTGTTCTTCGTTTGCTCGCAGGAAACAGACCCTCGTGGTCAGGTTGATCGTGCTCCGGCGTGGTCAATAACCTCTCGGAGTTGGTTTAGCGATTGCTAAGGCGCGACGTCCTCGCACGTTCGTAGTCGGATCGTCAAAGTCGACTTCCACCAAAGCGATATCCATCATCTCATCGAAAGACGGGACACCTTTGCCTCTATCAAGTGGTATCAGATTTCCAGGTTGCTCGGTGAGATTTTACAGTTTTTCGTAGTTTAGATCGAGTCTGTTCTTCATACCTACAGTCCACGAAAAAGCCACGAAAAAAATTTAGGGTTAGTTCATCATATCCGAACCAATCTGAGCCTTTGCATAATCTTTTTAGGGTTTTGCTTTGTTGAATTTGCGGTTGCATCGTCGTGTCTAGTTGCTGGTCTTAGAGTCTAGTCTTTTAGAGTTTCGAGTTCTGGTCATAAGTTGTCACGCCGCCGCCGCACCATCATCATCGCCCCTGCCATCTACCACCACCGCTTATCCGCCACCGCTCCGAATCCGTATCCATATACCACCACCGATTCATATACCACCACCGATTCATATCCATATCCATATACTACCACCGCTACCACCACCGCTGCCATATACCACCACCATATATCCACCACCAATCCGAGTTCCTTGCATATTAGGTTTGTTTTCGACATCCATCTAGATTCCGATTCGTGTTTCCTTGCCGGAGTAGGTTTCGGAAAAAAAAAGAAGAGTCGGGTAGCCACGCTCCGTTTAGGCCCAAAATTTTTCGAAAACGCATTTTTCGAAAACATTTCTGGCTATCCTATTTTTAGGTGTTTCTGAGTGTTTTGAGACAGGTGCCATTATAGGAAGTTTTTTTTGACCTGTTTCCAGTTTTTGGGTCCGGGCAGTCGAAAAAAAAATTCGAAAAAAAAAATTCGTGCCCATCCTGTCAGTTTGACCTAGGAAGAGTTTTGAGACACTCGCCATTATAGTGATTTTTCGCAAAAAAAAGCAGCGCAAAAAAAAAGAGAGCGAAAAAAATATTCAGAGTGTGCTTTACCCTTGTTTACGTGCCGCGCCGTGATTTTGTTGGTGTTCTAGGCTCGCGTCTCTAGCACAGTCTAGCCTAGGACCAGCACAGTACCGTCGTTGAGCGTTTATTCAACTTTGCATCTCTGAATTGATTATTGCTGACCCTTTTTGCAACCATACTATAAGCCTTCCCAGCTCCACATACATCTACGTCGTGTGTTTGACTCTCCCCGGTAATCGCTCTATCCAAGCTTTGAGAGTTTTTGACTACAACGGTTGCCGATCACCGCCTGCTGCTGGGTAAGAACTGGTAAGAATTTGAGATTTGCTTGACGGATTTGTGATACACCACCACCACTTCTTGGTAGTCTGTAGGATCATATTCTTGCGTGTTTCTATTGCTGCTAACCATGCCAGGATCACAAGCCGACGAGATTGACTGGGAGAACTTATCGAACAAGGAGCTTCATGATAAGTTTCAGCAAATGATGACTGAACAGGTACAAGATGTGCTGAACAGTTTTGAAGAGGCCATGGAGAAGATCAGTGGCCTTGAGAAGACGTTCGAAACAAAGCTCGATAACAGATTTAATGAACTGCTTGCGCGTCTTCCACCACCGGCTGCACCTGTCGCACCTCTGCAACAACAACAACTACGCCCCCTTCCGAATCAGTATGGACGAGCACAGCGTGTTCCTATTGTGCCAGGACAAAATTCTGGTGCCGCTGTTACAGCTGTTGGTGTTTCTTTGGCTCCTGCTACTGCTCCTGCTGGTACCCAGGAGGATGATGAGTATGCGGGCGATTATGAGGATGAGGTTGATCAAAATCAGATCTACGAGCAGCCACCAGCACCACCACCAGCAGGTCGACCTCAGGTATATATTCGTAATGGTAGGCCTGCACCACCACCTCAGGTACGAGATGATGTCCATATTCCTAAACTGAAATTGAATATTCCACCATTTGAGGGTAGATATGTTCCTGATATATATCTTACTTGGGAGTTAGAAACTGAACAACGATTTACATGTTTACAATATCCTGAGGAGAGACGAGTTGCTGCTGCTGTTTGTGCTTTCACTAGTTTTGCATGTGTATGGTGGTCTGAACATTGTAGATTATATCCTATTCCAACTACTTGGGCTGCTTTGAAAAATGCTATGCGTACGCGTTGGGTTCCACCATATTATCAACGTGAATTGCTTCAAAAATTGCAGCGTTTAAGACAAGGAAAAAATTCTGTAGAAGAATATTATCAGGAATTACAAACTGGCATGATTCGATGTGGTATTGTTGAGGAGAATGAAGCTATGCTTACACGTTTTCTGGGTGGATTAAATAGAGAGATTCAGACCATTCTAGACTATAAGGAGTATACTAATATCACTCGTTTATTCCATCTTGCTTGTAAAGCTGAACGTGAAGTGCAGGATCGACAAGCATTGGCGCGAACTAACTTTTCTGCAGGCCGACCTTCCTCATGGACGCCGCGTGCATCTTCTACTTCAACTGCACCAGCACCTCAGTCAGGTGCCTCCTACAGTCGTGATACAAGAAAACAGGAACAACCACCATTATCTGCCAAGAGCGCACCTGCGGGGCCTGCACAGTGTTCTTCTTCTTCCATGGCATCAACAGGGCACACAAGTGATATTATTTGTCGTCGTTGTAAGGGAGGAGGTCATTATGCGAGGGAATGCAAATCTCCGCGTGTGATGATTGCTACTGCGGATGGTGGATATGAGTCCGCTAGTGACTATGATGAGGAGACATTGGCTCTTATTACACGTGAAGAACATGGTGGAGATGATTCTGATCATGAGACGCAATACATGGTTCCTGAAGACGCTGACAGGTATGAATGTTTAGTTGATCAACGTGTTTTGAGTGTGCAGGTCACACAAGCTGAGCAAAATCAGAGGCACAATTTGTTCCATACCAAGGGAGTTGTGAAGGAACGTTCTATGCGCGTCATAATAGACGGAGGGAGCTGCAACAACTTGGCTAGCATGGAGATGGTGGAGAAGCTTTCTCTCACCACAAGACCACATCCACATCCTTACTACATCCAATGGTTCAACAACAGCGGCAAGGTTAAGGTAACACGTACTGTTCGTGTGCATTTTAGTATCTCTACATATGCTGATTATGTTGATTGTGATGTGGTACCTATGCAAGCATGTTCCTTATTACTTGGTAGACCATGGCAATTTGATAAAAATTCTGTACACCATGGTAGAAACAATCACTATACTCTTGTTCATAAGGATAAAAATATTACTTTGCTTCCTATGACTCCTGATTCCATTTTGAAAGATGATATTAATAGAGCTAATAAAGCAAAACAGGAGACGAATAAGAGTGAAAATAAGATTGTGGCAAAAGAATTTGAGCAACAAATGAAACCTAATAATAAACCATCTAGTGTGATGAGGACATCAATACAATTGTTACACCCACAGCCCCTGCTGCTATACATACTGGACCAATTACTAGAGCTCGTGCACGCCAACTAAATTACCAGGTACTTTCGTTTCTTGGTAATGATTCTAATGTTCATGAGAATATGATGCTGCCTAAATTGGATACATTTGTTTTGCTTACAAATGAAGGGCCTAGCTTGGAGAAGGATGAACATTGGAGCAAGAACAAGCATGGAGATGATGGCATGCGCAAGGGGAACAAGAACGGAGTTACAAGTGATGATTTCAGGACTTTGAAGCCACCATAAGGGGTGCATGAAGCCTTGGACGAAATATACAAGATGCCACTTCATAAATTTCGTCCCGAGGCTATTTTAGGTGCTGCGTCACCTTATTATTGGGCCAGGCCCATGTAATTTCGAAATACATAAGTATAGGCTATTTTTAGAGTCCGTATGTGTGGGGAAACAAGAGTTAGGGTTGATTTCGGACCCCTCCACCAAGGGCCACGAAATTCCCCCCTCTTCCTCCATATATACAGCCCTTAGGGCATCATTTAGACTTTGGGTTTTGTTTAGATTAAAAGTTCGCCATAGCTGCAACTTCGCGTACTTCGTTTGTGTTCAACGACCAGACAAAGGCGTCGCAGAACCCCACCTTGATCAATAAAGCTTTCATCTTATATTCGCAATATCCAGATTGCAATCTTAGTTTCTTGCTTGTTCTTCGTTTGCTCGCAGGAAACAGACCCTCGTGGTCAGGTTGATCGTGCTCCGGCGTGGTCAATAACCTCTCGGAGTTGGTTTAGCGATTGCTAAGGCGCGACGTCCTCGCACGTTCGTAGTCGGATCGTCAAAGTCGACTTCCACCAAAGCGAAATCCACCATCTCATCGAAAGACGGGACACCTTTGCCTCTATCAATTTGTCGTCGTTGTAAGGGAGGAGGTCATTATGTGAGAGAATGCAAATCTCCGCGTGTGATGATTGCTACCGCGGATGGTGGATATGAGTCCGCTAGTAACTATGATGAGGAGACTTTGGCTCTTATTACACGTGAAGAACATGGTGGAGATGATTCTGATCATGAGACACAATACATGGCTCCTGAAGACGCTGACAGGTATGAATGTTTAGTTGCTCAACGTGTTTTGAGTGTGCAGGTCACACAAGCTGAGCAAAATCAGAGGCACAATTTGTTCCATACCAAGGGAGTTGTGAAGGAACGTTCTGTGCGCGTCATCATAGACGGAGGGAGCTGCAACAACTTGGCTAGCATGGAGATGGTGGAGAAGCTTGCTCTCACCACAAGACCACATCCACATCCTTACTACATCCAATGGTTCAACAACAGCGGCAAGGTTAAGGTAACACGTACTGTTCGTGTGCATTTTAGTATCTCTACATATGCTGATTATGTTGATTGTGATGTGGTACCTATGCAAGCATGTTCCTTATTACTTGGTAGACCATGGCAATTTGATAAAAATTTTGTACACCATGGTAGAAACAATCACTATACTCTTGTTCATAAGGATAAAAATATTACTTTGCTTCCTATGACTCCTGATTCCATTTTGAAAGATGATATTAATAGAGCTAATAAAGCACAACAGGAGAAGAATAAGAGTGAAAATCAGATTGTGGCAAAAGAATTTGAGCAACAAATGAAGCCTAATAATAAGCCATCTAGTGTTGCTTCTGAAATTAAATTGAAAAGTGCATGTTTATTTGCCACCAAATCTGATATTGATGAGCTAGATTTCAGCAAATCTGTTTGCTATGCTTTTGTGTGCAAAGAGGCATTATTTTCATTCGAGGACGTGCCTTCCTCTTTGCCTCCTGCTGTCACTAACATTTTGCAGGAGTTTGCTGACGTTTTTCCACAAGACGTGCCACCGGGATTACCGCCTATTCGAGGGATTGAGCATCAGATTGACTTAATTCCCGGTGCTTCACTGCCAAACCGTGCACCATACCGTACCAATCCAGAGGAGACGAAGGAGATTATGCGTCAAGTACAAGAGCTTCTCGACAAAGGTTATATACGCGAATCCCTTAGTCCTTGTGCTGTTCCTATTATTCTAGTGCCGAAAAAGGATGGTACATCACATATGTGTGTTGATTGTAGAGGCATTAATAATATTACTATTTGTTATCGTCATCCTATTCCTAGGCTAGATGATATGCTTGATGAATTGAGTGGCTCTACAATATTCTCCAAAGTTGATTTGCGTAGTGGCTACCATCAAATTCGTATGAAATTGGGAGATGAATGGAAAACAGCATTTAAAACTAAGTTTGGATTATATGAGTGGTTAGTCATGCCTTTTGGGTTAACTAATGCACCTAGTACTTTCATGAGATTAATGAACGAAGTTTTACGTGCTTTCATTGGACGATTTGTGGTAGTTTACTTTGATGACATATTGATTTAGCAGATCTTTGGAAGAACATTTGGAACATTTACGTGCTGTTTTTATTGCTCTACGTGATGCACGTTTGTTTGGTAACCTTGGGAAGTGCACCTTTTGCACCGACCGAGTATCTTTTCTTGGCTATGTTGTTACTCCACAGGGAATTGAAGTTGATAAAGCCAAGATTGAAGCTATTGAGAGTTGGCCGCAGCCCAAAACGGTCACACAAGTGAGGAGTTTTCTTGGCCTCGCTGGATTCTATAGGCGTTTTGTGAGAGATTTCAGCACCATTGCTGCACCTCTCAATGAGCTTACAAAGAAAGATGTGCCTTTTCTTTGGGGTACTGCACAGGAAGAAGCCTTCACGGTATTGAAAGATAAGTTGACACATGCTCCTTTACTCCAACTTCCTGATTTTAATAAGACTTTTGAGCTTGAATGTGATGCTAGTGGAATTGGATTAGGAGGTGTGTTATTACAAGATGGCAAACCTGTTGCATACTTTTCTGAAAAATTGAGTGGGCCTAGTCTGAATTATTCTACTTATGATAAAGAATTATATGCTCTTGTTCGGACTTTAGAAACATGGCAACATTATTTATGGCCCAAAGAATTTGTTATACATTCTGATCATGAATCTTTGAAACATTTTAAAAGTCAAGCTAAACTGAATCGTAGACATGCTAAATGGGTTGAATTCATTGAGACTTTCCCTTATGTCATTAAACACAAGAAGGGAAAAGAAAATGTTATTGCTGATGCATTGTCTCGTCGCTATACTATGCTTTCACAACTTGACTTCAAAATATTTGGTTTGGAGACCATCAAAGATCAATATGTGCATGATGCTGATTTTAAAGATGTAATGCAGAATTGTAAAGAAGGAAGAATGTGGAACAAGTTTGTTGTTAACGATGGATTTGTGTTTCGTGCTAACAAGCTATGCATTCCAGCTAGCTCCGTTCGTCTTTTATTGTTGCAGGAGGCGCATGGAGGAGGATTAATGGGACACTTTGGCGTGAAGAAGACGGAGGACGTACTTGCTACACATTTCTTTTGGCCAAAGATGAGACGGGATATTGAGCGTTTTATTGCTCGCTGCACTACATGTCAAAAAGCTAAGTCACGACTCAATCCTCATGGTTTATATATGCCTTTGCCTGTACCTAGTGTTCCTTGGGAGGATATATCTATGGACTTTGTTTTAGGTTTACCTCGAACAAAGAAGGGGAGGGATAGCATATTTGTTGTCGTGGATAGATTCTCGAAAATGGCACACTTTATACCATGTCATAAAAGCGATGATGCTGTTAATGTTGCTGATTTGTTCTTTCGTGAAATTATTCGCTTGCATGGTGTGCCAAATACTATTGTTTCAGATCGTGATACTAAATTTCTTAGCCACTTTTGGAGATGTTTATGGGCTAAGTTGGGGGCTAAACTGCTTTTTAGTACTACTTGTCACCCCCAAACTGATGGACAAACTGAAGTAGTCAATAGAACGTTGTCTACTATGCTTAGGGCTGTTTTGAAGAATAATAAGAAAATGTGGGAGGAATGCTTGCCTCATATTGAATTTGCTTATAATCGTTCATTGCATTCTACTACTAAGATGTGCCCTTTTGAAGTTGTGTATGGTTTCCTACCTCATGCACCTATTGATTTGCTGCCTCTTCCATCTTCGGAGAAGGTTAATTTTGATGCTAAATAACATGCTGAATTGATTTTAAAAATGCATGAGTTAACTAAGGAAAACATTGAGCGCATGAATGCTAAATATAAACTTGCTGGAGATAAGGGTAGAAAACATGTTGTGTTTGCACCTGGAGATCTTGTTTGGTTACATTTGCGTAAGGATAGATTTCCTGATTTGCGCAAATCAAAGTTAATGCCACATGCCGATGGTCCCTTTAAGGTGTTAGAGAAAATAAATGATAATGCATATAAACTTGAGTTGCCTGCAGATTTTGGGGTTAGTCCCACTTTTAACATTGCAGTTTGAAGCCTTATTTGGGTGAGGAAGATGAACTTCCGTCGAGGACGACTTCATTTCAAGAAGGGGAGGATGATGAGGACATCAATACAATTGTTACACCCACAGCCTCTGCTGCTATACATACTGGACCAATTACTAGAGCTCGTGCACGCCAACTAAATTACCAAGTACTTTCGTTTCTTGGTAATGATTCTAATGTTCATGTGATAGAGGGGAGGTGTCCCGTCTTTCGATGAGATGGTGGATTTCGCTTTGGTGGAAGTCGACTTTGACGATCCGACTACGAACGTGCGAGGACGTCGCGCCTTAGCAATCGCTAAACCAACTCCGAGAGGTTATTGACCACGCCGGAGCACGATCAACCTGACCACGAGGGTCTGTTTCCTGCGAGCAAACGAAGAACAAGCAAGAAACTAAGATTGCAATCTGGATATTGCGAATATAAGATGAAAGCTTTATTGATCAAGGTGGGGTTCTGTGACGCCTTTGTCTGGTCGTTGAACACAAACGAAGTACGCGAAGTTGCAGCTATGGCGAACTTTTAATCTAAACAAAACCCAAAGTCTAAACGATGCCCTAAGGGCTGTATATATGGAGGAAGAGGGGGGAATTTCGTGGCCCTTGGTGGAGGGGTCCGAAATCAACCCTATCTCTTGTTTCCCCACACATACGGACTCTAAAAATAGCCTATACTTATGTATTTCGAAATTACATGGGCCTGGCCCAATAATAAGGTGACGTAGCACCTAAAATAGCCTCGGGACGAAATTTATGAAGTCGCATCTTGTATATTTCGTCCAAGGCTTCATGCACCCATTATGGTGGCTTCAAAGTCCTGAAATCATCACTTGTAACTCCGTTCTTGTTCCCCTTGCGCATGCCATCATCTCCATGCTTGTTCTTGCTCCAATGTTCATCCTTCTCCAAGCTAGGCCCTTCATTTGTAAGAAAAACAAATGTATCCAATTTAGGCAGCATCATATTCTCATGAACATTAGAATCATTACCAAGAAACGAAAGTACCTGGTAATTTAGTTGGCGTGCACGAGCTCTAGTAATTGGTCCAGTATGTATAGCAGCAGGGGCTGTGGGTGTAACAATTGTATTGATGTCCTCATCATCCTCCCCTTCTTGAAATGAAGTCGTCCTCGACGGAAGTTCATCTTCCTCACCCAAATAAGGCTTCAAATCTGCAATGTTAAAAGTGGGACTAACCCCAAAATCTGCAGGCAGCTCAAGTTTATATGCATTATCATTTATTTTCTCTAACACCTTAAAGGGACCATCAGCACGTGGCATTAACTTCGATTTGCGCAAATCAGGAAATCTATCCTTACGCAAATGTAACCAAACAAGATCTCCAGGTGCAAACACAACATGTTTTCTACCCTTATCTCCAGCAAGTTTATATTTAGCATTCATGCGCTCAATGTTTTCCTTAGTTAACTCATGCATTTTTAAAATCAATTCAGCATGTTGTTTAGCATCAAAATTAACCTTCTCCGAAGATGGAAGAGGCAACAAATCAATAGGTGCATGAGGTAGGAAACCATACACAACTTCAAAAGGGCACATCTTAGTAGTAGAATGCAATGAACGATTATAAGCAAATTCAATATGAGGCAAGCATTCCTCCCACATTTTCTTATTATTCTTCAAAACAGCCCTAAGCATAGTAGACAACGTTCTATTGACTACTTCAGTTTGTCCATCAGTTTGGGGGTGACAAGTAGTACTAAAAAGCAGTTTAGCCCCCAACTTAGCCCATAAACATCTCCAAAAGTGGCTAAGAAATTTAGTATCACGATCTGAAACAATAGTATTTGGCACACCATGCAAGCGAATAATTTCACGAAAGAACAAATCAGCAACATTAACAGCATCATCGCTTTTATGACATGGTATAAAGTGTGCCATTTTCGAGAATCTATCCACGACAACAAATATGCTATCCCTCCCCTTCTTTGTTCGAGGTAAACCTAAAACAAAGTCCATAGATATATCCTCCCAAGGAACACTAGGTACAGGCTGATAGAGGCAAAGGTGTCCCGTCTTTCGATGAGATGATGGATATCGCTTTGGTGGAAGTCGACTTTGACGATCCGACTACGAACGTGCGAGGACGTCGCGCCTTAGCAATCGCTAAACCAACTCCGAGAGGTTATTGACCACGCCGGAGCACGATCAACCTGACCACGAGGGTCTGTTTCCTGCGAGCAAACGAAGAACAAGCAAGAAACTGAGATTGCAATCTGGATATTGCGAATATAAGATGAAAGCTTTATTGATCAAGGTGGGGTTCTGTGACGCCTTTGTCTGGTCGTTGAACACAAACGAAGTACGCGAAGTTGCAACTATGGCGAACTTTTAATCTAAACAAAACCCAAAGTCTAAACGATGCCCTAAGGGCTGTATATATGGAGGAAGAGGGGGGGGGGAATTTCGTGGCCCTTGGTGGAGGGGTCCGAAATCAACCCTATCTCTTGTTTCCCCACTCATACGGACTCTAAAAATAGCCTATACTTATGTATTTCGAAATTACATGGGCCTGGCCCAATAATAAGGTGACGCAGCACCTAAAATAGCCTCGGGACGAAATTTATGAAGTGGCATCTTGTATATTTCGTCCAAGGCTTCATGCACCCATTATGGTGGCTTCAAAGTCCTGAAATCATCACTTGTAACTCCGTTCTTGTTTCCCTTGCGCATGCCATCATCTCCATGCTTGTTCTTGCTCCAATGTTCATCCTTCTCCAAGCTAGGCCCTTCATTTGTAAGCAAAACAAATGTATCCAATTTAGGCAGCATCATATTCTCATGAACATTAGAATCATTACCAAGAAACGAAAGTACCTGGTAATTTAGTTGGCGTGCACGAGCTCTAGTAATTGGTCCAGTATGTATAGCAGCAGGGGCTGTGGGTGTAACAATTGTATTGATGTCCTCATCATCATGAGAATATGATGCTGCCTAAATTGGATACATTTGTTTTGCTTACAAATGAAGGGCCTAGCTTGGAGAAGGATGAACATTGGAGCAAGAACAAGCATGGAGATTATGGCATGCGCAAGGGGAACAAGAACGGAGTTACAAGTGATGATTTCAGGACTTTGAAGCCACCATAATGGGTGCATGAAGCCTTGGACGAAATATACAAGATGCCACTTCATAAATTTCGTCTCGAGGCTATTTTAGGTGCTGCGTCACCTTAATATTGGGCCAGGCCCATGTAATTTCGAAATACATAAGTATAGGCTATTTTTAGAGTCCGTATGTGTGGGGAAACAAGAGATAGGGTTGATTTCGGACCCCTCCACCAAGGGCCACGAAATTCCCCCCTCTTCCTCCATATATATAGCCCTTAGGGCATCGTTTAGACTTTGGGTTTTGTTTAGATTAAAAGTTCGCCATAGCTGCAACTTCGCGTACTTCGTTTGTGTTCAACGACCAGACAAAGGCGTCACAGAACCCCACCTTGATCAATAAAGCTTTCATCTTATATTCGCAATATCCAGATTGCAATCTTAGTTTCTTGCTTGTTCTTCGTTTGCTCGCAGGAAACAGACCCTCGTGGTCAGGTTGATCGTGCTCCGGCGTGGTCAATAATGTCTCGGAGTTGGTTTAGCGATTGCTAAGGCGTGACGTCCTCGCACGTTCGTAATCGGATCGTCAAAGTCGACTTCCACCAAAGCGATATCCATCATCTCATCGAAAGACGGGACACCTTTGCCTCTATCAAAGGGAGTTGTGAAGGAACGTTCTGTTCGCGTGATCATAGATGGAGGGAGCTGCAATAACTTGGCTAGCATGGAGATGGTGGAGAAGCTATCTCTCACCACAAGACCACATCCACATCCTTACTACATCCAATGGTTCAACAGCAGCGGCAAGGTTAAGGTAACACGTACTGTTCGTGTGCATTTTAGTATCTCTACATATGCTGATTATGTTGATTGTGATGTGGTACCTATGCAAGCATGTTCCTTATTACTTGGTAGACCATGGCAATTTGATAAAAATTCTGTACACCATGGTAGAAACAATCACTATACTCTTGTTCGTAACGATAAAAATATTACTTTGCTTCCTATGACTCCTGATTCAATTTTGAAAGATGATATTAATAGAGCTAATAAAGCAAAACAGGAGACAAATAAGAGTGAAAATCAGATTGTGGCAAAAGAATTTGAGCACCAAATGAAGCCTAATAATAAACCATCTACTGTTGTTTCTGAAATTAAATTGAAAAGTGCATGTTTACTTGCCACCAAATCTGATACTGATGAGCTAGATTTTAGCAAATCTGTTTGCTATGCTTTTGTGTGCAAAGAGGCATTATTTTCATTCGAGGACGTGCCTTCCTCTTTGCCCCCTGCTGTCACTAACATTTTGCAGGAGTTCGCTGACGTCTTTCCACAAGACGTGCCACCGGGATTACCACCTATTCGAGGGATTGAGCATCAAATTGACTTAATTCCTGGTGCTTCGCTACCCAACCGTGCACCATACCGTACCAATCTAGAGGAGACGAAGGAGATTATGCGTCAAGTACAAGAACTGCTCGACAAAGGTTATGTACATGAATCCCTTAGTCCTTGTGCCGTTCCTATCATTTAATGCCGAAAAAGGATGGTACGTCGCGTATGTGCGTTGATTGTAGAGGCATTAATAATATTACTATTCGTTATCGTCATCCTATTCCTAGGCTAGATGATATGCTTGATGAATTGAGTGGCTCTACAATATTCTCCAAAGTTGATTTGCGTAGTGGATACCATCAAATTCGTATGAAATTGGGTGATGAATGGAAAACAGCATTTAAAACTAAGTTTGGATTATATGAGTGGTTAGTCATGCCTTTTGGGTTAACTAATGCACCTAGTACTTCCATGAGGTTAATGAACGAAGTTTTACGTGCTTTCATTGGACGATTTGTGGTAGTTTACTTTGATGACATATTGATTTATAGCAAATGTTTGGAGGAACATTTGGAACATTTATGTGCTGTTTTTATTGCTCTACGTGATGCACGTTTGTTTGGTAACCTTGGGAAGAACACCTTTTGCACCGACCGAGTATCTTTTCTTGGCTATGTTGTTACTCCACAGGGAATTGAAGTTGGTAAAGCCAAGATTGAAGCTATTGAGAGTTGGCCGCAGCCCAAAACGGTCACACAAGTGAGGAGTTTTCTTGGCCTCGCTGGATTCTATAGGCCATTGTTACACCCACAGCCCCTACTGCTACATATACGGGACCAATTACTAGAGCTCGCGCACGCCAATTAAATTATCAGGTACTTTCGTTTCTTGGTAATGATTCTAATGTTCATGAGAATATGATGCTGCCTAAATTGGATACATTTGTTTTGCTTACAAATGAAGGGCCTAGCTTGGAGAAGGATGAACATTGGAGCAAGAACAAGCATGGAGATGATGCCATGCGCAAGGGGAACAAGAACGGAGTTACAAGTGATGATTTCAGGACTTTGAAGCCACCATAATGGGTGCATGAAGCCATGGACGAAATATACAAGATGCCACTTCATAAATTTCGTCCCGAGGCTATTATAGGTGTTGCGTCACCTTTTTATTGGGCCAGGCCCATGTAATTTCGAAATACATAAGTATAGGCTATTTTTAGAGTCCGTATGTGTGGGGAAACAAGAGATAGGGTTGATTTCGGACCCCTCCACCAAGGGCCACGAAATTCCCCCTCTCTTCCTCCATATATACAGCCCTTAGGGCACCGTTTAGACTTTGGGTTTTGTTTAGATTAAAAGTTCGCCATAGCTGCAACTTCGCGTACTTCGTTTGTGTTCAACGACCAGACAAATGCGTCACAGAACCCCACCTTGATCAATAAAGCTTTCATCTTATATTCGCAATATCCAGATTGCAATCTTAGTTTCTTGCTTGTTCTTCGTTTGCTCGCAGGAAACAGACCCTCGTGGTCAGGTTGATCGTGCTCCGGCGTGGTCAATAACCTCTCGGAGTTGGTTTAGCGATTGCTAAGGCGCGACGTCCTCGCACGTTCGTAGTCGGATCGTCAAAGTTGACTTCCACCAAAGCGATATCCATCATCTCATCGAAAGACGGGACACCTTTGCCTCTATCAAGTGGTATCAGATTTCCAGGTTGCTCGGTGAGATTTTACAGTTTTTCGTAGTTTAGATCGAGTCTGTTCTTCATACCTACAGTCCACGAAAAAGCCAAAAAAAATTAGGGTTAGTTCATCATATCCGAACCAATCTGAGCCTTTGCATAATCTTTTTAGGGTTTTGCTTTGTTGAATTTGCGGTTGCATCGTCGTGTCTAGTTGCTGGTCTTAGCGTTAGTCTTTTAGAGTTTCGAGTTCTGGTCATAAGTTGTCACGCCGCCACCTGATGAGGACACCAATACAATTGTTACACCCACAGCCCCTGCTGCTATACATACTGGACCAATTACTAGAGCTCGTGCACGCCAACTAAATTACCAGGTACTTTCGTTTCTTGGTAATGATTCTAATGTTCATGAGAATATGATGCTGCCTAAATTGGATACATTTGTTTTGCTTACAAATGAAGGGCCTAGCTTGGAGAAGGATGAACATTGGAGCAAGAACAAGCATGGAGATGATGGCATGCGCAAGGGGAACAAGAACGGAGTTACAAGTGATGATTTCAGGACTTTGAAGCCACCATAATGGGTGCATGAAGCCTTGGACGAAATATACAAGATGCCACTTCATAAATTTCGTCCCGAGGCTATTTTAGGTGCTGCGTCACCTTTTTATTGGGCCAGGCCCATGTAATTTCGAAATACATAAGTATAGGCTATTTTTAGAGTCCGTATGTGTGGGGAAACAAGAGATAGGGTTGATTTCGGACCCCTCCACCAAGGGCCACGAAATTCCCCCTCTCTTCCTCCATATATACAGCCCTTAGGGCACCGTTTAGACTTTGGGTTTTGTTTAGATTAAAAGTTCGCCATAGCTGCAACTTCGCGTACTTCGTTTGTGTTCAACGACCAGACAAAGGCGTCACAGAACCCCACCTTGATCAATAAAGCTTTCATCTTATATTCGCAATATCCAGATTGCAATCTTAGTTTCTTGCTTGTTCTTCGTTTGCTCGCAGGAAATAGACCCTCGTGGTCAGGTTGATCGTGCTCCGGCGTGGTCAATAACCTCTCAGAGTTGGTTTAGCGATTGCTAAGGCGCGACGTCCTCGCACGTTCGTAGTCGGATCGTCAAAGTCGACTTCCACCAAAGCGATATCCATCATCTCATTGAAAGACGGGACACCTTTGCCTCTATCAAGTGGTATCAGATTTCCAGGTTGCTCGGTGAGATTTTTCAGTTTTTCGTAGTTTAGATCGAGTCTGTTCTTCATACCTATAGTCCACGAAAAAGCCAAAAAAAATTAGGGTTAGTTCATCCCATCCGAACCAATCTGAGCCTTGCATAATCTTTTATGTATTTGCTTCGTTGAATTTGCGGTTGCATCGTCGTGTCCAGTTGCTGGCCTTAGCGTCTAGTCTTTTAGAGTTTCGAGTTCTGTTCACAGGTTGTCACGTCGCCGCTGCCATATATCACCACCGCATCATCGTCGTTGCTGTTGCCATATACCACCACCACATATTCACCGTCAATCCGAATCCATATACGCCACCACATATCTGCCGCCATCACGCCAATCCGAGTTCACCTGCAACATATATCCGCCACCTGTCCGTGTTCCACCAGATTCATCTTCGCCACCAGTCCGAGTTCCACCAGATTCATCTCCGCCACCAGTCCTAGTCCGAGTCCAGTAATTGTTGCATTGTTCTCGATTTCCAGATCACGCGATACTCCGAGTCGTGACAGAGAAGGACTCCCCAACTTCCGAGCCATCCGCAGAAGAAAAATAGTTCCAATTTCAAAAAAAAAACCTAAGTCTGGAAAATTCTGGCTAGGCAGTTTTTAGACCATTTGTAGACTTTTTCGAAAAAAAAATTGTTACGGAGCAAAAAAAAAAGAGGAAAAAAAAAGTGCAAAAAAAAAGAGAAAAAAAATTCAGATTGTGCTCCTCCCTTGTTTACGTGCCGCACCGTGATTTTGTTGGTGTTCTAGGCTCGCGTCTCTAGCACAGTCTAGCCTAGGACCAGCACAGTACCGTCGTTGAGCGTTTATTCAACTGTGCATCTCTGAATTGATTATTGCTGACCCTTTTTGCTACCATATTATAAGCCTTCCCAGCTCCACATACATCTACGTCGTGCGTTTGACTCTCCCTGGTAATCGCTCTATCCAAGCTTTGAGAGTTTTGACTACAACGGTTGCCGATCACCGCCTGTTGCTGGGTAAGAACTGGTAAGAATTTGAGTTTTGCTTGACGGATTTGTGACACCCACCACCACCACTTGTTTGTAGTCTGTAGGATCATATTCTTGTGTGTTTCTATTGCTGCTAACCATGCCAGGATCACAAGCCGACGAGATTGACTGGGAGAATTTATCGAACAAGGAGCTTCATGATAAGTTTCAGCAAATGATGACTGAACAGGTGCAAGATGTGTTGAACAATTTTGAAGAGGCCATGGAGAAGATCACTGGCCTTGAGAAGACGTTCGAAACAAAGCTCGATAACAAGTTTAATGAATTGCTCGCGCGTCTTCCACCACCACCACCACCCGCTGCACCTAACGCACCTCTCCAACAACAACAACGGCTACCTCCACGTCGCGAAACAGACCTCCGCCGAGCAAGCCATGTTCCTCTTGCGTTTGGCCAAACTGTTGGTGCTGCTGTTGATACTTCTGTGGCTCCTGCTGCTGATGCGGAGGAGGATGATTATGTGGGAGATTATGAGGATGAGGTTGATCAAAATCAGCACTACGTGCAGCCACCTGTACCACCACCAGCAGGTCGACCTCAGGTATATATTCGTAATGGTAGGCCTGCACCACCACCTCAGGTACGAGATGATGTCCATATTCCTAAACTGAAATTGAATATTCCACCATTTGAGGGTAGATATGTTCCTGATATATATCTTACTTGGGAGTTAGAAACTGAACAACGATTTACATGTTTACAATATCCTGAGGAGAGACGAGTTGCTGCTGCTGTTTGTGCTTTCACTAGTTTTGCATGTGTATGGTGGTCTGAACATTGTAGATTGTATCCTATTCCAACTACTTGGGCTGTTTTGAAAACTGCTATGCGTACGCGTTGGGTTCCACCATATTATCAACGTGAATTGCTTCAAAAATTGCAGCGTTTAAGACAAGGGAAAAATTCTGTAGAAGAATATTATCAGGAATTACAAACTGGCATGATTAGATGTGGTATTGTTGAGGAGAATGAAGCTATGCTTGCACGTTTTCTGGGTGGATTAAATAGAGAGATTCAGACCATTCTAGACTATAAGGAGTATACTAATATCACTCGTTTATTCCATCTTGCTTGTAAAGCTGAACGTGAAGTGCAGGATCGACAAGCATTGGCGCGAACTAACTTTTCTGCAGGCCGACCTTCATCATGGACACCACGTGCATCTTCTACTTCAACTGCACCAGCACCTCCATCCGGTGCCACCTCCAGCCGTGATACAAGAAAACAGGCACAACCACCATTATCTGCCAAGAGCGCACCTGCGGGGCCTGCACAGCGTTCTTCTTCTTCCATGGCATCAACAGGGCACACAAGTGATATTATTTGTCGTCATTGTAAGGGAGGAGGTCATTATGCGAGAGAATGCAAATCTCCGCGTGTGATGATTGCTACCGCGGATGGTGGATATGAGTCCGCTAGTGACTATGATGAGGAGACTTTGGCTCTTATTACACGTGAAGAACATGGTGGAGATGATTCTGATCATGAGACGCAATACATGGCTCCTGAAGACACTGACAGGTATGAATGTTTAGTTGCTCAACGTGTTTTGAGTGTGCAGGTCACACAAGCTGAGCAAAATCAGAGGCACAATTTGTTCCATACCAAGGGAGTTGTGAAGGAACGTTCTGTGCGCGTCATCATAGACGGAGGGAGCTGCAACAACTTGGCTAGCATGGAGATGGTGGAGAAGCTTTCTCTCACCACAAGACCACATCCACATCCTTACTACATCCAATGGTTCAACAACAGCGGCAAGGTTAAGGTAACACGTACTGTTCGTGTGCATTTTAGTATCTCTACATATGCTGATTATGTTGATTGTGATGTGGTACCTATGCAAGCATGTTCCTTATTACTTGGTAGACCATGGCAATTTGATAAAAATTCTGTACACCATGGTAGAAACAATCACTATACTCTTGTTCATAAGGATAAAAATATTACTTTGCTTGATAGAGGCGAGGGTCCCGATCTTTCGATGAGATGATGGATATCGCTTTGGTGGAAGTCGACTTTGACGATCCGACTACGAACGTGCGAGGACGTCGCGCCTTAGCAATCGCTAAACCAACTCCGAGAGGTTATTGACCACGCCGGAGCACGATCAACCTGACCACGAGGGTCTGTTTCCTGCGAGCAAACGAAGAACAAGCAAGAAACTAAGATTGCAATCTGGATATTGCGAATATAAGATGAAAGCTTGATTGATCAAGGTGGGGTTCTGTGACGCCTTTGTCTGGTCGTTGAACACAAACGAAGTACGCGAAGTTGCAGCTATGGCGAACTTTTAATCTAAACAAAACCCAAAGTCTAAACGATGCCCTAAGGGCTGTATATATGGAGGAAGAGGGGGGAATTTCGTGGCCCTTGGTGGAGGGGTCCGAAATCAACCCTATCTCTTGTTTCCCCACACATACGGACTCTAAAAATAGCCTATACTTATGTATTTCGAAATTACATGGGCCTGGCCCAATAATAAGGTGACGCAGCACCTAAAATAGCCTCGGGACCAAATTTATGAAGTGGCATCTTGTATATTTCGTCCAAGGCTTCATGCACCCATTATGGTGGCTTCAAAGTCCTGAAATCATCACTTGTAACTCCGTTCTTGTTCCCCTTGCGCATGCCATCATCTCCATGCTTGTTCTTGCTCCAATGTTCATCCTTCTCCAAGCTAGGCCCTTCATTTGTAAGCAAAACAAATGTATCCAATTTAGGCAGCATCATATTCTCATGAACATTAGAATCATTACCAAGAAACGAAAGTACCTGGTAATTTAGTTGGCGTGCACGAGCTCTAGTAATTGGTCCAGTATGTATAGCAGCAGGGGCTGTGGGTGTAACAATTGTATTGATGTCCTCATCAGTGTTCCTCTTGCGTTTGGCCAAACTGTTGGTGCTGCTGTTGATACTTCTGTGGCTCCTGCTGCTGATGCGGAGGAGGATGATTATGTGGGAGATTATGAGGATGAGGTTGATCAAAATCAACACTACGTGCAGCCACCTGTACCACCACCAGCAGGTCGACCTCAGGTATATATTCATAATGGTAGGCCTGCACCACCACCTCAGGTACGAGATGATGTCCATATTCCTAAACTGAAATTGAATATTCCACCATTTGAGGGTAGATATGTTCCTGATATATATCTTACTTGGGAGTTAGAAACTGAACAACGATTTACATGTTTACAATATCCTGAGGAGAGACTAGTTGCTGCTGCTGTTTGTGCTTTCACTAGTTTTGCATGTGTATGGTGGTCTGAACATTGTAGATTATATCCTATTCCAACTACTTGGGCTGCTTTGAAAACTGCTATGCGTACGCGTTGGGTTCCACCATATTATCAACGTGAATTGCTTCAAAAATTGCAGCGTTTAAGACAAGGGAAAAATTCTGTAGAAGAATATTATCAGGAATTACAAACTGGCATGATTAGATGTGGTATTGTTGAGGAGAATGAAGCTATGCTTGCACGTTTTCTGGGTGGATTAAATAGAGAGATTCAGACCATTTTAGACTATAAGGAGTATACTAATATCACTCGTTTATTCCATCTTGCTTGTAAAGCTGAACGTGAAGTGCAGGATCGACAAGCATTGGGGCGAACTAACTTTTCTGCAGGCCGACCTTCATCATGGACACCACGTGCATCTTCTACTTCAACTGCACCAGCACCTCCATCTGGTGCCACCTCCAGCCGTGATACAAGAAAACAGGCACAACCACCATTATCTGCCAAGAGCGCACCTGCGGGGCCTGCACAGCGTTCTTCTTCTTCCATGGCATCAACAGGGCACACAAGTGATCTTATTTGTCGTCGTTGTAAGGGAGGAGGTCATTATGCGAGGGAATGCAAATCTCCGCGTGTGATGATTGCTACCGCGGATGGTGGATATGAGTCCGCTAGTGACTATGATGAGGAGACATTGGCTCTTATTACACGTGAAGAACATGGTGGAGATGATTCTGATCATGAGACGCAATACATGGCTCCTGAAGACGCTGACAGATATGAATGTTTAGTTGCTCAACGTGTTTTGAGTGTGCAGGTCACACAAGCTGAGCAAAATCAGAGGCACAATTTGTTCCATACCAAGGGAGTTGTGAAGGAACGTTCTGTGCGCGTCATAATAGACGGAGGGAGCTGCAACAACTTGGCTAGCATGGAGATGGTGGAGAAGCTTTCTCTCACCACAAGACCACATCCACATCCTTACTACATCCAATGGTTCAACAACAGCGGCAAGGTTAAGGTAACACGTACTGTTCGTGTGCATTTTAGTATCTCTACATATGCTGATTATGTTGATTGTGATGTGGTACCTATGCAAGCATGTTCCTTATTACTTGGTAGACCATGGCAATTTGATAAAAATTCTGTACACCATGGTAGAAACAATCACTATACTCTTGTTCATAAGGATAAAAATATTACTTTGCTTCCTATGACTCCTGATTCCATTTTGAAAGATGATATTAATAGAGCTAATAAAGCAAAACAGGAGACGAATAAGAGTGAAAATCAGAATGTGGCAAAAGAATTTGAGCAACAAATGAAGCCTAACAATAAACCATCTAGTGTTGCTTCTGAAATTAAATTGAAAAGTGCATGTTTATTTGCCGCCAAATCTGATATTGATGAGCTAGATTTCAGCAAATCTGTTTGCTATGCTTTTGTGTGCAAAGAGGCATTATTTTCATTCGAGGACGTGCCTTCCTCTTTGCCTCCTGCTGTCACTAACATTTTGCAGGAGTTCGCTGACGTCTTTCCACAAGACGTGCCACCGGGATTACCGCCTATTCGAGGGATTGAGCATCAGATTGGCTTAATTCCCGGTGCTTCACTTCCAAACCGTGCACCATACCGTACCAATCAAGAGGAGACGAAGGAGATTATGCGTCAAGTACAAGAGCTTCTCGACAAAGGTTATATACGCGAATCCCTTGGTCCTTGTGCTGTTCCTATTATTCTAGTGCCGAAAAAGGATGGTACATCACGTATGTGTGTTGATTGTAGAGGCATTAATAATATTACTATTCGTTATCGTCATCCTATTCCTAGGCTAGATGATATGCTTGATGAATTGAGTGGTTCTACAATATTCTCCAAAGTTGATTTGCGTAGTGGCTACCATCAAATTCGTATGAAATTGGGAGATGAATGGACAACAGCATTTAAAACTAAGTTTGGATTATATGAGTGGTTAGTCATGCCTTTTGGGTTAACTAATGCACCTAGTACTTTCATGAGATTAATGAACGAAGTTTTACGTGCTTTCATTGGACGATTTGTGGTAGTTTACTTTGATGACATACTGATTTATAGCAGATCTTTGGAAGAACATTTGGAACATTTACGTGCTGTTTTTATTGCTCTACGTGATGCACGTTTGTTTGGTAACCTTGGGAAGTGCACCTTTTGCACCGACCGAGTATCTTTTCTTGGCTATGTTGTTACTCCACAGGGAATTGAAGTTGACAAAGCCAAGATTGAAGCTATTGAGAGATGGCCGCAGCCCAAAACGGTCACACAAGTGAGGAGTTTTCTTGGCCTCGCTGGATTCTATAGGCGTTTTGTGAGAGATTTCAGCACCATTGCTGCACCTCTCAACGAGCTTACAAAGAAGGATGTGCCTTTTGTTTGGGGTACCGCACAGGAAGAAGCCTTCACGGTATTGAAAGATAAGTTGACACATGCTCCTTTACTCCAACTTCCTGATTTTAATAAGACTTTTGAGCTTGAATGTGATGCTAGTGGAATTGGATTAGGAGGTGTGTTATTACAAGATGGCAAACCTGTTGCATACTTTTCTGAAAAATTGAGTGGGCCTAGTCTGAATTATTCTACTTATGATAAAGAATTATATGCTCTTGTTCGGACTTTAGAAACATGGCAACATTATTTATGGCCCAAAGAGTTTGTTATACATTCTGATCATGAATCTTTGAAACATATTAAAAGTCAAGCTAAACTGAATCGTAGACATGCTAAATGGGTTGAATTCATTGAGACTTTCCCTTATGTCATTAAACACAAGAAGGGAAAAGAAAATGTTATTGCTGATGCATTGTCTCGTCGCTATACTATGCTTTCACAACTTGACTTCAAAATATTTGGTTTGGAGACCATCAAAGATCAATATGTGCATGATGCTGATTTTAAAGATGTAATGCAGAATAGATTTCCTGATTTGCGCAAATCAAAGCTAATGCCACGTGCTGATGGTCCCTTTAAGGTGTTAGAGAAAATAAATGATAATGCATATAAACTTGAGTTGCCTGCAGATTTTGGGGTTAGTCCCACTTTTAACATTGCAGATTTGAAGCATTATGTGGGTGAGGAAGATGAACTTCCGTCGAGGACGACTTCATTTCAAGAAGGGGAGGATGATGAGGACATCAATACAATTGTTACACCCACAGCCCCTGCTGCTATACATACTGGACCAATTACTAGAGCTCGTGCACGCCAACTAAATTATCAGGTACTTTCGTTTCTTGGTAATGATTCTAATGTTCATGAGAATATGATGCTGCCTAAATTGGATACATTTGTTTTGCTTACAAATGAAGGGCCTAGCTTGGAGAAGGATGAACATTGGAGCAAGAACAAGCATGGAGATGATGGCATGCGCAAGGGGAACAAGAACGGAGTTACAAGTGATGATTTCAGGACATTGAAGCCACCATAATGGGTGCATGAAGCCTTGGACGAAATATACAAGATGCCACTTCATAAATTTCGTCCCGAGGCTATTTTAGGTGCTGCGTCACCTTATTATTGGGCCAGGCCCATGTAATTTCGAAATACATAAGTATAGGCTATTTTTAGAGTCCGTATGTGTGGGGAAACAAGAGATAGGGTTGATTTCGGACCCCTCCACCAAGGGCCACGAAATCCACCCCCTCTTCCTCCATATATACAGCCCTTAGGGCATCGTTTAGACCTTGGGTTTTGTTTAGATTAAAAGTTCGCCATAGCTGCAACTTCGCGTACTTCGTTTGTGTTCAACGACCAGACAAAGGCGTCACAGAACCCCATCTTGATCAATAAAGCTTTTATCTTATATTCGCAATATCCAGATTGCAATCTTAGTTTCTTGCTTGTTCTTCGTTTGCTCGCAGGAAACAGACCCTCGTGGTCAGGTTGATCGTGCTCCGGCGTGGTCAATAACCTCTCGGAGTTGGTTTAGCGATTGCTAAGGCGCGACGTCCTCGCACGTTCGTAGTCGGATCGTCAAAGTCGACTTCCACCAAAGCGAAATCCACCATCTCATCGAAAGACGGGACACCTTTGCCTCTATCACTCTTTGCCTCCTGCTGTCACTAACATTTTGCAGGAGTTCGCTGACGTTTTTCCACAAGACGTGCCACCGGGATTACCGCCTATTCGAGGGATTGAGCATCAGATTGACTTAATTCCCGGTGCTTCACTGCCAAACCGTGCACCATACCATACCAATCCAGAGGAGACGAAGGAGATTATGCGTCAAGTACAAGAGCTTCTCGACAAAGGTTATATACGCGAATCCCTTAGTCCTTGTGCTGTTCCTATTATTCTAGTGCCGAAAAAGGATGGTACATCACGTATGTGTGTTGATTGTAGAGGCATTAATAATATTACTATTCGTTATCGTCATCCTATTCCTAGGCTAGATGATATGCTTGATGAATTGAGTGGCTCTACAATATTCTCCAAAGTTGATTTGCGTAGTGGCTACCATCAAATTCGTATGAAATTGGGTGATGAATGGAAAACAGCATTTAAAACTAAGTTTGGATTATATGAGTGGTTAGTCATGCCTTTTGGGTTAACTAATGCACCTAGTACTTTCATGAGATTAATGAACGAAGTTTTACGTGCTTTCATTGGACGATTTGTGGTAGTCTATTTTGATGATATACTGATTTATAGCAGATCTTTGGAAGAACATTTGGAACATTTACGTGCTGTTTTTATTGCTCTACGTGATGCACGTTTGTTTGGTAACCTTGGGAAGTGCACCTTTTGCACCGACCGAGTATCTTTTCTTGGCTATGTTGTTACTCCACAGGGAATTGAAGTTGACAAAGCCAAGATTGAAGCTATTGAGAGTTGGCCGCAGCCCAAAACGGTCACACAGGTGAGGAGTTTTCTTGGCCTCGCTGGATTCTATAGCCGTTTTGTGAGAGATTTCAGCACCATTGCTGCACCTCTCAACGAGCTTACAAAGAAGGATGTGCCTTTTGTTTGGGGTACCGCACAGGAAGAAGCCTTCACGGTATTGAAAGATAAGTTGACACATGCTCCTTTACTCCAACTTCCTGATTTTAATAAGACTTTTGAGCTTGAATGTGATGCTAGTGGAATTGGATTAGGAGGTGTGTTATTACAAGATGGCAAACCTGTTGCATACTTTTCTGAAAAATTGAGTGGGCCTAGTCTGAATTATTCTACTTATGATAAAGAATTATATGCTCTTGTTCGGACTTTAGAAACATGGCAACATTATTTATGGCCCAAAGAATTTGTTATACATTCTGATCATGAATCTTTGAAACATATTAAAAGTCAAGCTAAACTGAATCGTAGACATGCTAAATGGGTTGAATTCATTGAGACTTTCCCTTATGTCATTAAACACAAGAAGGGAAAAGAAAATGTTATTGATGATGCATTGTCTCGTCGCTATACTATGCTTTCACAACTTGACTTCAAAATATTTGGTTTAGAGCCCATCAAAGATCAATATGTGCATGATGCTGATTTTAAAGATGTAATGCAGAATTGTAAAGAAGGAAGAATGTGGAACAAGTTTGTCGTTAACGATGGATTTGTGTTTCGTGCTAACAAGCTATGCATTCCAGCTAGCTCCGTTCGTCTTTTGTTGTTGCAGGAGGCGCATGGAGGAGGATTAATGGGACACTTTGGCGTGAAGAAGACGGAGGACGTACTTGCTACACATTTCTTTTGGCCAAAGATGAGACGGGATGTTGAGCGTTTTATTGCTCGATGCACTACATGTCAAAAAGCTAAGTCACGACTCAATCCTCATGGTTTATATATGCCTTTGCCTGTACCTAGTGTTCCTTGGGAGGATATATCTATGGACTTTGTTTTAGGTTTACCTCGAACAAAGAAGGGGAGGGATAGCATATTTGTTGTCGTGGATAGATTCTCGAAAATGGCACACTTTATACCATGTCATAAAAGCGATGATGCTGTTAATCTTGCTGATTTGTTCTTTCGTGAAATTATTCGCTTGCATGGTGTGCCAAATACTATTGTTTCAGATCGTGATACTAAATTTCTTAGCCACTTTTGGAGATGTTTATGGGCTAAGTTGGGGACTAAACTGCTTTTTAGTACTACTTGTCACCCCCAAACTGATGGACAAACTGAAGTAGTCAATAGAACGTTGTCTACTATGCTTAGGGCTGTTTTGAAGAATAATAAGAAAATGTGGGAGGAATGCTTGCCTCATATTGAATTTGCTTATAATCATTCAATGCATTCTACTACTAAGATGTGCCCTTTTGAAGTTGTGTATGGTTTCCTACCTCGTGCACCTATTGATTTGTTGCCTCTTCCATCTTCGGAGAAGGTTAATTTTGATGCTAAACAACGTGCTGAATTGATTTTAAAAATGCATGAGTTAACTAAGGAAAACATTGAGCGCATGAATGCTAAATATAAACTTGCTGGAGATAAGGGTAGAAAACATGTTGTGTTTGCACCTGGAGATCTTGTTTGGTTACATTTGCGTAAGGATAGATTTCCTGATTTGCGCAAATCAAAGTTAATGCCACGTGCTGATGGTCCCTTTAAGGTGTTAGAGAAAATAAATGATAATGCATATAAACTTGAGCTGCCTGCAGATTTTGGGGTTAGTCCCACTTTTAACATTGCAGATTTGAAGCCTTATTTGGGTGAGGAAGATGAACTTCCGTCGAGGACGACTTCATTTCAAGAAGGGGAGGATGATGAGGACATCAATACAATTGTTACACCCACAGCCCCTGCTGCTATACATACTGGACCAATTACTAGAGCTCGTGCACGCCAACTAAATTATCAGGTACTTTCATTTCTTGGTAATGATTCTAATGTTCATGAGAATATGATGCTGCCTAAATTGGATACATTTGTTTTGCTTACAAATGAAGGGCCTAGCTTGGAGAAGGATGAACATTGGAGCAAGAACAAGCATGGAGATGATGGCATGCGCAAGGGGAACAAGAACGGAGTTACAAGTGATGATTTCAGGACTTTGAAGCCACCATAATGTGTGCATGAAGCCTTGGACGAAATATACAAGATGCCACTTCATAAATTTCGTCCCGAGGCTATTTTAGGTGCTGCGTCACCTTATTATTGGGCCAGGCCCATGTAATTTCGAAATACATAAGTATAGGCTATTTTTAGAGTCCGTATGTGTGGGGAAACAAGAGATAGGGTTGATTTCGGACCCCTCCACCAAGGGCCACGAAATCCACCCCCTCTTCCTCCATATATACAGCCCTTAGGGCATCGTTTAGACCTTGGGATTTGTTTAGTTAAAAGTTAGCCAACGCAACTTCGTGTACTTCGTTTGTGTCCAACGACCAGACCAAGACCGCTTACGGATCCCCACCATTATCAATACCTCATATATATTTGCAATATTCAGATTGCTTTATCATATTCTTGCTCGTTCTTCGATTGCTTGCAGGAATAGACCTTCGTGGTCAGGCTGACCGTGCTTCCGGCATCGTCAGTAACCTCAGGAGATTGGTTTAGCGATTGCTAAGGCGCAACGTCGTGCACGTTTGTAGTCGGATCGTCAAAGTCGTCTCCACCAAATCGATAGTTATCATCTCATCGAAAGATCGGGACACCCTCGCCTCTATCAACAAATGTATCCAATTTAGGCAGCATCATATTCTCATGAACATTAGAATCATTACCAAGAAACGAAAGTACCTGGTAATTTAGTTGGCGGCACGAGCTCTAGTAATTGGTCCAGTATGTATAGCAGCAGGGGCTGTGGGTGTAACAATTGTATTGATGTCCTCATCAGCGAAAATCAATTCAGAGATGCAAAGTTGAATAAACGCTCAACGACGGTACTGTGCTGGTCCTAGGCTAGACCGTGCTAGAGACGCGAGCCTAGAACACTAACAAAATCACGGCGCTGCACGTGAACAAGGGAAAAGCACACTCTGGAATATTTTTTTCGCTTTTTTTTGCGCTGCTTTTTTTTTGCGAAAAATCACTATAATGGCGAGTGTCTCAAAACTCTTCCTAGGTCAAACTGACAGGATGGGCACGAAATTTTTTTGACCAAATTTTTTTTTTCGTTTTTTCGACTGCCCGGACCCGAAAACTGGAAACGGGTCAAAAAAACTTCCTATAATGGCACCTATCTCAAAACACTCAGAAACACCTAAAAAGAGGATAGCCAGAATTTTTTTCGAAAAATGCGTTTTCGAAAAATTTTGGGCCTAAACGGAGGGTGGTTTCCAGACTCTTTTTTTTTCGAAACCTACTCCGGCAAGGAAACACGAATCGGAAACTAGATGGATCTCGAAAACACACCTAATATGCAAGGAACTCGGATTGGTGGTGGATATATGGTGGTGGTATATGGCAGCAGTGGTGGTATATGGCAGCGGTGGTAATATATGGATATGGATCGGTGGTGGTATATGGATACGGATTGGTGGTGGTATATGGATACGGATTCAGAGCGGTGGTGGTAGGTGACAGGGGCGATGATGATGGTGCGGTGGCGGCGTGACAACTTATGACCAGAACTCGAAACTCAAAAAGACTAACGCTAAGACCAGCAACTAGACACGACGATGCAACCGCAAATTCAACAAAGCAAAACCCTAAAAAGATTATGCAAAAGCTCAAATTGGTTCAGATATGATGAAGTAACCCTAATTTTTTTTGGCTTTTTCATGGACTGTAGGTATGAAGAACAGACTCGATCTAAACTACGAAAAACTGTAAAATCTCACCGAGCAACCTGGAAATCTGATACCACTTGATAGAGGCAAAGGTGTCCCGTCTTTCAATGAGATGATGGATATCGCTTTGGTGGCAGTCGACTTTGACGATCCGACTACGAACGTGCGAGGACGTCGCGCCTTAGCAATCGCTAAACCAACTTCGAGAGGTTATTGACCACGCCGGAGCACCTTTGCCTCCTGACCATGAGGGTCTGTTTCCTGCAAGCAAACGAAGAACAAGCAAGAAACTGAGATTGCAGTCTGGATATTGCGAATATAAGATGAAAGCTTTATTGATCAAGGTGGGGTTCTGTGACGCCTTTGTCTGGTCGTTGAACACAAACGAAGTACGCGAAGTTGCAGCTATGGCGAACTTTTAATCTAAACAAAACCCAAAGTCTAAACGATGCCCTAAGGGCTGTATATATGGAGGAAGAGGGGGGAATTTCGTGGCCCTTGGTGGAGGGGTCCGAAATCATCCCTATCTCTTGTTTCCCCACACATACGGACTCTAAAAATAGCTTATACTTATGTATTTCGAAATTACATGGGCGTGGCCCAATAATAAGGTGACGCAGCACCTAAAATAGCCTCGGGACGAAATTTATGATGTGGCATCTTGTATATTTCGTCCAAGGCTTCATGCACCCATTATGGTGGCTTCAAAGTCCTGAAATCATCACTTGTAACTCCGTTCTTGTTCCCCTTGCGCATGCCATCATCTCCATGCTTGTTCTTGCTCCAATGTTCATCCTTCTCCAAGCTAGGCCCTTCATTTGTAAGCAAAACAAATGTATCCAATTTAGGCAGCATCATATTCTCATGAACATTAGAATCATTACCAAGAAACGAAAGTACCTGGTAATTTACTTGGCGTGCACGAGCTCTAGTAATTGGTCCAGTATGTATAGCAGCAAGGGCTGTGGGTGTAATAATTGTATTGATGTCCTCATCAGTGGAGGAATCAACCGACGGTAGCGAGCATGAATTGGAATAGTAGTTGTTGTAGTCACCCAATGCATACTCCTGTAACTGTCTCTCAAAGGTACAAGCACGAACATACATACCAGTAATGCAACGAGGAATATACCTAAATCTTGCCTGAATATCATGGTTCAAACCACCAAAAAATCTATTCATTGTATCATCCTCAGATTCTTCTATGTCACAATGATGCATATAAGATTTGAACTCTTGATAGTAAGCATGAACAGTGTTATTGTCTTGTTTAAATTGTTCATATTTGCGAAGCAATTCACGACGATAGTAAGGAGGGAAAAATTGTTATCTCATTACATGTTTCAAATCTTTCCAAGTTGTGGGTTGGTTATCAATGTTTTTCTTACAATGCACACTCCACCAAACAGAAGCAAAACCAGTAAATGCTCTAGTGGCAGCTCGTACTCGCTCAAGTTCAGAAAAGTCATGGTAACTAAAAACATGTTCTACTTCAAGCTCCCAATCTAGATAAATAGCAGGATTAAATCTACCCTCAAATGATGGTAAAGATATAACCTGACCATGTGCTTGTGTGTATTGTCCCAACTCTCGTGATGGTGAAGATGTGTTCGTCGTCCAAGAACTTCTTTCTCCGGAACCTGTCATGATTAGTAGAAACAAGAAACTAAATTCGAGAATAATGTTCCTATGAACAACTAGGATGTGGTTGTAACGTGCTCACAGTAAAGCAAATATCAATATCTTACAAGTTCTTACCATGCGACAGGTGGTGACAGGCAACCAGCGGTGTCAAATAACTCCGAAGATTGTGTAAAGCGATTGCCAGGGAAACGTACGTATACACGGTGTAGAAATATGTGGAGCTGGGTTGGCTATATATGGTAGCAAAAGATTAGCAATAATCAATTCAAAGATGCAATGTTGAATAAACGCTCAGCGACGGTACTATGCTGGTCCTAGGCTAGACCGGACTAGAGACGCGAGCCTAGAACACTAATGAGGTCACGACATAGCACAACTAGCATCAATGAAGGATAAGTAGCTCCGAACAGCAAGATATAAGTGAAGATCACAACGGCAGTAAAGATAATGATGAATAACAACTGCCAAGCAGGATATATAACAACTCTCTCTCCAACTTTCCTCTTGAAAAGTTTGCTACTAACTCAAGCTTTCCTCTTGAAAAGTTTGCTACTAACTCAAGCTTTCCTCTTGAAAAGTTTGCTACTAACTCAAGCTTTCCAATGCAAAAAGAATCACTCAATTCTGAATTGATATGAGGAGTCAAAGAATTCTAAAACTGGCCTGAAAAACTAGAACAAACTGTATGTGCGAACTTCGGAGGGCAAAAAGACCTATTTAGAAGCTGATTTTGAGACGCCAACTATTGAACTAGCTTTTGCAAGTATTCAGATGCGTCTAGTCGCTAGCTTTAATTTGAGTACTTGTGGAGCCAAAACGGAGTTCGTATGAGGAAGTTATGTCTGTTTTACTGAACAGTGCACAAAACAGATTCCAGTCCGAATTCAACTACGAGATTGAGTCTAGATAGATCCGAATTTTGTATTTTTTTCTCTTCTCTCTTTTTTTTCTCACACTTTTTTTCTTTTTCTTTTTTTTCTCTGACTTTTTTTCTCTTTCTTTTTTTTCTTTTTTTTCTCTATCTTTTTTTTCTCCCTCTTTCCAAGACAAACTAGATAAGATGCAGATTGGATCAGGCGAAGATGTGAATGACCTCAACTATAATTATGACAACGAACAGTGCGTAACACATGGTGAAAATTGATGGATGGGATGGTGGACAGCGGAAGGGATAATGATGCAGCGGTGGTGTGATTAATGTGAACAGAACTCGAAACTCTAAACGAACTAGACACTAAGACCAGCAACTCGAAACGACGATGCAACCGATAATTCAATAATGCAAACAATGAAAAGAAAAATGCAAAGGCTCAGACTAGCTTGGACAAAGGATGAATAGATCTAACTTTTTTTTGTGGCTTTTTTCTTGGACAATAGGTAAGAAAATAAATCTAATCTAGGGAAAACTGGAAATTCTCACCGAGCAACCTGAAAACTGATACCACTTGATAGAGGCGGGGGTGTCCCGATCTTTCGATGAGATGATAACTATCGATTTGGTGAAGATGACTTTGACGATCCGACTACAAACATGCACGACGTTGCGCCTTAGCAATCGCTAAACCAACTCCGAAAGGTTATTGACCACGCTGGAGCACAATCAACCTGACCACGAAGGTCTATTCCTGCAAGCAATCGAAGAACAAGCAAGAATATGATAAAAGCAATCTGAATATTGCGAGTATATATGAAGTATTGATAAAGGAGAGGATCCGTAAGCGGTCTTGGTCTGGTCGTTGGACACAAACGAAGTACACGAAGTTGCAATGGCTAACTTTTAACTAAACAAATCCCAAGGGAAAAGCTACTAGATGGATCTACTTATATAGGAGCAAGGGGTGGCGGCCTAGGAGGTGGGAGGACGTCCCAAGGCATCCTAAAACTAACCCTAGGTCGTACAAGGCCAATGGGGCCAAGTGGAGGTGATGCAACACCTTTGGACTTGTTGTTTGACTCGGATTCTGCTGCAACGTCTGATTGTTTCGTCGATATCTCAACGCTCCGGACGAATTTGAAGGTGAATCCAATTGTTCTGGAAAGAGCACAAAATCTAGAATCCAACAAAAAAAGAATCACCCAATTCGGAGTCTGTATGAAAAAGTTGTTGGCGTTTTGAGTCAGGTATGTCTGTGCAGTCCGAATTTGAATTCAGAACGTGAGAGACTTGGACTCTATCTTCTCTTGGCCCAAAAGTGACGTGAGAGAACTTTTTGAACAGCACTTAAACATCTCTTTCTCCCTTATCTTCATATGTGAATTGTACAAATATCCCATACACCTGCAATTAGACAAAACACAAAAGTGTGTGAAGTATTTTTGTTCTGGATAACATAAATAGATTATTGAATAGTTTGCACTAGAAATCACCTGACAAATATGCATCTATGCAATATTTTTGGTCGTATCCAAGGTAGTCATGTCCTCATCAACCACCAATCCGTATCCATATACCACCACCGATCCATATCCATATATTACCACCGCTGCCATATACCACCACCGCTGCCATATACCACCACCATATATCCACCACCAATCCGAGTTCCTTGCATATTACGTTTGTTTTTGAGATCCATCTAGATTCCGATTCGTGTTTCCTTGCCGGAGTAGGTTTCGGAAAAAAAAGAGTCCGGAAACCACCCTCCGTTTACGCCCAAAAATTTTTGAAAACGCATTTTTCGAAAAAATTTCTGGCTATCCTATTTTTAGGTGTTTCTGAGTGTTTTGAGACAGGTGCCATTATAGGAAGTTTTTTTGACCCGTTTCCAGTTTTTGGGTCCGGGCAGTCGAAAAAACGAAAAGAAAAATTTGGTCGAAAAAATTTCGTGCCCATCCTGTCAGTTTGACCTAGGAAGAGTTTTGAGACACTCGCCATTATAGTGATTTTTCGCAAAAAAAAAGCAGCGCAAAAAAAAGAGCGCAAAAAAAAGAGCGAGAAAAAAATATCCAGAGTGTGCTTTTTCCTTGTTTACGTGCAGCGTCGTGATTTTGTTAGTGTTCTAGGCTCGCGTCTCTAGCACGGTCTAGCCTAGGGCCAGCACAGTATCGTCGTTGAGCGTTTATTCAACTTTGCATCTCTGAATTGATTATTTCTAACCCTTTTTGCTACCATATTATAAGCCTTCCCAGCTCCACATACATCTATGTCGTGCGTTTGACTCTCCCTGGTAATCGCTCTATCCAAGCTTTGAGAGTTTTGACTACAACGGTTGCCGATCACCGCCTGCTGCCGGGTAAGAACTGGTAAGAATTTGAGTTTTGCTTGACGGGTTTGTGATACACCACCACCACTTCTTAGTAGTCTGTAGGATCATATTCTTGTGTGTTTCTATTTGCTGCTAACCATGGTAGGATCACAAGCTGATGAGACTGATTGGGAGAACCTGACGAACAAACAGCTACATGATAAATTTCAGCAAATGATGAGTGGACAGGTGCAAGATGTGCTAAACAGATTTGACGAGGCCATGGAGAAGATAGATGGCATGGAGAAGACATTCGAAACAAAGCTTGATAGCAAGTTTAATGAATTGCTCGCGCGTTTACCACCACCACCGCCGGCTGCACCTATCGCACCTCTGCAACACCAACAACAACGCATCCTTCCGAATCAGTATGGACGAGCGAAGCGTGTTCCTATTGAGGATGGCCAATCTTCCGGTGCTGTTGTTCCTGTTATTGATGCTTCTTTGGCTCCTGCTACTGCTGCTGCTGGTACCCAGGAGGATGATGAGTATGCGGGCGATTATGAGGATGAGGTTGATCAAAATCAGAACTACGTGCACCCACCAGCACCACCTCCAGCAGGTCGACCTCAGGTATATATTCGTAATGGTAGGCCTGCACCACCACCTCAGGTACGAGATGATGTGCATATTCCTAAACTGAAATTGAATATTCCACCATTTGAGGGTAGATATGTTCCTGATATATATCTTACTTGGGAGTTAGAAACTGAACAACGTTTTACATGTTTACAATATCCCGAGGAGAGACGGGTTGCTGCTGCTGTTTGTGCTTTCACTAGTTTTGCATGTGTATGATGGTCTGAACATTGTAGATTATATCCTATTCCAACTACTTGGGCTGCTTTGAAAACTGCTATGCGTACGCGTTGGGTTCCACCATATTATCAACGTGAATTGCTTCAAAAATTGCAGCGTTTAAGACAAGGGAAAAATTCTGTAGAAGAATATTATAAGGAATTACAAACTGGCATGATTAGATGTGGTATTGTTGAGGAGAATGAAGCTATGCTTGCACGTTTTCTGGGTGGATTAAATAGAGAGATTCAGACCATTCTAGACTATAAGGAGTATACTAATATCACTCGTTTATTCCATCTTGCTTGTAAAGCTGAACGTGAAGTGCAGGATCGACAAGCATTGGCGCGATCTAACTTTTCTGCAGGCCGACCTTCATCATGGACACCGCGTGCATCTTCTACTTCAACTGCACCAGCACCTCAATCAGGTGCCTCCTCCAGTCGTGATACAAGAAAACAGACACAACCACCATTATCTGCCAAGAGCGCACCTGTTGGGCCTGCACAGAGTTCTTCTTCTTCCATGGCATCAACAGGGCACACAAGTGATATTATTTGTCGTCGTTGTAAGGGAGGAGGTAATTATACGAGAATATGCAAATCTCCGCGTGTGATGATTGCTACCGCAGATGGTGGATATGAGTCCGCTAGTGACTATGATGAGGAGACTTTGGCTCTTATTACACGTGAAGAACATGGTGGAGATGATTCTGATCATGAGACGCAATACATGGCTCCTGAAGATGCTGACAGGTATGAATGTTTAGTTGCTCAACATGTTTTGAGTGTGCAGGTCACACAAGCTGAGCAAAATCAGAGGCACAATTTGTTCCATACCAAGGGAGTTGTGAAGGAACGTTCTGTGCGCGTCATAATAGACGGAGGGAGCTGCAACAACTTGGCTAGCATGGAGATGGTGGAGAAGCTTTCTCTCACCACAAGACCACATCCACATCCTTACTACATCCAATGGTTCAACAACAGCGGCAAGGTTAAGGTAACACGTACTGTTCGTGTGCATTTTAGTATCTCTACATATGCTGATTATGTTGATTGTGATGTGGTACCTATGCAAGCATGTTCCTTATTACTTGGTAGACCATGGCAATTTGATAAAAACTCTATACACCATGGTAGAAACAATCACTATACTCTTGTTCATAAGGATAAAAATATTACTTTGCTTCCTATGACTCCTGATTCCATTTTGAAAGATGATATTAATAGAGCTAATAAAGCACAACAAGAGAAGAATAAGAGTGAAAATCAGATTGTGGCAAAAGAATTTGAGCAACAAATGAAGCCTAATAATAAACCATCTAGTGTTGCTTCTGAAATTAAATTGAAAAGTGCATGTTTATTTGCCACCAAATCTGATATTGATGAGCTAGATTTCAGCAAATCTGTTTGCTATGCTTTTGTGTGCAAAGAGGCATTATTTTCATTCGAGGACGTGCCTTCCTCTTTGCCTCCTGCTGTCACTAACATTTTGCAGTAGTTCGCTGACGTCTTTCCACAAGACGTGCCACCGGGATTACCGCCTATTCGAGGGATTGAGCATCAGATTGACTTAATTCCCGGTGCTTCACTGCCAAACCGTGCACCATACCGTACCAATCCAGAGGAGACGAAGGAGATTATGCGTCAAGTACAAGAGCTTCTCGACAAAGGTTATATACGCGAATCCCTTAGTCCTTGTGCTGTTCCTATTATTCTAGTGCCGAAAAAGGATGGTACATCACGTATGTGTGTTGATTGTAGAGTCATTAATAATATTACTATTCGTTATCGTCATCCTATTCCTAGGCTAGATGATATGCTTGATGAATTGAGTGGCTCTACAATATTCTCCAAAGTTGATTTGCGTAGTGGCTACCATCAAATTCGTATGAAATTGGGAGATGAATGGAAAACAGCATTTAAAACTAAGTTTGGATTATATGAGTGGTTAGTCATGCCTTTTGGGTTAACTAATGCACCTAGTACTTTCATGAGATTAATGAACGAAGTTTTACGTGCTTTCATTGGACGATTTATGGTAGTTTACTTTGATGACATATTGATTTATAGCAGATCTTTGGAAGAACATTTGGAACATTTACGTGCTGTTTTTATTGCTCTACGTGATGCACGTTTGTTTGGTAACCTTGGGAAGTGCACCTTTTGCACCGACCGAGTATCTTTTCTTGGCTATGTTGTTACTCCACAGGGAATTGAAGTTGATAAAGCCAAGATTGAAGCTATTGAGAGTTGGCCGCAGCCCAAAACGGTCACACAAGTGAGGAGTTTTCTTGGCCTCGCTGGATTCTATAGGCGTTTTGTGAGAGATTTCAGCACCATTGCTGCACCTCTCAATGAGCTTACAAAGAAAGATGTGCCTTTTCTTTGGGGTACCGCACAGGAAGAAGCCTTCACGGTATTGAAAGATAAGTTGACACATGCTCCTTTTGATGAGGACATCAATACAATTGTTACACCCACAGCCCCTGCTGCTATACATACTGGACCAATTACTAGAGCTCGTGCACGCCAACTAAATTACCAGGTACTTTCGTTTCTTGGTAATGATTCTAATGTTCATGAGAATATGATGCTGCCTAAATTGGATACATTTGTTTTGCTTACAAATGAAGGGCCTAGCTTGGAGAAGGATGAACATTGGAGCAAGAACAAGCATGGAGATGATGGCATGCGCAAGGGGAACAAGAACGGAGTTACAAGTGATGATTTCAGGACTTTGAAGCCACCATAATGGGTGCATGAAGCCTTGGACGAAATATACAAGATGCCACTTCATAAATTTCGTCCCGAGGCTATTTTAGGTGCTGCGTCACCTTATTATTGGGCCAGGCCCATGTAATTTTGAAATACACAAGTATAGGCTATTTTTAGAGTCCGTATGTGTGGGGAAACAAGAGATAGGGTTGATTTCGGACCCCTCCACCAAGGGCCACGAAATTCCCCCCCTCTTCCTCCATATATACAGCCCTTAGGGCATCGTTTAGACTTTGGGTTTTGTTTAGATTAAAAGTTCGCCATAGCTGCAACTTCGCGTACTTCGTTTGTGTTCAACGACCAGACAAAGGCGTCACAGAACCCCACCTTGATCAATAAAGCTTTCATCTTATATTCGCAATATCCAGATTGCAATCTTAGTTTCTTGCTTGTTCTTCGTTTGCTCGCAGGAAACAGACCCTCGTGGTCAGGTTGATCGTGCTCCGGCGTGGTCAATAACCTCTCGGAGTTGGTTTAGCGATTGCTAAGGCGCGACGTCCTCGCACGTTCGTAGTCGGATCGTCAAAGTCGACTTCCACCAAAGCGAAATCCATCATCTCATCGAAAGACGGGACACCTTTGCCTCTATCAAGGGAGTTGTGAAAGAACGTTCTGTGCGCGTCATAATAGACGGAGGGAGCTGCAACAACTTGGCTAGCATGGAGATGGTGGAGAAGCTTTCTCTCACCACAAGACCACATCCACATCCTTACTACATCCAATGGTTCAACAACAGCGGCAAGGTTAAGGTAACACGTACTGTTCGTGTGCATTTTAGTATCTCTACATATGCTGATTATGTTGATTGTGATGTGGTACCTATGCAAGCATGTTCCTTATTACTTGGTAGACCATGGCAATTTGATAAAAACTCTGTACACCATGGTAGAAACAATCACTATACTCTTGTTCATAAGGATAAAAATATTACTTTGCTTCCTATGACTCCTGATTCCATTTTGAAAGATGATATTAATAGAGCTAATAAAGCAAAACAGGAGAAGAATAAGAGTGAAAATCAGATTGTGGCAAAAGAATTTGAGCAACAAATGAAGCCTAATAATAAACCATCTAGTGTTGCTTCTGAAATTAAATTGAAAAGTGCATGTTTATTTGCCACCAAATCTGATATTGATGAGCTAGATTTCAGCAAATCTGTTTGCTATGCTTTTGTGTGCAAAGAGGCATTATTTTCATTCGAGGACGTGCCTTCCTCTTTGCCTCCTGCTGTCACTAACATTTTGCAGGAGTTCGCTGACGTCTTTCCACAAGACATGCCACTGGGATTACCGCCTATTCGAGGGATTGAGCATCGGATTGACTTAATTCCCGGTGCTTCACTGCCAAACCGTGCACCATACCGTACCAATCCAGAGGAGACGAAGGAGATTATGCGTCAAGTACAAGAGCTTCTCGACAAAGGTTATATACGCGAATCCCTTAGTCCTTGTGTTGTTCCTATTATTCTAGTGCCGAAAAAGGATGGTACATCACGTATGTGTGTTGATTGTAGAGGCATTAATAATATTACTATTCGTTATCGTCATCCTATTCCTAGGCTCGATGATATGCTTGATGAATTGAGTGGCTCTACAATATTCTCCAAAGTTGATTTGCGTAGTGGATACCATCAAATTCGTATGAAATTGGGAGATGAATGGAAAACAACATTTAAAACTAAGTTTGGATTATATGAGTGGTTAGTCATGCCTTTTGGGTTAACTAATCCACCTAGTACTTTCATGAGATTAATGAACGAAGTTTTACGTGCTTTCATTGGACGATTTGTGGTAGTTTACTTTGATGACATATTGATTTATAGCAGATCTTTGGAAGAACATTTGGAACATTTACGTGCTGTTTTTATTGCTCTACGTGATGCACGTTTGTTTGGTAACCTTGGGAAGTGCACCTTTTGCACCGACCGAGTATCTTTTCTTGGCTATGTTTCTACTCTACAGGGAATTGAAGTTGATAAAGCCAAGATTGAAGCTATTGAGAGTTGGCCGCACAAGTGAGCTTGGCCTCGCTGGATTCTATAGGCGTTTTGTGAGAGATTTCAGCACCATTGCTGCACCTCTCAATGAGCTTACAAAGAAAGATGTGCCTTTTCTTTGGGGTACCGCACAGGAAGAAGCCTTCTCGGTATTGAAAGATAAGTTGACACATGCTCCTTTACTCCAACTTCCTGATTTTAATAAGACTTTTGAGCTTGAATGTGATGCTAGTGGAATTGGATTAGGCGGTGTGTTATTACAAGATGGCAAACATGTTGCATACTTTTCTGAAAAATTGAGTGGGCCTAGTCTGAATTATTCTACTTATGATAAAGAATTATATGCTCTTGTTCGGACTTTAGAAACATGGCAACATTATTTATGGCCCAAAGAATTTGTTATACATTCTGATCATGAATCTTTGAAACATATTAAAAGTCAAGCTAAACTGAATCGTAGACATGCTAAATGGGTTGAATTCATTGAGACTTTTCCTTATGTCATTAAACACAAGAAGGGAAAAGAAAATGTTATTGCTGATGCATTGTCTCGCCGCTATACTATGGTTTCACAACTTGACTTCAAAATATTTGGTTTGGAGACCATCAAAGATCAATATGTGCATGATGCTGATTTTAAAGATGTAATGCAGAATTGTAAAGAAGGAAGAATGTGGAATAAGTTCGTTGTTAACGATGGATTTGTGTTTCGTGCTAACAAGCTATGCATTCCAGCTAGCTCCGTTCGTCTTTTGTTGTTGCAGGAGGCGCATGGAGGAGGATTAATGGGACACTTTGGCGTGAAGAAGACGGAGGACGTACTTGCTACACATTTCTTTTGGCCAAAGATGAGACGGGATGTTGAGCGTTTTATTGCTCGCTGCACTACATGTCAAAAAGCTAAGTCACGACTCAATCCTCATGGTTTATATATGCCTTTGCCTGTACCTAGTGTTCCGTGGGAGGATATATCTATGGACTTTGTTTTAGGTTTACCTCGAACAGAGAAGGGGAGGGATAGCATATTTGTTGTCGTGGATAGATTCTCGAAAATGGCACACTTTATACCATGTCATAAAAGCGATGATGTTGTTAATGTTGCTGATTTGTTCTTTCGTGAAATTATTCGCTTGCATGGTGTGCCAAATACTATTGTTTCAGATCGTGATACTAAATTTCTTAGGCACTTTGGAGATGTTTATGGGCTAAGTTGGGGACTAAACTGCTTTTTAGTACTACTTGTCACCCCCAAACAGATGGACAAACTGAAGTAGTCAATAGAACGTTGTCTACTATGCTTAGGGCTGTTTTGAAGAATAATAAGAAAATGTGGGAGGAATGCTTGCCTCATATTGAATTTGCTTATAATCGTTCATTGCATTCTACTACAAAGATGTGCCCTTTTGAAGTTGTGTATGGTTTCCTACCTCGTGCACCTATTGATTTGTTGCCTCTCCCATCTTCGGAGAAGGTTAATTTTGATGCTAAACAACATGCTGAATTGATTTTAAAAATGCATGAGTTAACTAAGGAAAACATTGAGTGTATGAATGCTAAATATAAACTTGCTGGAGATAAGGGTAGAAAACATGTTGTGTTTGCACCTGGAGATCTTGTTTGGTTACATTTGCGTAAGGATAGATTTCCTGATTTGCGCAAATCAAAGTTAATGCCACGTGCTGATGGTCCCTTTAAGGTGTTAGAGAAAATAAATGATAATGCATATAAACTTGAGCTGCCTGCAGATTTTGGGGTTAGTCCCACTTTTAACATTGCAGATTTGAAGCCTTATTTGGGTGAGGAAGATGAACTTCCGTCGAGGACGACTTCATTTCAAGAAGGGGAGGATGATGAGGACATCAATACAATTGTTACACCCACAGCCCCTGCTGCTATACATACTGGACCAATTACTAGAGCTCGTGCACGCCAACTAAATTACCAGGTACTTTCGTTTCTTGGTAATAATTCTAATGTTCATGAGAATATGATGCTGCCTAAATTGGATACATTTGTTTTGCTTACAAATGAAGGGCCCAGCTTGGAGAAGGATGAACATTGGAGCAAGAACAAGCATGGAGATGATGGCATGCGCAAGGGGAACAAGAACGGAGTTACAAGTGATGATTTCAGGACTTTGAAGCCACCATAATGGGTGCATGAAGCCTTGGACGAAATATACAAGATGCCACTTCATAAATTTCGTCCCGAGGCTATTTTAGGTGCTGCGTCACCTTATTATTGGGCCAGGCCCATGTAATTTCGAAATACATAAGTATAGGCTATTTTTAGAGTACGTATGTGTGGGGAAACAAGAGATAGGGTTGATTTCGGACCCCTCCACCAAGGGCCACGAAATTCCCCCCTCTTCCTCCATATATACAGCCCTTAGGGCATCGTTTAGACTTCGGGTTTTGTTTAGATTAAAAGTTCGCCATAGCTGCAACTTCGCGCACTTCGTTTGTGTTCAACGACCAGACAAAGGCGTCACAGAACCCCACCTTGATCAATAAAGCTTTCATCTTATATTCGCAATATCCAGATTGCAATCTCAGTTTCTTGCTTGTTCTTCGTTTGCTCGCAGGAAACAGACCCTCGTGGTCAGGTTAATCGTGCTCCGGCGTGGTCAATAACCTCTCGGAGTTGGTTTAGCGATTGCTAAGGCGCGACGTCCTCGCACGTTCGTAGTCGGATCGTCAAAGTCGACTGCCACCAAAGCGATATCCATCATCTCATCGAAAGACGGGACACCTTGGCCTCTATCAAAATGACTTCGGAGAACCATCACTATTTCATCTGGAAGATCAACTCCCACTCGATTCAAGCGATTGTTGTACTCAGACAATCTGAGCACAAGTTCAACAATTGAGCTTTTCTCCCTTAGTTTGCAGGCTAAGAAAATTGTCGGAGGTCTTATACCTCTTGACGTGGGCACGAGCCTGAAATCCCAATTTCAGCCCTCGAAACATCTCATATGTTTCGCGACGTTCCAAAACGTCTTCGGTGCCTCAACTCTAAGCCGTTTAACTGAACTATCACGTAGTTATCAAAATGTGTATGTCAGATGTTCGCAACATCCACAGACAACGTTCGAGGTTCAGCATACTGAGCGGTGCATTAAGGACATAAGCCTTCTATGAAGCAATGAGGACAATCCTCAGTTTACGGACCTAGTCCGCATAATTGCTACTATCAACTTTCAACTAAATTTTCTCTAGGAACATAACTAAACAGTAGAACTGAAGCACGAGCTACGACATAATTTGCGAAGACCTTTTGACTATGTTCAGGATAATTAAGTTCATCTTATGAACTCCCACTCAGATAGACATCCCTCTAGTCATCTAAGTGATTACATGATCCGAGTCAACTAGGCCGTGTCCGATCATCACGTAAGACGGACTAGTCAGCATCGGTGAACATCTTCATGTTGATCGTATCTACCATACGACTCATGCTCGACCTTTCGGTCTCTTGTGTTCCGAGGCCATGTCTGTACATGCTAGGCTCGTCAAGTCAACCTAAGTGTTTCGCGTGTGTAAATCTGTCTTACACCCGTTGTATGTGAACGTAAGAATCTATCACACCCGATCATCACGTGGTGCTTCGAAACGACGAACTTTCGCAACGGTGCACAGTTAGGGGGAACACTTTCTTGAAATTATTATGAGGGATCATCTTATTTACTACCATCGTTCTAAGCAAATAAGATGTATAAACATGATAAACATCACATGCAATCAAATAGTGACATGATATGGCCAATATCATATTGCTCCTTTTGATCTTCATCTTCGGTGCTCCATGATTATCATCGTCACCGGCATGACACCATGATCTCCATCATCGTGTCTCCATGAAGTTGCCTGGCCAACTATTACTTCTACTACTACAGCTAACGGTTAGCAATAAAGTAAAGTAATTACATGACGTTTATGTTGACACGCAGGTCATAAATAAATTAAGACAACTCCTATGGCTCCTGCCGGTTGTCATACTCATCGACATGCAAGTCGTGATTCCTATTACAAGAACATGATCAATCTCATACATCACATATATCATTCATCACATCCTTTTGGCCATATCACATCACATAGCATACCCTGCAAAAACAAGTTAGACGTCCTCTAATTGTTGTTTGCATGTTTTACGTGGCTGCTATGGGTTTCTAGCAAGAACGTTTCTTACCTACTCAAAGACCACAACGTGATATGCCAATTGCTATTTACCCTTCATAAGGACCCTTTTCATCAAATCCGATCCGACTAAAGTGGGAGAGACAGACACCCGCTAGCCACCTTATGCAACTAGTGCATGTCAGTCGGTGGAACCAGTCTCACGTAAGAGTACGTGTAAGGTCGGTCCGGGCCGCTTCATCCCACAATGCCGCCGAATCAAGATTGGACTAGTAACGGTAAGCATATTGAACAAAATCAACGCCCACAACTACTTTGTGTTCTACTCGTGCATAGAAACTACGCATAGACCTAGCTCATGATGCCACTGTTGGGGAACGTAGCATAAATTCAAAATTTTCCTACGTGTCACCAAGATCTATCTATGGAGTCATCTAGCAACGAGGGAGGAGTGGATCTACATACCCTTTGTAGATCGCGCGCAGAAGCGTTCAAGAGAACGGGGTTGATGGAGTCGTACTCGTCGTGATCCAAATCACCGATGATCCTAGCGCCGAACGGGCGGCACCTCCGCGTTCAACACACGTACTGAGCAGCGACGTATCCTCCTTCTTGATCCAGCAAGGGGGGAGGAGAGGTTGATGGAGATCCAACAGCACAACGGCGTGGTGGTGGAAGTAGCGGGATTCCAACAGGGCTTCGCCAAGCGCTGTGGGAGGAGGAAGATGTGTCATGGGAGGGAGAGGGAGGCGCCAGGGCTTAGGTATGGTTGCCCTCCCTTCCCCCCACTATATATAGGGCCAAGGGAGAGGGGGAGGGCGCAGCCTTGCCCCTTCCTCCAAGGAAGGGTGCGGCCAAGGGAGGAGTCCATCCTCCCCAAGGCACCTAGGAGGTGCCTTCCCCCTTTAGGACTCTTCCTTTCCCTCATCTCTTGGCACATGGGCCTCTTGGGGCTGGTGTCCTTGGCCCATATAGGCCAAGGCGCACCCCCTACAGCCCATGTGGCCCCCGGGGCAGGTGGCCCCACTTGGTGGGCCCCCGGGACCCTTCCGGTGGTCCCGGTACAATACCGGTGACCCTGAAACTTGTCCCGATGGCCGAAACAGCACTTCCTATATATAATTCTTTACCTCCAGACCATTCCGGAACTCCTCGTGACGTCCGGGATCTCATCCGGGACTCCGAACAACTTTCGGGTTACCGCATACTAATATCTCTATAACCCTAGCGTCATCGAACCTTAAGTGTGTAGACCCTACGAGTTCGGGAGAAATGTAGACATGAGCAAGACGTTCTCCGGTCAATAACCAACAGCGGGATCTGGATACCCATGTTGGCTCCCACATGTTCCACGATGATCTCATCGGATGAACCACGATGTCAAGGACTTAATCAATCCCGTATACAATTCACTTTGTGATGCGGAGCATCCCACGTTCATCCCCATGTACACTCCGACTACTCTCCGAGCCTCAAGAGGACATATGACGAGACCTCGAGCATACGCCATTGGATACAAGGTGAACTCGATCCTCTCTAAACCTTCACTTTCCTCACGTGAGACATGGTTGCTACTTCAAGCGCGGACCTTGTGCATACTCAGGTACACCCGAGGAGACCATGGAGAACCCAAGGACCAAGGCCGAGCGTGCGCAGAAGCATGGAAGAGGAGAAGGAAGAAGAAAAATGGAGCAAGACAGGACTTGCCCGGATCATCCGGACACCCAGCCGGACGGTCCGGACCGAGCCCGGACGATCCGGACGACCACCCGGACGATCCGGCTAACGTGCCCGAAGACACCCGAAGCTGCTCGACGAAGCCGGATCATCCGGACAGTCACCCGGATCATCCGGACCCCCGACACCCGGATCATCCGGGCCACCATCCGGATCATCCGGACCCCGCCTGCGTGCGTGACTTGGGCCGAAGCCCGTGTACCCCTTCGCCCCTTACTTACCCCTTCGTGGCTTAGCACTATAAATAGACCTCCTCCTCCCCACTTTGAGGGTTAGCATTGGATTAGCTCATATTTGTGAGAGAGCCTTTGCTCATCCACTTGGATACTTCTCCTCGGAGTTCAGGACCTCTTCGGAGAAGATCCCCCAAGCGGATTCAAGACCCCCATCATGGGAAGATCCCCTCGTGGATTCAAGACCTTCGTTAGGAGATGAACTGTCCTTTGTATCCTTACCTTTGTTGATTGTGGATCATATGCATCTCTTATGTGTGTGGTGATCTAGCACTTGTGTGATCGATTCCTTGTTGGTTGAGTGATTCTCTCTCATTTCCCCCCCGTGTTTCCCGTTGTGCTTCCGCGTGTTCTTCGTGATTCCCCGTAGGATCCACTCCAAACGTGAAAGATCGACCCTATAGGGTTCCACCCTACATCATTATGGTATCATGAGCCATGTTGATCACGTTTTTGGAGCCCCTACCCCGTGTTTTCTAGCTTGATTTTGTTGATTTCGTCCTAAATCCGAAAATCCCCACCAAAAATAGCCCCAATTTTTTTTGTGATTTGTTGGTTTGATGATGTTTTGTTTATTTTGATCCATGGATTTGCTTGGTTTCAAGTGGATCTAGCATTTCCCCAAGTTTCCCCACCTTCCATCCACGAAATCCCTCAAATTTTGCCCCGAAAATCATCCATTTCCGCCCAAAAATTCGTCCCCGAGAGGAAATCCCGAGCAGTTTGACCTGCCCGGATCATCCGGACCTGCTCCCGGATCAGCTGGACCCTCTCCCGGACGTCCGGATAACCCACGCACCCAGAAAACAGAACCTGAGCTGACGAACCCGGATCATCCGGATGTACACCCGGATCATCCGGACCTAGCCCGGATCATCCGGACCTCCTCCCAGATGTCCGGTTAACCCTGAAACTGACACGGCTGAAATTTTGTTTTGGTCATAACTAATTCATCCGGAGTCCGTTTTTGACGTTCTTTAGCTCGTTTTGAAGCTATTGACATCCCCCATCCACAAAAATACCACCAACACCATTTGACACCATCAAATTTTCGGGATTTTGGCATTTTTGCCTAGGGCTTCCACCATATCATCCGCATAGCCACCACCGACTTCCGCAACCTAACCCATTTTGTTCCCCATTGCATATGTGGTTGTATGAGTTGTGATTAGAGTCTCCTAAGGTGTTTCGGCTACTTAGGGACGGTTACTTCTTCATCAACCACCACCACCACTTCCACATAACCTTGCCCATCATACACTTCCACCAACCCAACCTAACCCAATTTTGTTTGAGCTTGTTTGAGTTGTGGCTTGTGTCTCCTAAGGTGTTTCAGCTACTTAGGGACGGCAACTTCAACTCCGACTCGTGTATAGCACATCATTCCACTTCCGCATTGCCTAGTGCAACACCACCACCGCTCTCCGCTACCACCATTTTGACATTTGACGTGTGAGATTTTGAGTTCGTGGTTTTTCCATTTCCTAAGGTGTTTCGGCTACTTAGGGACGAGACTCCATCATCTTGGTATCTACATCAAGAACACCGCTACTCATCATCGCCGGACGGTAACCTCCATATCATCTTGGTATCGTGGTATCCCTCCATTGTATATTCCCTTGCTATTGCATTGTTAACTTGATGAGGACATGACTACCTTGGATATGACCAAAAATATTGCATATATGCATATTTGTCAGGTGATTTCTAGTGCAAACTATTCAATAATCTATTTATGTTATCCAGAACAAAAATACTTCACACACTTTTGTATTTTGTCTAATTGCAGGTGTATGGGACATTTGTACAATCCACATATGAAGATAAGGAAGAAAGAGATGTTTATTTGCTGTCCAAAAAGTTCTCTCACGTCACTTTTGGCCCAAGAGAAGATAGAGTCCAAGTCTCACGTTCTGGATTCAGATTCGGACTGCACAGACACACCTGACTCAAAACGCACACAAGTTTTTCATACGGACTCCGAATTGGGTGATTCTTTTTTTGTTGGAAACTAGATTTCGTGCACTTTCCAACCCAATTGGAATCACCTTCAAATTCGTCCGGAGCGCTGAGTTGTGGACGAAACAATCTGATGCTGCAGCAGAATCCGAGTCAAACTACAAGTCCAAAGGTGTTACATCACCTCCACTTGGGCCCATTGGCCTTGTACGACCTAGATTTAGTTTTAGGCTGCCTTGGGACGTCCTCCCACCTCCTTGGCCTCCACCCCTTCCTCCTATATAAGTAGATCCATCTAGTAGCTTTTCCTTGGGGATTTGTTTAGTTAAAAGTTAGCCAACGCAACTTCGTGTACTTCGTTTGTGTCCAACGACCAGACCAAGACCGCTTACGGATCCCCACCATTATCAATACCTCATATATATTTGCAATATTCAGATTGCTTTATCATATTCTTGCTCGTTCTTCGATTGCTTGCAGGAATAGACCTTCGTGGTCAGGCTGACCGTGCTTCCGGCATCGTCAGTAACCTCAGGAGATTGGTTTAGCGATTGCTAAGGCGCAACGTCGTGCACGTTTGTAGTCGGATCGTCAAAGTCGTCTCCACCAAATCGATAGTTATCATCTCATCGAAAGATCGGGACACCCTCGCCTCTATCAAGTGGTATCAGTTTTCACGTTGCTCGGTGAGAATTTCCAGTTTTCCTAGATTAGATTTATTTTCTTACCTATTGTCCAAGAAAAAGCCACACAAAAAAAAGTTAGATCTGTTCATCCTTTATCCAAGCCAGTCTGAGCCTTTGCAATTTTCTATTCATTGCTTGCATAGTTGAATTATCGGTTGCATCATCGTGTAAGTTGCTGGTCTTAGCGTCTAGTTCCTTTAGAGTTTCGAGTTCTGTTCACATTAGTCACGCCGCCGCTGCATCATTATCCCTTCCGCTGTCCACCATCCCATCTATTAATTTCCACCACGTGCTACGCACTGTTCATTGTCATAATCATAGTTGAGGTCATTCACATCTTCGCCTGATCCAATCTGCATCTTATCTAGTTTGTCTTGAAAAAAAAAAGATAGAGAAAAAAAGAGAAAAAAGGAAAAAAAAGAAAAAGAGAGAGAAGAAAAAGAAAAAAAAAGCGTGAGAAAAAAAGAGAGAAGAAAAAAAATTGGATCTATCTAGAATCAATCTCGTACCTGAATTCGGATTGGAATCTGTTTTGCGCACTGTTCAGTAAAACAGGTGTATCTTCCTCATACGAAGTCCGTTTTGGCTCCGTGAGTACTCAAATTGGAGCTAGCGACGAGCCGCATCTAAATAGTTGCAGAAGCTAGTTCAATATTTGACACCTCAAAATCGGCTTCTAAATAGGTCTTTTTGCCCTCCGAAGTTCATGAACATAGCTTGTTCCAATTTTTCAGGCCAGTTTTAGAATTCTTTGACTCCTCATATCAACTCGGAATTGAGTGATTCTTTTTGCATTGGAAAGGTTGAGTTAATAGCATTCTTTGAAAGAATTTATCAGAAAATTGTTTAAACTTTTCAAGAGGAAAGTTGGAGAGAGAGTTGTTGTATATCCTGCTTGGCAGTTGTTTTTCATCATTATCTTCACTGCCGTTGTGATGTTCACTTATATCTTACTGTCAAGAGCAACTTAGTATCCTTCATTGATGCTAGTTGTGCTATGCCATGACCTCATTAGTGTTCTAGGCTCGCGTCTCTAGTACGGTCTAGCCTAGGACCAGCACAGTACCGTCGTTGAGCGTTTATTCAACATTGCATCTTTGAATTGATTATTGCTAATCTTTTGCTACCATATATAGCCAACCCAGCTCCACATATTTCTACACCGTGTATACGTACGCTCCCCTGGCAATCGCTTTACTCAATATTCGGAGTTACTTGACACCGCTGGTTGCCGATCACCGCCTGCTGCATGGTAAGAACTTGTAAGACATTGATATTTGCTTTACTGTGAGCGTTTTACCACCACATCCTAGTAGTTATAGGAACATTATTTTTGGGTTTTATTTCTTGTTCTACTAATCATGACAGGATCCAGAGTCAATTCATGGGCTTTGTCGATCGCGGGAGACATGCCACCACCTTTGCAAATACCACAACCGTCACGAGAGGTGCACAAACATCCAAATGCACATGATCAGGTTAATGTATCTATACCACCATTTAATGGCCGTTTTAAACCTGCTTTATATATTGAATGGGAGTTCGACATAAAAAATATATTTGCTTCCCATAATTTCAATGAACATAAAAATGTTAAGGTTGCGGTTGGTTCTTTCACTGGTTATGCTTTGGTTTGGTGGAGTGAATATTGTCGGTTACACCCTGATTATATACCTACTACTTGGGATGATTTGAAACTTGCCATGCGACATACTTTCGTCCCTGCTTATTATACTCGTGACATGATTAAGAAGTTGCAACACTTAAAACAAGGTAGTGAAACTGTAACAAAATATTATGATGATTTACAAACTACCTTGTTGCATTCCTCTTTAGAAGAAAGTGAAGATGATTTTATGGATAGATTTTGGGGAGGATTAAACCGTGATATTCAAGAGATACTAATTCATGAAGAGTGTTATCCTATGGACCATTTGTTTCATCTTGCTTGCAAAGCTGAACAGGAAATAAAACGACGTGTTGGCCACGAGGAGAACAAGCGCACGATGCACATTCCAAGAGTTGATATGATTGTTTCTTCAACTACTAGGCATACTATGACAACCACATCCGTTGTTGTCAGGACTACATCACCTCCACCATGTGACACATCGCCCCCGAGAGTGGCTACATCATCTGAGTTGATCATAAGAGGTAATGACAAAGGTACTGATCTTGATGAGGACATCAATACAATTGTTACACCCACAGCCCCTGCTGCTATACATACTGGACCAATTACTAGAGCTCGTGCACGCCAACTAAATTACCAGGTACTTTCGTTTCTTGGTAATGATTCTAATATTCATGAGAATATGATGCTGCCTAAATTGGATACATTTGTTTTGCTTACAAATGAAGGGCCTAGCTTGGAGAAGGATGAACATTGGAGCAAGAACAAGCATGGAGATGATGGCATGCGCAAGGGGAACAAGAACGGAGTTACAAGTGATGATTTCAGGACTTTGAAGCCACCATAATGGGTGCATGAAGCCTTGGACGAAATATACAAGATGCCACTTCATAAATTTCGTCCCGAGGCTATTTTAGGTGCTGCGTCACCTTATTATTGGGCCAGGCCCATGTAATTTCGAAATACATAAGTATAGGCTATTTTTAGAGTCCGTATGTGTGGGGAAACAAGAGATAGGGTTGATTTTGGACTCCTCCACCAAGGGCCACGAAATTCCCCCCTCTTCCTCCATATATACAGCCCTTAGGGCATCGTTTAGACTTTGGGTTTTGTTTAGATTAAAAGTTCGCCATAGCTGCAACTTCGCGTACTTCGTTTGTGTTCAACGACCAGACAAAGGCGTCACAGAACCCCACCTTGATCAATAAAGCTTTCATCTTATATTCGCAATATCCAGATTGCAATCTTAGTTTCTTGCTTGTTCTTCGTTTGCTCGCAGGAAACAGACCTTCGTGGTCAGGTTGATCGTGCTCCGGCGTGGTCAATAACCTCTCGGAGTTGGTTTAGCGATTGCTAAGGCGCGACGTCCTCGCACGTTCGTAGTCGGATCGTCAAAGTCGACTTCCACCAAAGCAAAATCCACCATCTCATCGAAAGACGGGACACCTTTGCCTCTATCAATTTGCTTCCCATAATTTTGATGAACATAAAAAGGTTAAGGTTGCGGTTGGTTCTTTCACTGGTTATGCTTTGGTTTGGTGGAGTGAATATTGTCGGTTACACCCTGATTATATACCTACTACTTGGGATGATTTGAAACTTGCCATGCGACATACTTTCGTCCCTGCTTATTATACTCGTGACATGATTAAGAAGTTGCAACACTTAAAACAAGGTAGTGAAACTGTAACAAAATATTATGATGATTTACAAACTACCTTGTTGCATTCCTCTTTAGAAGAAAGTGAAGATGATTTTATGGATAGATTTTGGGGAGGATTAAACCGTGATATTCAAGAGATACTAATTCATGAAGAGTGTTATCCTATGGACCATTTGTTTCATCTTGCTTGCAAAGCTGAACAGGAAATAAAACGACGTGTTGGCCACGAGGAGAACAAGCGCATGGTGCACATTCCAAGAGTTGATATGATTGTTCCTTCAACTACTAAGCATACTATGACAACCACATCCGTTGTTGTCAGGACTACATCACCTCCACCATGTGACACATCGCCCCCGAGAGTGGCTACATCATCTGAGTTGATCAGAAGAGGTAATGACAAAGGTACTGATCTTCCATCTCTACATGAGAATGATGAATGCCATGTCAATTTGAATGCACCATCTGATGAGCTACCCACTACTTTGATCACACCACCTATTTTAGAGGACTACGTTGATAATTTAACTTTGCCATGTGATCAAACAACTGAAATACCAACAATTTTGAGTGCACCCATTGAATTAACTATTGATGCAAAAGAACCAATGTTTAATCATTTTGATATGACCTCTAATCTTGGTGATGATTCTGTGTTGAATGACTTATTGCATGTTTGCGTATTTAAGCATGTTGTAGCATGTAAATTTGATGCAAGTAAGGTTTATTCACCAATGTTGGGATGGTTTAATGATGAACATTGTCAATCTTTTGAAATGAATAAGAGCTTCACTTATATGTGCAAACTGAGTTGCAATATTTTCATGCCTTCTACTTCTTGTGCTAATTTTTTGGCTTTAGATTTTATGAACTATGCAAGTTACTCATCTATTCATGTGTCATATATGCAAAAATCAAGGGAAGTAAAAATGAATGACATATACATATACAACATGTACACCTTGTCTCTTTTGTTAGCCACATTTCAGATTAAGCAACGCCGATGACGGCTTTATTTTCAAGAAGGGGAGGATGATGAGGACATGACTACCTTGGATATGACCAAAAATATTGCATATATGCATATTTGTCAGGTGATTTCTAGTGCAAACTATTCAATAATCTATTTATGTTATCCAGAACAAAAATACTTCACACACTTTTGTGTTTTGTCTAATTGCAGGTGTATGGGACATTTGTACAATCCACATATGAAGATAAGGAAGAAAGAGATGTTTATTTGCTGTCCAAAAAGTTCTCTCACGTCACTTTTGGCCCAAGAGAAGATAGAGTCCAAGTCTCTCACGTTCTGGATTCAGATTCGGACTGCACAGACACACCTGACTCAAAACGCACACAAGTTTTTCATACGGACTCCGAATTGGGTGATTCGTTTTTTGTTGGAAACTAGATTTCGTGCACTTTCCAACCCAATTGGAATCACCTTCAAATTCGTCCGGAGCGCTGAGTTGTGGACGAAACAATCTGATGCTGCAGCAGAATCCGAGTCAAACTACAAGTCCAAAGGTGTTACATCACCTCCACTTGGGCCCATTGGCCTTGTACGACCTAGATTTAGTTTTAGGCTGCCTTGGGACGTCCTCCCACCTCCTTGGCCTCCACCCCTTGCTCCTATATAAGTAGATCCATCTAGTAGCTTTTCCTTGGGGATTTGTTTAGTTAAAAGTTAGCCAACGCAACTTCGTGTACTTCGTTTGTGTCCAACGACCAGACCAAGACCGCTTACGGATCCCCACCATTATCAATACCTCATATATGTTTGCAATATTCAGATTGCTTTATCATATTCTTGCTCGTTCTTCGATTGCTTGCAGGAATAGACCTTCGTGGTCAGGCTGACCGTGCTTCCGGCATCGTCAGTAACCTCAGGAGATTGGTTTAGCGATTGCTAAGGCGCAACGTCGTGCACGTTTGTAGTCGGATCGTCAAAGTCATCTCCACCAAATCGATAGTTATCATCTCATCGAAAGATCGGGACACCCTCGCCTCTATCATAACCCCTAGCCTTACTTTTGCGTTACTTGACTATCGAGACTAGCCATTTGAGTATTGCCGGCAACGTTACTTGTGCACATTAGTGATCTATACTTCCCATAGCATACATACCATATCATCGTGGTGCATATATTGCTATCATATCTTGTGTCACAAGTTTGTTCCCGCATATACACAATTGCTATCTTGGTTTGTGCATTGTGCAAAGTGGCCATAGAAAAAAAAGAGAAGAAAAATAAAGCTTTTTAAGCAAAAGAGAAAGAGCAAAGAAGCTTGTAAGCAAGTGCCATAGCATCATATCACATTGCACATAAGATTGTCATATCCGATCATCTTGGATCATCTTGAGAGAAACACCGGGAACCATACATACATAGCATACTTGGGATAGAAAGTTTATCCATTTTGCATCTTATAGGTTGTGCACAAGTGTCGTATCCGCCCATTGAGCAATCGTGCTAGCGTCTCTTTTGAGTTGTGCAACACGAGCGTTTCCCGTGGATTCCACATTTTGTGCTCATTCCTTGGTTGCACGACCCCATTTATCTATCCGTGTGTGCGTTTCCGTGTGCCTTCCATATTGCTATTGGTCTACTTGTTTCACTTGCGAATTTGTGAATCTCTTTCAACATTATTGACTCTTGCTAACATTTTGCATTAAATTTTTGTGCCACTATCCTCACCGAGCTCCACTATAAGCTTTACTTGTGTAGGTGTGAGAACCGACAAGGATTGGTACCAATAGTGCTATTTCATTGTCCGCATTTGAGTGAACTTGATTCATTTTCAACATCGGTCAAGGTACATTGATATAAGTTCTTCTCTTTCTCCCACTCATATTTGCTCGAGTCTTGTGATGGATAGGCAAGGCATTTCATCTCCGGTCCTCGACAACAACGACGGCGTGAACAATTACATCACCAAACCGTCTATCTTTGATCTACAACGACAAGTGCAAGGCACACAATCAAGATTGCAAAAGCACATCGAGAACATCTCCATCGACATTCATCACTCCGAAGCAAGGAGAAGGGACTACGTCGACAAGAAGCTTGCCGCACATAAAGAGGAGCAAGATGCAAGGATGGAGGAGATTAGAGCCTTGATCAATTCTACTTCCCCTTCGTCATCTTCAAGGCGGCGGCGACCAAGTCGACCATCTTCGGAGCACAAACAAGATGCAAGCGCAAGTCATCCAAGTCAACATCTACATGGCGACCACCATCACATTCGTGATCAACATCGTCAAGAAGGGCAAGTCACCTCCAAGCATCATGTGCACGACGACGATGAACGCCAAGGAGCTCAAGCACGACTACGACACCATCATCATGAAGATGCTCCACAAGCGCAAATGCACAAGTTCCAACACGCCAAGTCCAAGATTCATAAGCACAAGAGAAGACCGCGAGACGACCACCACCAAGACGGTGTTACGGCTACAACAACCACTTTGGCATCTTCGCCAAGTGCTATCAAGGCATCTTCGCCTTTGGACGTACAGCATCTTCGCCTACTTCCCACAAGTACGCCTACAACGACTTCATCAAGTCCAAGGCGACCACCTACAAGAGAGGGCGACAGTTCCATCTTCAGAAGCCCCCCAAGGAAGATGGCCGAGCATGGGAAACTCCCTTCGGTCATGGAGACGAGCTATGAGGTGCCACATCATATGGACCTCCAACACCAAGACGGCGACAAGAAGGTCGAGCAAGGGCCATCCCCTTCGACCACGGCGACGAGCACGAACCTCTTCAACAACATGAAGACGGCGCCCACATTTGACTCCTCCTCCGAGTCAAGCTACGCGACCGCGCATGGAGACATTTGCACCAACATCTCTCCGACACCCACATATGAAGAAATGCCCCAAGTGCCATGTGAGGAGAGCCACCACCCCATGAGTGACATGAGTGACTCCACCATACGTGACATTGAGAGCATTTCCTATGAGAGGATGAGTGTGACCACCACTAGCCCCACACATGAGAGCATGCCACACATCCTATGTGAGGTTGAGCGCCATTTGAGTGACTCCACCAACCATATGAGTGAGAGCATCCTTGAGGGAGTGAGTGAGCCACAACACTTAGAGAGTGAGGTAGTTGACACGGCATATGAGGCCATTTCGCTTTCTAACAACTTAACCTCTACCTCTCTTGTGTTTTCTTCTTTGGTGCTAGGACCCATATATGATGATGCACCGATTTGCGATGACTACGTCCTCCCTTTGGACAAGACGATGGCCATGGTGGACAATGATGCACCCCCCACATGGTTCCATCAAGATGAAGATGACAATGATTGGATCTTCAACACCTCACCTACAACACATGAGCGACGCTCCAAAGGTAACTTTGGTGATGGTGCTTCTCTTGTCCCACTAGTGGACTCTTTTGACATCGATTGCTCCCATGATGTTGACCAACCTATCACCATGCTTCATGCTAGTGAGACTTCTTCATGCCTTGACTTACCTATTTATGATGAATATGATGATGAGCATGTTGAGTTGCCTAGTTGTGATGCTATGCTCCATAGGATAACTTGTGAAAATTCTATTGGTCACATTATGCATGAATATGATGATGAGCATGTTGAGTTGCCTAGTTGTGATGCTATGCTCCATAGGATAACTTGTGAAAATTCTATTGGTCACATTATGCTTGACAATCCATTGAACTTGTCATATGCTATGAGTGAGATCTCCCATATTGCTTCATTTCAATCTCAACATAGTAACTATGCATGCCCCATTAAGATCAATCCCATTTGCACTTATGGCATAGATGACGAGATGATGGTCATTGGCTTTTGCTTCTCTTGTGATGATATTGCCATGCTTCCTTTACATTATTTGTGCAATTCATCTACTATGTCATGCCATGATCACATTGTTTTGAATATGCATTGTTTTGGATGTTGTCAATATTCTCCATGTGATGTTGCTACTCATGCTCATGAGGAGACCCCCATAGTTTCCTCATACATATTAGGAGATCTTGATGCATTTCATACTTTGCATGATTCCCATGATTGCTTACACCATATGCATTCCATGAATAACAATGCTCTAGATATTTCTCATGATGCATTACACAATTTGAGTCTTCATTATGCGATACATAACAACAAACCTCTCATGATGGATGACATGTTTCTATATCACGCATCTCATTTATTTGAGCATTGGCTATTTAGTACTAACCGACACATGCACGTGCGCATCATGATGGATGATGTGTACATATACCATGCACACACAATTTTCTCTTTGTCTTTGTTTTGTGTAGGTACTTATGAACACTCGTCAACCTCACAATCCCATGAGTTGACGAAACGAGCTCTTGAGAGCAACGATGACTTGGGATCCCGTGGACTATCCTTACCACCGTTCCCTTCGCGCAAGGACTACGTGCATCTCTTTTACTTGGCTCTCACACGGCTATGGGCTATTTACCACTTGTCACCTTATGCCCACACTATTGTGTTCACTTTGCATGTTATTCTTGCTTCTATGCCTTTGCCATGCAATTGTGACCCTTGCTTGCATCTACCCATGATTCACCATTATGATACTTCTATGTGTATTTGCATGCTTGGTGGAGATCCTTGTTGCTTTTGTCATGTTTATCATGTGCCCCATGCTATTGTTGATAGTTGTGTTGGGAGAGTCATGATGCCTCATTGCTATTCACATATGGTCTCTCGCCAATACATTGATGATATTTTGCTCATATCTTGCTTTCATGTTTGTGCTATGTCATGTCCATTATTCATGCCCACTATTTGCACACATGACATGCTTGCCATGATTCCTTCTAGTATGTTGCATCTTCGCACTACTAGCTTGCTTGACGTGATTGCTATGATTGCTTGCTTGGTTGCATCACCCATGTTCCACTATCACTTGCTTTCTTGGGTTGATGACATATATGCTCATGCCTCTCACTTGATTTGTCATAATCATTGCCTCTTGTCTCCATTAGTTGCATCTCTCATATCACCTTGCATTGAGTGCCAACTTGCTATGCTTATTGATCTTGGAGACTTGGACACTTTACTTGTGATGCATGATTGTTTGATTGAGCCTCTTGTATTTGGTTGTTCTTACATCATAAGCCTTCATACTATGAAATGCTCCCTTGTCCATTCTTATGATGAGCATGATGCATACACTTGTTGGGTATCTTACCACACGAATGATAGGTTTTGCACTTCCGCTAACCTCATTTGTTTTTCCGAGTGTTTGTCATGTTCTTTCATTTTGAAGGATTCACAAGGCGGTACCATCACGCGGCATATTGGTTATGTGAAGGCATACAAGATGCACAACTACATCATCCTTGTGACACTCTTAAAGGTGAACTCCTTCTCTTTGAGCCATCCTCAAATACGCATATTGGATGGGTCACTCTTTCATTGTTGTTTCCTTCTTGTTGTCTACATGATACATCTCGTGAACGGAGGCACGGCATTGGAGATTGGCTGCATGGACCTTCACATTGAGGAGCGCTCGCACTTATTGGATGCACCTTCGGTCTTCCACCCATGCCTCGACATCGAGCTTTGGTACACCAACACCTCCATATTTGTTGATTGTGCTCATACATGTCATGCTCGATGGACATATCATACTCACCACAAGTTTGCACACTATGCATGGATTGACTCACATTATGATTGCCTTGTTGCATCTTGTATTACCATGTCATCCATGATATATGAGCTTGTTCACTTCCTTAGTAAATTTGTTGTGATCTTCCTTGATGGCATATTCATACATCATGATCATATTGCCCACCATCAATTGCATGATAATATTCACATATTGAGCATCCGTTGCCATGTTCATGCATTTGATAAACCGTCTCACTATGACATCATTTTGCATCGTGGTTGCATTGATCATATTTACAACACATTTGTGTGCACAATGATTGCATTTCCTCCCATGAATGCTTTGCATCTCATTCTAGATCATCTTGATAAGCTTCATGCGCTTTGTCACGGCCAATCTTGCCGCACGGACTCATTCTTGCATGATGGACACTTTGTGTGCGCTAACCATGGTATTTCCGAGTGTTGTTTGTGTTTGTTTCTTTTGCATGTATACCACTCCGGCTACACCTTGGACTACTTGGATTGCGCCATGCCTTCCACCTCGCCCAACTACAAGTCCGTTCACGACAACCGTTTCCATGGTGATGAGGATCACGATCCGAGGTCGGATCTTTCACAAGGGGGGGGGAGATGATGCGGAGCATCCCACGTTCATCCCCATGTACACTCCGACTACTCTCCGAGCCCCAAGAGGACATATGATGAGACCTCGAGCATATGCCATTGGACACAAGGTGAACTCGATCCTCTCTAAACCTTCACTTTCCTCACGTGAGACATGGTTGCTACTTCAAGCGCGGACCTTGTGCATACTCAGGTACACCCGAGGAGACCATGGAGAACCCAAGGACCAAGGCCGAGCATGCGCAGAAGCATGGAAGAGGAGAAGGAAGAAGAAAAATGGAGCAAGACAGGACTTGCCCGGATCATCCGGACACCCAGCCGGACGGTCCGGACCGAGCCCGGACGATCCGGACGACCACCCGGACGATCCGGCTAACGTGCCCGAAGACACCCGAAGCTGCTCGACGAAGCCGGATCATCCGGACAGTCACCCGGATCATTCGGACCCCCGACACCCGGATCATCCAGGCCACCATCCGGATCATCCGGACCCCGCCTGCGTGCGTGACTTGGGCCGAAGCCCGTGTACCCCTTCGCCCCTCACTTACCCCTTCGTGGCTTAGCACTATAAATAGACCTCCTCCTCCCCACTTTGAGGGTTAGCATTGGATTAGCTCATATTTGTGAGAGAGCCTTTGCTCATCCACTTGGATACTTCTCCTCGGAGTTCAGGACCTCTTCGGAGAAGTTCCCCCAAGCGGATTCAAGACCCCCATCGTGGGAAGATCCCCTCGTGGATTCAAGACCTCCGTTAGGAGATGAACTGTCCTTTGTATCCTTACCTTTGTTGATTGTGGATCATATGCATCTCTTATGTGTGTGGTGATCTAGCACTTGTGTGATCGATTCCTTGTTGGTTGAGTGATTCTCTCTCGTTTTCCCCCCGTGTTTCCCGTTGTGCTTCCGCGTGTTCTTCGTGATTCCCCATAGGAAACACTCCAAACGTGAAAGATCGACGCTATAGGGTTCCACCCTACATCACTTTGTCTATCGGTACGACACTTGCCCGAGATTCGATCGTCGGTATCCCGATACCTTGTTCAATCTCGTTACTGGCAAGTCTCTTTACTCGTTCCGTAACACATCATCCCGTGATCAACTCCTTGATCGCATTGTGCACATTATGATGATGTCCTACTGAGTGGGCCCAGAGATACCTCTCCGTTTACACGGAGTGACAAATCCCAGTCTCGATTCGTGCCAACCCAACAGACACTTTCGGAGATACCTGTAGTGTACCTTTATAGCCACCCAGTTACTTTGTGACGTTTGGCACACCCAAAGCACTCCTACGGTATCCGGGAGTTGCACAATCTCATGGTCTAAGGAAATGATACTTGACATTAGAAAAGCTTTAGCATACGAACTACATGATCTTGTGCTAGGCTTAGGATTGGGTCTTTGTCCATCACATCATTCTCCTAATGATGTGATCCCGTTATCAATGACATCCAATGTCCATGGTCAGGAAACCATAACCATCTATTGATCAACGAGCTAGTCAACTAGAGGCTTACTAGGGACATGGTGTTGTCTATGTATCCACACATGTATCTGAGTTTCCTATCAATACAATTCTAGCATGGATAATAAACGATTATCATGAACAAGGAAATATAATAATAACTAATTTATTATTGCCTCTAGGGCATATTTCCAACACCGGGCTAAGCAGAAAGTTTACCCCAAAAAACCCCAGACTCCCCGCACTTTTTCCGCGACCCCCGGAACTTCCGGCCCTAGGCCCGGAACTTCCGGCCCTAGGCCCGGAACTTCCGGCCCTAGGCCCGGAACTTCCGGCCTAACTCGAAACATTACACAGAATTTCAGCATCAGCCTTCTTCACCGTTTTGGTCACAACCTTTCACTCCGAACTCCGATTTGAGTGTTCTTTGGCTTGTTTTGAAGCTATCGACGTGCCCAAGGACCTCACCTTGGTTTCACAACCTTTTGACTCCATAAAAGTTTTGGAACTTTGGCATCTTTGCCTAGGGCTTCCACCACATCATCCGCTACACCACCACCGACTTCCGCAACCTAACCAATTTTGTTCCCCATCGCATATGTGGTTGCTTGAGTAGTGATTCGAGTCTCCTAAGGTGTTTCGGCTACTTAGAGACGGTTGCTTCCTCATCAAACACCACCATCACTTCTACATAGGTGATGAGGACATCAATACAATTGTTACACCCACAGCCCCTGCTGCTATACATACTGGACCAATTACTAGAGCTCGTGCACGCCAACTAAATTACCAGGTACGTTCGTTTCTTGGTAATGATTCTAATGTTCATGAGAATATGATGCTGCCTAAATTGGATACATTTGTTTTGCTTACAAATGAAGGGCCTAGCTTGGAGAAGGATGAACATTGGAGCAAGAACAAGCATGGAGATGATGGCATGCGCAAGGGGAACAAGAACGGAGTTACAAGTGATGATTTCAGGACTTTGAAGCCACCATAATGGGTGCATGAAGCCTTGGACGAAATATACAAGATGCCACTTCACAAATTTCGTCCCGAGGCTATTTTAGGTGCTGCGTCACCTTATTATTGGGCCAGGCCCATGTAATTTCGAAATACATAAGTATAGGCTATTTTTAGAGACCGTATGTGTGGGGAAACAAGAGATAGGGTTGATTTCGGACCCCTCCACCAAGGGCCACGAAATTCCCCCTCTTCCTCCATATATACAGCCCTTAGGGCATCGTTTAGACTTTGGGTTTTGTTTAGATTAAAAGTTCGCCATAGCTGCAACTTCGCGTACTTCGTTTGTGTTCAACGACCAGACAAAGGCGTCACAGAACCCCACCTTCATCAATAAAGCTTTCATCTTATATTCGCAATATCCAGATTGCAATCTTAGTTTCTTGCTTGTTCTTCGTTTGCTCGCAGGAAACAGACCCTCGTGGTCAGGTTGATCGTGCTCCGGCGTGGTCAATAACCTCTCGAAGTTGGTTTAGCGATTGCTAAGGCGCGACGTCCTCGCACGTTCGTAGTCGGATCGTCAAGGTCGACTTCCACCAAAGCGATATCCATCATCTCATCGAAAGACGGGACACCTTTGCCTCTATCAAGTGGTATCAGATTTCCAGGTTGCTCGGTGAGATTTTACAGTTTTTCGTAGTTTAGATCGAGTCTGTTCTTCATACCTACAGTCCACGAAAAAGCCACAAAAAAAATTAGGGTTAGTTCATCATATCCGAACCAATCTGAGCCTTTGCATAATCTTTTTAGGGTTTTGCTTTGTTGAATTTGCGGTTGCATCGTCGTGTCTAGTTGCTGGTCTTAGAGTCTAGTCTTTTAGAGTTTCGAGTTTTGGTCATAAGTTGTCACGCCGCCGCCGCACCATCATCATCGCCCCTGCCATCTACCACCACCGCTTATCCGCCACCGCTCCGAATCCATATCCATATACCACCACCAATCCGTGTCCATATACCACCACCGATCCATATCCATATACTACCACCGCTACCACCACCGCTGCCATATACCACCACCATATATCCACCACCAATCCGAGTTCCTTGCATATTAGGTTTGTTTTCGAGATCCATCTAGATTCCGATTCGTGTTTCCTTGCCGGAGTAGGTTTCGGAAAAAAAAAGAGTCGGGTAGCCACGCTCCGTTTAGGCCCAAAAATTTTCGAAAACGCATTTTTCGAAAAAAATTCTGGCTATCCTATTTTTAGGTGTTTCTGAGTGTTTTGAGACAGGTGCCATTATAGGAAGTTTTTTTTGACCTGTTTCCAGTTTTTGGGTCCGGGCAGTCGGAAAAAAAATTTGGTCGAAAAAAAAAATTTCGTGCCCATCCTGTCAGTTTGACCTAGGAAGAGTTTTGAGACACTCGCCATTATAGTGATTTTTCGCAAAAAAAAAAGCAGCGCAAAAAAAAAGGAGCGCAAAAAAAAGGAGCGAAAAAAAATTCAGAGTGTGCTTTTCCCTTGTTTACGTGCCGCGCCGTGATTTTGTTGGTGTTCTAGGCTCGCGTCTCTAGCACAGTCTAGCCTAGGACCAGCACAGTACGTCGTTGAGCGTTTATTCAACTTTGCATCTCTGAATTGATTATTGCTGACCCTTTTTGCTACCATACTATAAGCCTTCCCAGCTCCACATACATCTACGTCGTGTGTCTGACTCTCCCTGGTAATCGCTCTATCCAAGCTTTGAGAGTTTTTGACTACAACGGTTGCCGATCACCGCCTGCTGCTGGGTAAGAACTGGTAAGAATTTGAGATTTGCTTGACGGATTTGTGATACACCACCACCACTTCTTAGTAGTCTGTAGAATCATATTCTTGTGTGTTTCTATTGCTGCTAACCATGCCAGGATCACAAGCCGACGAGATTGACTGGGAGAACTTATCGAACAAGGAGCTTCATGATAAGTTTCAGCAAATGATGACTGAACAGGTACAAGATGTGCTGAACAATTTTGAAGAGGCCATGGAGAAGATCACTGGCCTTGAGAAGACGTTCGAAACAAAGCTCGATAACAGATTTAATGAACTGCTTGCGCGTCTTCCACCACCGGCTGCACCTGTCGCACCTCTGCAACAACAACAACTACGCCCCCTTCCGAATCAGTATGGACGAGCACAGCGTGTTCCTATTGTGCCAGGACAAAATTCTGGTGCCGCTGTTACTGCTGTTGGTGCTTCTTTGGCTCCTGTTACTGCTCCTGCTGGTACCCAGGAGGATGATGAGTATGCGGGCGATTATGAGGATGAGGTTGATCAAAATCAGATCTACGAGCAGCCACCAGCACCACCACCAGCAGGTTGACCTCAGGTATATATTCGTAATGGTAGGCCTGCACCACCACCTCAGGTACGAGATGATGTCCATATTCCTAAACTGAAATTGAATATTCCACCATTTGAGGGTAGATATGTTCCTGATATATATCTTACTTGGGAGTTAGAAACTGAACAACGATTTACATGTTTACAATATCCTGAGGAGAGACGAGTTGCTGCTGCTGTTTGTGCTTTCACTAGTTTTGCATGTGTATGGTGGTCTGAACATTGTAGATTATATCCTATTCCAACTACTTGGGCTGCTTTGAAAACTGCTATGCGTACGCGTTGGGTTCCACCATATTATCAACGTGAATTGCTTCAAAAATTGCAGCGTTTAAGACAAGGAAAAAATTCTGTAGAAGAATATTATCAGGAATTACAAACTGGCATGATTCGATGTGGTATTGTTGAGGAGAATGAAGCTATGCTTGCACGTTTTCTGGGTGGATCAAATAGAGAGATTCAGACCATTCTAGACTATAAGGAGTATACTAATATCACTCGTTTATTCCATCTTGCTTGTAAAGCTGAACGTGAAGTGCAGGATCGACAAGCATTGGCGCGAACTAACTTTTTTGCAGGCCGACCTTCCTCATGGACGCCGCGTGCATCTTCTACTTCAACTGCACCAGCACCTCAATCAGGTGCCTCCTACAGCCGTGATACAAGAAAACAGGAACAACCACCATTATCTGCCAAGAGCGCACCTGCGGGGCCTGCACAGCGTTCTTCTTCTTCCATGGCATCAACAGGGCACACAAGTGATATTATTTGTCGTCGTTGTAAGGGAGGAGGTCATTATGCGAGGGAATGCAAATCTCCGCGTGTGATGATTGCTACCGCGGATGGTGGATATGAGTCCGCTAGTGACTATGATGAGGAGACATTGGCTCTTATTACACGTGAAGAACATGGTGGAGATGATTCTGATCATGAGACGCAATACATGGCTCCTGAAGACGCTGACAGGTATGAATGTTTAGTTGCTCAACGTGTTTTGAGTGTGCAGGTCACACAAGCTGAGCAAAATCAGAGGCACAATTTGTTCCATACCAAGGGAGTTGTGAAGGAACGTCCTGTGCGCGTCATAATAGACGGAGGGAGCTGCAACAACTTGGCTAGCATGGAGATGGTGGAGAAGCTTTCTCTCACCACAAGACCACATCCACATCCTTACTACATCCAATGGTTCAACAACAGCGGCAAGGTTAAGGTAACACGTACTGTTCGTGTGCATTTTAGTATCTCTACATATGATGATTATGTTGATTGTGATGTGGTACCTATGCAAGCATGTTCCTTATTACTTGGTAGACCATGGCAATTTGATAAAAATTCTGTACACCATGGTAGAAACAATCACTATACTCTTGTTCATAAGGATAAAAATATTACTTTGCTTCCTATGACTCCTGATTCCATTTTGAAAGATGATATTAATAGAGCTAATAAAGCAAAACAGGAGACGAATAAGAGTGAAAATCAGATTGTGGCAAAAGAATGTGAGCAACAAATGAAGCCTAATAATAAACCATCTAGTGTTGCTTCTGAAATTAAATTGAAAAGTGCATGTTTATTTGCCACCAAATCTGATATTGATGAGCTAGATTTCAGCAAATCTGTTTGCTATGCTTTTGTGTGCAAAGAGGCATTATTTTCATTCGAGGACGTGCCTTCCTCTTTGCCTCCTGCTGTCACTAACATTTTGCAGGAGTTCGCTGACGTTTTTCTACAAGACGTGCCACCGGGATTACCGCCTATTCGAGGGATTGAGCATCAGATTGACTTAATTCCCGGTGCTTCACTGCCAAACCGTGCACCATACCGTACCAATCCAGAGGAGACGAAGGAGATTATGCGTCAAGTACAAGAGCTTCTCGACAAAGGTTATATACGCGAATCCCTTAGTCCTTGTGCTGTTCCTATTATTCTAGTGCCGAAAAAGGATGGTACATCACGTATGTGTGTTGATTGTAGAGGCATTAATAATATTACTATTCGTTATCGTCATCCTATTCCTAGGCTAGATGATATGCTTGATGAATTGAGTGGCTCTACAATATTCTGCAAAGTTGATTTGCGTAGTGGCTACCATCAAATTCGTATGAAATTGGGAGATGAATGGAAAACAGCATTTAAAACTAAGTTTGGATTATATGAGTGGTTAGTCATGCCTTTTGGGTTAACTAATGCACCTAGTACTTTCATGAGATTAATGAACGAAGTTTTACGTGCTTTCATTGGACGATTTGTGGTAGTTTACTTTGATGACATATTGATTTATAGCAGATCTTTGGAAGAACATTTGGAACATTTACGTGCTGTTTTTATTGCTCTACGTGATGCACGTTTGTTTGGTAACCTTGGGAAGTGCACCTTTTGCACCGACCGAGTATCTTTTCTTGGCTATGTTGTTACTCCACAGGGAATTGAAGTTGATAAAGCCAAGATTGAAGCTATTGAGAGTTGGCCGCAGCCCAAAACTGATAGAGGCGAGGGTCCCGATCTTTCGATGAGATGATGGATATCGCTTTGGTGGAAGTCGACTTTGACGATCCGACTACGAACGTGCGAGGACGTCGCGCCTTAGCAATCGCTAAACCAACTCCGAGAGGTTATTGACCACGCCGGAGCACGATCAACCTGACCACGAGGGTCTGTTTCCTGCGAGCAAACGAAGAACAAGCAAGAAACTAAGATTGCAATCTGGATATTGCGAATATAAGATGAAAGCTTTATTGATCAAGGTGGGGTTCTGTGACGCCTTTGTCTGGTCGTTGAACACAAACGAAGTACGCGAAGTTGCAGCTATGGCGAACTTTTAAACTAAACAAAACCCAAAGTCTAAACGATGCCCTAAGGGCTGTATATATGGAGGAAGAGGGGGGAATTTCGTGGCCCTTGGTGGAGGGGTCCGAAATCAACCATATCTCTTGTTTCCCCACACATACGGACTCTAAAAATAGCCTATACTTATGTATTTCGAAATTACATGGGCCTGGCCCAATAATAAGGTGACGCAGCACCTAAAATAGCCTCGGGACGAAATTTATGAAGTGGCATCTTGTATATTTCGTCCAAGGCTTCATGCACCCATTATGGTGGCTTCAAAGTCCTGAAATCATCACTTGTAACTCCGTTCTTGTTCCCCTTGCGCATGCCATCATCTCCATGCTTGTTCTTGCTCCAATGTTCATCCTTCTCCAAGCTAGGCCCTTCATTTGTAAGCAAAACAAATGTATCCAATTTAGGCAGCATCATATTCTCATGAACATTAGAATCATTACCAAGAAACGAAAGTACCTGGTAATTTAGTTGGCGTGCACGAGCTCTAGTAATTGGTCCAGTATGTATAGCAGCAGGGGCTGTGGGTGTAACAATTGTATTGATGTGATACACCACCACCATTTTCTGGGTGGATTAAATAGAGAGATTCAGACCATTCTAGACTATAAGGAGTATACTAATATCACTCGTTTATTCCATCTTGCTTGTAAAGCTGAACGTGAAGTGCAGGATCGACAAGCATTGGCGCGAACTAACTTTTCTGCAGGCCGACCTTCATCATGGACACCACGTGCATCTTCTACTTCAACTGCGCCAGCACCTCCATCCGGTGCCACCTCCAGCCGTGATACAAGAAAACAGGCACAACCACCATTATCTGCCAAGAGCGCACCTGCGGGGCCTGCACAGCGTTCTTCTTCTTCCATGGCATCAACAGGGCACACAAGTGATATTATTTGTCGTCGTTGTAAGGGAGGAGGTCATTATGCGAGGGAATGCAAATCTCCGCGTGTGATGATTGCTACCGCGGATGGTGGATATGAGTCCGCTAGTGACTATGATGAGGAAACATTGGCTCTTATTACACGTGAAGAACATGGTGGAGATGATTCTGATCATGAGACGCAATACATGGCTCCTGAAGACGCTGACAGGTATGAATGTTTAGTTGCTCAACGTGTTTTGAGTGTGCAGGTCACACAAGCTGAGCAAAATCAGAGGCACAATTTGTTCCATACCAAGGGAGTTGTGAAGGAACGTTCTGTGCGCGTCATAATAGACGGCGGGAGCTGCAACAACTTGGCTAGCATGGAGATGGTGGAGAAGCTTTCTCTCACCACAAGACCACATCCACATCCTTACTACATCCAATGGTTCAACAACAGCGGCAAGGTTAAGGTAACACGTACTGTTCGTGTGCATTTTAGTATCTCTACATATGCTGATTATGTTGATTGTGATGTGGTACCTATGCAAGCATGTTCCTTATTACTTGGTAGACCATGGCAATTTGATAAAAATTCTGTACACCATGGTAGAAACAATCACTATACTCTTGTTCATAAGGATAAAAATATTACTTTGCTTCCTATGACTCCTGATTCCATTTTGAAAGATGATATTAATAGAGCTAATAAAGCACAACAGGAGAAGAATAAGAGTGAAAATCAGATTGTGGCAAAAGAATTTGAGCAACAAATGAAGCTTAATAATAAACCATCTAGTGTTACTTCTGAAATTAAATTGAAAAGTGCATGTTTATTTTCCACCAAATCTGATATTGATGAGCTAGATTTCAGCAAATCTGTTTGCTATGCTTTTGTGTGCAAAGAGGCATTATTTTCATTCGAGGACGTGCCTTCCTCTTTGCCTCCTGCTGTCACTAACATTTTGCAGGAGTTCGCTGACGTTTTTCCACAAGACGTGCCACCGGGATTACCGCCTATTCGAGGGATTGAGCATCAGATTGACTTAATTCCCGGTGCTTCACTGCCAAACCGTGCACCATACCGTACCAATCCAGAGGAGACGAAGGAGATTATGCGTCAAGTACAAGAGCTTCTCGACAAAGGTCATATACGCGAATCCCTTAGTCCTTGTGTTGTTCCTATTATTCTAGTGCCGAAAAAGGATGGTACATCACGTATGTGTGTTGATTGTAGAGGCATTAATAATATTACTATTCGTTATCGTCATCCTATTCCTAGGCTAGATGATATGCTTGATGAATTGAGTGGCTCTACAATATTCTCCAAAGTTGATTTGCGTAGTGGCTACCATCAAATTCGTATGAAATTGGGAGATGAATGGAAAACAACATTTAAAACTAAGTTTGGATTATATGAGTGGTTAGTCATGCCTTTTGGGTTAACTAATGCACCTAGTACTTTCATGAGATTAATGAACGAAGTTTTATGTGCTTTCATTGGACGATTTGTGGTAGTTTACTTTGATGACATATTGATTTATAGCAGATCTTTGGAAGAACATTTGGAACATTTACGTGCTGTTTTTATTGCTCTACGTGATGCACGTTTGTTTGGTAACCTTGGGAAGTGCACCTTTTGCACCGACCGAGTATCTTTTCTTGGCTATGTTGTTACTCCACAGGGAATTGAAGTTGATAAAGCCAAGATTGAAGCTATTGAGAGTTGGCCGCAGCCCAAAACGGTCACACAAGTGAGGAGTTTTCTTGGCCTCGCTGGATTCTATAGGCGTTTTGATAGAGGCGAGGGTGTCCCGATCTTTCGATGAGATGATAACTATCGATTTGGTGGAGACGACTTTGACGATCCGACTACAAACGTGCACGACGTTGCGCCTTAGCAATCGCTAAACCAATCTCTTGAGGTTACTGACGATGCCGGAAGCACGGTCAGCCTGACCACGAAGGTCTATTCCTGCAAGCAATCGCAGATCGAGCAAGAATATGATAAAGCAATCTGAATATTGCAAATATATATGAGGTATTGATAATGGTGGGGATCCGTAAGCGGTCTTGGTCTGGTCGTTGGACACAAACGAAGTACACGAAGTTGCAATGGCTAACTTTTAACTAAACAAATCCCAAGGAAAAGCTACTAGATGGATCTACTTATATAGGAGCAAGGGGTGGCGGCCAAGGAGGTGGGAGGACGTCCCAAGGCAGCCTAAAACTAAATCTAGGTCGTACAAGGCCAATGGGCCCAAGTGGAGGTGATGTAACACCTTTGGACTTGTAGTTTGACTCGGATTCTGCTGCAGCATCAGATTGTTTCGTCCACAACTCAACGCTCCGGACGGATTTGAAGGTGATTCCAATTGGGTTGGAAAGTGCACGAAATCTAGTTTCCAACAAAAAAAGAATCACCCAATTTGGAGTCCGTATGAAAAACTTGTGTGCGTTTTGAGTCAGGTATGTCTGTGAAGTCCGAATCTGAATCCAGAACGTGAGAGACTTGGACTCTATCTTCTCTTGGGCCAAAAGTGACGTGAGAGAACTTTTTGGACAGCAAATAAACATCTCTTTCTTCCTTATCTTCATATGTGGATTGTACAAATGTCCCATACACCTGCAATTAGACAAAACACAAAAGTGTGTGAAGTATTTTTGTTCTGGATAACATAAATAGATTATTGAATAGTTTGCACTAGAAATCACCTGACAAATATGCATATATGCAATATTTTTGGTCATATTCAAGGTAGTCATGTCCTCATCATCCTCCCCTTCTTGAAAATAAAGCCGTCCTCGGCGTTGCTTAATCTGAAATGTGGCTAACAAAAGAGACAAGGTGTACATGTTGTATATGTATATGTCATCCATTTTTACTTCCCTTGATTTTTGCATATATGACACATGAATAGATGAGTAACTTGCATAGTTCATAAAATCTAAAGCCAAAAAATTAGCACAAGAAGTAGAAGGCATGAAAATATTGCAACTCAGTTTGCACATATAAGCGAAGCTCTTATTTATTTCAAAAGATTGACAATGTTTATCATTAAACCATCCCAACATTGGTGAATAAACCTTACTTGCATCAAATTTACATGCTACAACATGCTTAAATAAGCAAACATGCAATAAGTCATTCAACACAGAATCATCACCAAGATTAGAGGTCATATCAAAATGATTATACATTGGTTCTTTTGCATCAATAGTTAATTCAATGGGTGCACTCAAAATTGTTGGTATTTCAGTTGTTTGATCACATGGCAAAGTCAAATTATCAACGTAGTCCTCTAAAATAGGTGGTGTGATCAAAGTAGTGGGTAGCTCATCAGATGGTGCATTCAAATTGACAAGGCATTCATCATTCTCATGTAGAGATGGAAGATCAGTACCTTTGTCATTACCTCTTGTGATCAACTCAGATGATGTAGCCACTCTCGGGGGCGATGTGTCACATGGTGGAGGTGATGTAGTCCTGACAACAACGGATGTGGTTGTCATAGTATGCCTAGTAGTTGAAGGAACAATCATATCAACTCTTGGAATGTGCACCGTGCGCTTGTTCTCCTCGTGGCCAACACGTCGTTTTATTTCCTGTTCAGCTTTGCAAGCAAGATGAAACAAATGGTCCATAGGATAACACTCTTCATGAATTAGTATCTCTTGAATATCACGGTTTAATCCTCCCCAAAATCTATCCATAAAATCATCTTCACTTTCTTCTAAAGAGGAATGCAACAAGGTAGTTTGTAAATCATCATAAGATTTTGTTACAGTTTCACTACCTTGTTTTAAGTGTTGCAACTTCTTAATCATGTCATGAGTATAATAAGCAGGGACGAAAGTATGTCGCATGGCAAGTTTCAAATCATCCCAAGTAGTAGGTATATAATCAGGGTGTAACCGACAATATTCACTCCACCAAACCAAAGCATAACCAGTGAAAGAACCAACCGCAACCTTAACCTTTTTATGTTCATCGAAATTATGGGAAGCAAATATATTTTTTATGTCGAACTCCCATTTAATATATAAAGCAGGTTTAAAACGGCCATTAAATGGTGGTATAGATACATTAACCTGATCATGTGCATTTGGATGTTTGTGCACCTCTCGTGACGGTTGTGGTATTTGCAAAGGTGGTGGCACGTCTCCCGCGATCGACAAAGCCCATGAATTGACTCTGGATCCTGTCATGATTAGTAGAACAAGAAACAAAACCCAAAAATAATGTTCCTACAACTACTAGGATGTGGTGCTAAAACGCTCACAGTAAAGCAAATATCAATGTCTTACAAGTTCTTACCATGCAGCAGGCGGTGATCGGCAACCAGCGGTGTCAAGTAACTCCGAATATTGAGTAAAGCGATTGCCAGGGGAGCGTACGTATACACGGTGTAGAAATATGTGGAGCTGGGTTGGCTATATATGGTAGCAAAAGATTAGCAATAATCAATTCAAAGATGCAATGTTGAATAAACGCTCAACGATGGTACTGTGCTGGTCCTAGGCTAGACCGGACTAGAGACGCGAGCCTAGAACACTAATGAGGTCACGTCGTAGCACAACTAGCATCAATGAAGGACACTAAGTAGCTCTGGACAACAAGATATAAATGAAGATCACAACGGCAGTAAAGATAATGAGGTGAAACAACAGCCAAGCAGGATATATCAACAACTTTGTCTCCAACTTTCCTCTGAAAAAGTTTGTGCCGATTTTTTTGTTTTTTTTTCTTCTCTTTTTTTTTTCCTCACACTTTTTTTTCTTTCTCTCCTTTTTTTTTCTCTGACTTTTTTTTCTCCTTTTTTTCTCTTGTTTTTTTCTCTCTTTTTTTTCTCCCTCTTTCCAAAACAAACTAGATAAGATGCAGATTGGATCAAGTGAAGATGTGAACGATCTCAACTATTATTATGACAATGAATGATGGGTAGCACGTGGTGGAAATTGATGGATGGGTGGTGGACAGCGGAAGAGATAATGATGCAGCGGTGGCGTGACTAATGTGAACAGAACTCGAAACTCTAAACGAACTAGACACTAAGACCAGCAACTCGACACGACGATGCAACCGATAATTCAACTATGCAAGCAATGAAAAGAAAATTGCAAAGGCTCAGACTGGCTTGGACCAAGGATGAATAGATCTAACTCTTTTTTGTGGCTTTTTCTTGGAAATAGGTAAGAAAATAAAACTAATCTAGGAAAACTGGAAATTCTCACCGAGCAACCTGAAAACTGATACCACTTGATAGAGGCGAGGGTGTCCCGATCTTTTGATGAGATGATAACTATCGATTTGGTGGAGACGACTTTGACGATCCGACTACAAACGTGCACGACGTTGCGCCTTAGCAATCGCTAAACCAATCTCTTGAGGTTACTGACGATGCCGGAAGCACGGTCAGCCTGACCACGAAGGTCTATTCCTGCAAGCAATCGAAGAACGAGCAAGAATATGATAAAGCAATCTGAATATTGCAAATATATATGAGGTATTGATAATGGTGGGGATCCGTAAGCGGTCTTGGTCTGGTCGTTGGACACAAACGAAGTACACGAAGTTGCAATGGCTAACTTTTAACTAAACAAATCCCAAGGAAAAGCTACTAGATGGATCTACTTATATAGGAGCAAGGGGTGGCGGCCAAGGAGGTGGGAGGACGTCCCAAGGCAGCCTAAAACTAAATCTAGGTCGTACAAGGCCAATGGGCCCAAGTGGAGGTGATGTAACACCTTTGGACTTGTAGTTTGACTCGGATTCTGCTGCAGCATCAGATTGTTTCGTCCACAACTCAACGCTCCGGACGAATTTGAAGGTGATTCCAATTGGGTTGGAAAGTGCACGAAATCTAGTTTCCAACAAAAAAAGAATCACCCAATTTGGAGTCCGTATGAAAAACTTGTGTGCGTTTTGAGTCAGGTATGTCTGTGAAGTCCGAATCTGAATCCAGAACGTGAGAGACTTGGACTCTATCTTCTCTTGGGCCAAAAGTGACGTGAGAGAACTTTTTGGACAGCAAATAAACATCTCTTTCTTCCTTATCTTCATATGTGGATTGTACAAATGTCCCATACACCTGCAATTAGACAAAACACAAAAGTGTGTGAAGTATTTTTGTTCTGGATAACATAAATAGATTATTGAATAGTTTGCACTAGAAATCACCTGACAAATATGCATATATGCAATATTTTTGGTCATATTCAAGGTAGTCATGTCCTCATCACGTTTTGTGAGAGATTTCAGCACCATTGCTGCACCTCTCAATGAGCTTACAAATAAAGATGTGCCTTTTCTTTGGGGTACCGCACAGGAAGAAGCCTTCACGGTATTGAAAGATAAGATGACACATGCTCCTTTACTCCAACTTCCTGATTTTAATAAGACTTTTGAGCTTGAATGTGATGCTAGTGGAATTGGATTAGGAGGTGTGTTATTACAAGATGGCAAACCTGTTGCATACTTTTCTGAAAAATTGAGTGGGCCTAGTCTGAATTATTCTACTTATGATAAAGAATTATATGCTCTTGTTCGGACTTTAGAAACATGGCAACATTATTTATGGCCCAAAGAATTTGTTATACATTCTGATCATGAATCTTTGAAACATATTAAAAGTCAAGCCAAACTGAATCGTAGACATGCTAAATGGGTTGAATTCATTGAGACTTTCCCTTATGTCATTAAACACAAGAAGGGAAAAGAAAATGTTATTGCTGATGCATTGTCTCGTCGCTATACGATGCTTTCACAACTTGACTTCAAAATATTTGGTTTGGAGACCATCAAAGATCAATATGTGCATGATGCTGATTTTTAAGATGTAATGCAGAATTGTAAAGAAGGAAGAATGTGGAACAAGTTTGTCGTTAACGATGGATTTGTGTTTCGTGCTAACGAGCTATGCATTCCAGCTAGCTCCATTCGTCTTTTGTTGTTGCAGGAGGCGCATGGAGGAGGATTAATGGGACACTTTGGCGTGAAGAAGACGGAGGACGTACTTGCTACACATTTCTTTTGGCCAAAGATGAGACGGGATGTTGAGCGTTTTATTGCTCGATGCACTACATGTCAAAAAGCTAAGTCACGACTCAATCCTCATGGTTTATATATGCCTTTGCCTGTACCTAGTGTTCCTTGGGAGGATATATCTATGGACTTTGTTTTAGGTTTACCTCGAACAAAGAAGGGGAGGGATAGCATATTTGTTGTCGTGGATAGATTCTCGAAAATGGCACACTTTATACCATGTCATAAAAGCGATGATGCTGTTAATGTTGCTGATTTGTTATTTCGTGAAATTATTCGCTTGCATGGTGTGCCAAATACTATTGTTTCAGATCGTGATACTAAATTTCTTAGCCACTTTTGGAGATGTTTATGGGCTAAGTTGGGGACTAAACTGCTTTTTAGTACTACTTGTCACCCCCAAACTGATGGACAAACTGAAGTAGTCAATAGAACGTTGTCTACTATGCTTAGGGCTGTTTTGAAGAATAATAAGAAAATGTGGGAGGAATGCTTGCCTCATATTGAATTTGCTTATAATCG